>NW_028145705.1:645000-1122500 GCF_977016875.1 Pavona decussata
CATTAAATAGAAATTAGCACCATAGCACAACTAATAAGAGAAATAGAGGCAAATGAATGCAGCCGCTTGTGAACGTGTAGCGCAATTTTCGTTAAATTAAACGCCGAAAAAATTTAAATTACTTATACGCCCAACGTCAAAACTCTAAAAATATAAATCGTATAAAAAAGATTAAAATATTGCTGAATTTGGAAAACAATACACTGTGAATTTATAAAAAAAAATTGCCGCATATCTCAAATAATAGGAAAGATAGAGGCAAATGAATGCAACTGCTTGTGAACGCGTAGCGCAGTTTTTGTTAAATTATACGCCAGAGAATTTCAATTACTGGTGCACACAACGTCAAAACTCAAAAGCTATAAACCGTATGAAAAAGCCTAAACTTTCGTTGAATTTGTATTAAAATACACTATCTATTAAACAGAAATTAGCACCATAGCACAAATAATACAAGAGATAGAGGCAAATGAATGCAATCGCTTGTGAACGCGTAGTGCAATTTGTGTTAAAATACACGACGGAAAATTTCAATTACTTGTGCACGGTAAGTCAAAACTCAAAACCTATAAATCGTATGGAAAAGTTTAAACTATTGCTGAAATTGGAAAACAAAAAACTGTGAATTAAAAAAAAAAAAACAAGCATAGCACAAATTAAAAGAGAGATACAGGCAAATGAATACAACCGCTTGTGATCGCATAACTGAATTTTCGTTTAATTACACACCGGAAAAATTCAATTACTTGTGCGCGCATCGTCAAAGCTAAAAGGATCTAAATTTGGAAAACAATACACTGTAAATTAAAAAAAATTGTAGCCGCATATCTCAAATAATAAGAGAGCTCGAGGCAAATGAATGGAAAAGCTTGTAAACGCGTAACCCAATTTTCTTTAAATTACACACCAGAAATATTCAATGACTTGTGCGCGCTAAGTCAAAACTCAAAAACTCCATATTGTATGAAGAAGCTTAAGCCTTAATTAAACTTGAAAAGAAAAGCACTGTCCATTAAAATAAAAATCAACAGCATAGAACAAATAATAAGAGAGATAGAGGCAAATGAATGCAACCGCTTGTGAAAGCGTAACTGAATTTTTGTTAAATTACACGCCGGAAAATATGTGCGCGCAACGTCAAAACTAACAAACTATAAATTGTTTGGATAAGATTAAACTACTGCTGAATTTGCAAAACAATAGAGTCTAAAATAAAAAATCAAGTAGCAGCATATCATAAACAATAAGAGAGATAGACACAAATGAATGCAAAAGCTTGTAAACACGTAAGTCAATTTTCGTTAATTTACACACCGGAAAAGTTCAATTGCTTGTGCGCGCTAAGTAAAAACTCAAAAACTATATATTGTATAAAGAAGCCTTAACTTTCGCTATATTTGAAAAAAAAATCACTATCCATTAAAGGAAAAATAAACACATAGAACAAATACTAACAGAGATAGATGCAAATGAATGCAACCGCTTGTGAACGCGTAACCCAATTTTCATTAAATTACACACTAAAAATTATCAATGACTTGTGCTCGGTAAGTCAAACCTCAAAAACTATAAATTGTATGAAGAAGCTTAAACTTTCGCTAAATTTGAAAAAGAATGCACTGTCCATTTAAAGACAAAAAAAAAACAGTATCAAACAAATAATGAGAGAGATAGAGGCAAATAAATGATACCGCTTGTGAACGCGTAACTCAATTTTCGTTAAATTACACACCGGAAATATTCAATGACTTGTGCACGCTAAGACAAAACTCAAAAACTATACATGTTATGAAAAAAGTTAAACATTTTCTAAATTTGGAAAAGGATGCACTGTCCATTAAAATAAAAATGAACAGAATAGCACAAATAATAAGAGAGATAGAGGCAAATGAATGCAACCGCTTGTGAACGCGTAACCCAATTTTCGTTAAATTACACACCGGAAATATTCAATGACTTGTGCGCGCTAAGACAAAACTCAAAAACTATATATTGTATGGAGAAGCTTAAACTTTAGCTGGATTTTAAAAGAAAAGCACTGTCCATTAAAAGAAAAATAAACATTATACACCAAATAATAATGCAGATAGATGCAAATGAATGAAACCACTTGTGAACGCGTAACCCAATTTTTTTTTAAATTACACACTGGAAATATTCAATGACTTGTGCGCGCTAAGTCAAAACTCAAAAACTATATAATGTATGGAGAAGCTTAAACTTTTGGCTGGATTTGAAAAAAAATATGCACTGTCTATTAAAATAATAATAAACGACATATAACAAATAATAAGAGGTAGAGGCAAATTAATGCAACCGCTTGTAAACGCGTAACCCAATTTTCGTTAACTTGCAAACTAAAAATATTTCATGACTTGTGCTCGCTAAGTCAAACCTCAAAAACTATAAATTGTATGAAAAACCTTAAACTTTCGCTACATTTGAAAAAGAATGCACTGTCCATTTAAAAAAAATGAACAGCATCATACAAATAATGAGAGAGATACAGGCAAATAAATGATACCGCTTGTGAACGCGTAACTCAATTTTCGTTAAATTACACACCGGAAATATTCAATGACTTGTGCGCGCAAAGACAAAATTCAATAACAATATATTTTATAAAGAAGCTTAAACTCTTTCTGAATTTGAAAGGAAATGCACTGTCCATTTTAAGAACAATTAACAGAATAGCACAGCTAGTAAGAGAGATAGAGGCAAATGAATGCAACCGCTTGTGAACGCGTAACCCAATTTTTGTTAAAATACACACCGGAAATATTCAATGACTTGTGCGCGCTAAGTCAAAACTCAAAAACTATATATTGTATGGAAAAGCTTAAACTTTCGCTAAATTTGTAAAGAAAAGCCCTGTCCATTAAAAGAAAAATGAACCTTATACAACAAATAATAAGACAGATGGATGTAAATAAATGCAACCGCTTGTGAACGCGTAACTCCATTTTTTTTAAATTGCACACTGGAAATATTCAATGACTTGTGCGCGCTAAGATAAAACTTAGAAACTGTATATTGTATGAAGAAGCTTAAACTTTCGCTGCATTTGAAAAAGAATGCACTGTCCATTTAAAGAAAAATGAACAGCATCAAACAAATAATTAGAGAGATAGAGGCAATTGAATGCAATCGCTTGTGAACGCGTAACTCCATTTTTTTTAAATTGCACACTGGAAATATTCAATGACTTGTGCGCGCTAAGATAAAACTTAGAAACTGTATATTGTATGAAGAAGCTTAAACTTTCGCTGCATTTGAAAAAGAATGCACTGTCCATTTAAAGAAAAATGAACAGCATCAAACAAATAATTAGAGAGATAGAGGCAATTGAATGCAATCGCTTGTGAACGCGTAACCCAATTTTCAATAAATTAAACACCGGAAATATTCAATGACTTGTGCGCGCTAAGTCAAAACTCAAAAACTATATATTGTATGAAGAAGCTTAAGCTTTCGCTGAATTTCAAAAGTAATGCAGTGTCTATTATAATATCAATGAACAACATAAAACAAATGATAAGAGAGCTGAAAGGAAATAGATGCAACCGCTTGTGAACACGTAACCCAATTTTCGTTAAATTACACACTGGAAATATTCAATGACTTGTACGCGCTAAGTCAAAACTCAAAAGCTATATATTGTATGGAGAAGCTTAAACTTTCGCTGGATTTGAAAAACAAAACCCTGTCTATTAAAATAACAATAAACATCATAAAAGAAGTAATAAGAGAGATAGAGGCAAATGAATGCAACCGCTTGTGAACGCGTAACCCACTTTTCCTCTAAATTGCGCACTAAAAATATTAAATGACTTGTGCTCGCTATGTCAAACCTCAAAAACTATAAATTGTATGAAAAAGCTTAAACTTTCGCTAAATTTGAAAAAGAATGCACTGTTTAATTAAGGAGAACGAACAGCATCAAACAAATAATGAGAAAGATAGAGGCAAATAAATAATACCGCCTGTGAACCCGTAACTCAATTTTCGTTAAATTACACACCGGAAATATTCAATGACTTGTGCGCGCTAAGTCAAAACTCAAAAAGTATATATTTTATGAAAAAGCTTAAACTTTTGCTGAATTTTAAAAGGAATGCACTGTCCATTTAAAGAAAACTGAACAGAATAGCACAAATAGTAAGAGAGATAGAGGCAAATGAATGCAACCGCTTGGAAACGCGTAACCCAATTTTTGTTAAATTAAACACCGAAAATATTCATTGACTTGTGCGCGCTAAGTCAAAACTCAAAACCTATATATTGTATGGAGAATCTTAAACTTTCGCTAAATTTGTAAAGAAAAGCCCTGTCCATTAAAAGAAAAATGAACATTATACAACAAATAATAAGACAGACAGATGCAAATGAATGCAACCGCTTGTAAACGCGTAACCCACTTTTCCCTAAATTGCGCACTAAAAATAATAAATGCTTGTGCTCGCTAAGTCAAAACTCAAAAATTATAAGTTGTATGAAGAAGCTTAAACTGTCGCTAAATTTGAAAACAGAATGCACTGTCCATTTAAGAAAAAAATGAACAACATCAAACAAATGATGAGAGAGATAGAGGCAAATAAATGATACCGCTTGTGAACGCGTAACTCAATTTTCGTTAAATTACACACCGGAAATATTCAGTGACTTGTGCGCACTAAGACAAAATTCAAAAGCGATATATTTTTTTTAAGAAGGTTAAACTTTTGCTGAATTAAAAAAGAAATGCACTGTCTATTAAAAGAAAAATGAACAGAATAGCACAAATAATAAGAGAGATAAAGGCAAATGAATGCAACCTCTCGTGAACGTGTAACCCAATTTTCGTTAAATTACACACAGCAAAAAAAGCCATTTTTCAATTGAGTAAAACTTACTCTTTTTTAAGAGTAAACTAGTAATTTTACTCAGTATTTTGAGTAAAGTTACTCCCGATTTGAGTAAAACGAATAACTCGAAATAGTTAGTAGAATTTACTCTTAATGTTGAGTAAATTCTATGAGGAGTATTTTTACTCTTATAGTTGAGTAAAAACTACTTAGCCAAGACTAAATCATTTTCAGTCATTTTACTCTTACACTTGCTTAACAGCTGAACTAAAATGAAAAGGCCAATTAGTTTGTCATTGGGCCGATTAAATCGTCCCGCGGCATGTCTAGGGTTAAGAGTAATTTGCCGTGGGGGGGGGGGGGGGGGTGGAGGGAGAGTCCCATATAAAAGTGACGGGGGTGGTCGTCAGAAATTTTGAAAAATAAAAAAAACCTTTTAAAGAGGTTCCATGATCCTGTTTTGTGGGTGTGGCCCCCAATTTTTATCACCCCTAAGAGGTACCAATTCTAAAACAACACATCAACTGTCACTTTGACAATTTTTGCTAGCGATAAAGGCGATTTCTTCAAATACCTTCTACTCGTAAATCAGTTGACTGTCAAATAGCTTCTGTCATATTTTTCGGGGAACTCTGCATCAGCCGTAGCCAAAATCTGGCTAACTGGGCCTCACAGCTCATGCTCATCTCTTCACAGAAAAAGTGAGGGTTTTATGGTGACACTGAGGGTAGTATAAATTTACACCATATTCGTTTTGCCACAACACTAGACGAGTGTAATTGGAAAAATACACCAATTTAGTGTTAAGTAACACCAAATAGGTGTAAACGAGATAATGCACAACACCTTGTTGGTGTTTTGTTACACTGCCTCTATGTAACAAAACTCTGCAAGGAATCAAAACCCCATATGTATGTATATTTACCTGAATTTGTGTAAATGTGAAAACTTCAGTGTTAATTAGTACCGAATAAGTGTCATAAGAGCTCGTGAGGCTATGAAATTCTTGATCACTGCGAATTCCTTTTGAAGATTGTTGTTGAAGAAAACCTGATGTTAAAAATCTGTTGTACGGTTACATTTTAAACTAAGTTAGCAAATGGGGGCGTGTGCATGTGCATCAAGAAAAAAATCATTTCAAACCAAAGCAAGATATTTTCCGAAAGATTCCCAGCTACCATCAGAAAGCCGAGCAGTTGGCTATTCAAAGAGCGCACAGAAGTTCAGTTCATTACTACCGAAGGCAAATCCCATAAATTGAGGGGTAATTATATAAGGGCAAATTAAGTGGCTGGAGACCGGGATGTAGAACTTAGTAAATACATCATACCCCTTTTTGAAATCAATCTTAAGAACCGCTATTGCTGAAGAAAACAAAACTAGTCCGTGTGCAGGTTCCGTGTGTATTTATGACAGTGTTAACGAAAGGTTTGTAAAAGAGAAAATTATTCTGAGTCGCTAAAGTTCTGTTTAGTCGAAAGGTCTTAGATTTCACGAGAGACTGGGACAGACTTGTCGGACAGACTGGGAATGAATGAGCCGTTTTGGTCAGCAGTTGTTGTACTGCGCACTCTCTTTTCGATCGTTTCGATCGTTAATTCTGGCGGGAGCGATTCTGGCGGGTTTTCATACTTATGTCGTTCAGTTTTAGCTTGAATTTATGACTCAGAACAAGAACATGTGGATGAATTCTGTCTTTAAGCAGGTAAGCTTTAGTTAAAAGCAAGTGATATTTATTTTGTTGAACGATTGGCGTCAAAAATTACGATTTTAGATCAAGCGGCCTACTCGAAATTTAAGCTTTCAGATTAGCGCGTAGGGCAGCGCGTAGCGTTCTCGATTTTCCTGATCTCTACAACATTTTCATGGCACAATTCTCTAGTGTTAAACAGTATTTTTGCTGATTTAAATTGTTTTAAGACCATTCTTGACTCCTTTCCCTTGTGAATAATTGATTTAGTAGACTTGCTGTTGTGCTGTTTGTACGTGATCTTGTTTATATTCTGTTATATTTGACTGAGGTTCTTGATGAGTTTGCGGATTATTTTAAGAGTGACACCCGTTCCTGAAGGACAGAACGAATAAAAGGGACAGCCAGAAAACAGTTTAATCTCCCTATATTTTGTTTTAATGTAGATGTTCAACTCAGCTGTTTGTGGGGCTCAGGACTGCAGCCCTAGTGAAGAGTACAGCTGGTGACAAGACACGAAATGCTTCTTGGCAAGCTAAGTCCCCAAATGTGGCAGTCGTTTTTTATCTGCCCCATTTTTTAGGTTTCATGACTCCCAGTAGTTACCAGCACTACTTGATATTGTTTATAAGTTACTTATAGATACATGTAGATATGTTGTGGTTCGATTTTATCCTGGGTTCAGTTTTTATTTTCCTTTTAATAAATTGTTTTGTACTAATTAATTATCATACATTACCATACACAAGAACCAAAAAAATAAAAATTGAACCAAGGATTAAATTGAACTACAACAGATACATTATATGCTTCTGAAAGTTTATTATACTTTATTGTCGGACGTGATAAACAAAGTGAAGTTCATTATTCTGGTTTGATTTTGTTTATTTGATATCAGCTAAAGCAACGGCAGAAGATTTGTCTTAGCGTTCTTTTGAAGTTCTAAAGCTATAATATTTACATGTTCTGTGTGTTTTTACAAAACAACGAGCTACAATTATTAGCCAAATGTTATTGTAACGTATGAAAGTGATACAGTATATTGCATGTACTTCAGTCTGAGAGGACTGCATGTATGAAAAGGAAATCAAGCAATTACTATAAGAGCATTCTTCCATCACTTTTCTAGAGGATATTCAAAGCAAAATGATGAATTTGGAAGCTGATGTAATTCAATTCTGAGTGAGGGAAAGTTTGGCAATTTACGATTAATCTCTTACTGAGGATTGTGTGTAATGTTTGCATCAAGCAATATTTAAAGCTGATGTTTGACAAGCAGGCATTGATCATGAAGCAATTAACGGTACATGCATTTCTTGACCGGTATTTAATTACTTGAATCTTCCAGTGCATTTTGAGCCCATGTTTATTTAGGTTATGTATGTATGCATACAGGAATTATACTCCATATCCTTATTGATTGCACTGTCCGTTTTGTAATTTTACATGTGTAAATAAATCAGTAATGTAGTACATGTATGCAAAATAATTATTGAAGAGAACTTTGTTATAATGTGGCTTAAGGTTAAAGAGTATGCCAGAAGGAAAAACTTCAGTGAGCACAGCCTGTCCTCAGCCTCTTCAATTCGGGAGTCAGATGAGGATACCTGCCAGCATCAGGTAAATGCCTTTTATGCACTTTTTTGCATTATACTTTATTATTATTATTGTTTATTCGTTTTGGAGGGGGGGGGGGGGGGGATTCTTAGGAGAATTGTGTTTGTGTCTTTATTCTTTAGTAATGAAGAACCATTAGTTTGTGAATCATTCAGAAAAGTGTGTCACCTTGAAATTAACATTAATTACTCCATAATTATATGTAATTCACTTGATATGTAGCAGTTCTCACATGATAGAGTCCTTTTCTGTATTGTACATGTACCACTGAGCCACTGCTGTATAATAGCCTATTTTATAATTGCATGCTCAGTGACCTGGCCTATGAATGGAAACAAGGCTGGCGGTGACCTTGTTTTGATTTGGATTTCACTGCTTTTCTCATGTAAATTGTGTTGTCCTTATGCTAACTACTCAACATTTACATGAGAAAGACAAAGAGGTTTGTATCAAAACCAGCCTTTCACTGAAAGGCCAGGTCAATGAACAACAACTGAAAATGGGCTATTATCATGCCACTCAGTGGCTGTTCCATCACACTGTACATGTGCCAGTGCTTCCTGTTCTGCTGGCCACTGTTCCATGGCTTTCCCACCTCACAATATCATACCACTCACCCACTGTTCCTCTACACCACATCACACCACTTGACCATTGTTTATCACTTTTTCACCTCACTACATGTATATTGTACCGCTAAATCACTGTTCCACGACACTACACTATACTGTATCACCCAGCAACTGTTCCATTACACTATATTGTAGCACACAGTAGCACGCCAGTGGTTTACAGTTCCACTGTACTGTAATGCCATACCAGTCAGTTAATGTTCTACCAGTTGTACTAGTAGTATCTCTCTATGATGTACAACTGTATCAGGTGTGGTCATTAAGAACTACATGTAGTCATCTTGGTACACATTAGAAATAACTTATCACTGTTAATTTTGTTTGTGTTATAGGACTAAAGTGACATGACCGCCAAACAGGTTGCTCTGGACAAGGAGGAGCCTTTCCCATTTATCATACTGAAGAGCCGCCTGGATTCACATGATCAAGAGCTGCATTTGGCTGCTGATAAGCAGCTACTATGTTTATTTACTAGCAGCCTTGTCAAGGCAACTCTTGGGTTACTAAGCTGCTATTATGTTTTCATGTTTAATAACCCTGCTGGGTTAAAAAACATTTTTTTGTATTTGCAAAAATGTATTTTGCAAATTCATGATGGCAAGAAGCTACTGGCTTCTGTCATCACGTTTGTTAATGAAATTGACAGTTTGTCAAAGTGTAGCTAATTGTCCATATACTGTAACTGACAACAGTGGTCTAGCAGGGCCCAGATATGACATGCTACTTAACTTTTGTCTTTTGCCGCATACTGAAGCTTTATTGATCTAAAAATTGAACCAGGTCAGCTTTATGCGTGCAAGAAGTAACAGTTTGACAAACTATCAGTCATCTCCTTGCATGTGGACTTTTTCCATGCAGTGCTTCTCTCTGCGGTTATAAATTAAGCATTTAAGGAATAGACGAGAGCATGAAAGACGTGAAGGGTGAAACAACGAGTGACAAATATTTCTCCCTACTTCTGTGCCTTAAAACAGAACAAAGCACAGTTATGGCTTGTTTATTTGTTTTATAATAGAGCCAAACTTATCTGCAGAGAAAGGTACTTCAATTTGTGATAATCAAAGTTTTGTTTTGCATTGTTTGCACGCCCTCAGTGGCACCATGAATACACTAAATTTGCACTAAAGCACCCTCAATATTATATAGTGCTCCTGAAAGGCAAGCCATTTTTCGTTTTGACATAATGGAAATAGAGACATTTGTACTCTTGACTTTTGCATTTCAGAAGACTTTTTAACATTAACCCTGGTTTTCACCAGCTATTTATTACATAAGGGTAAGCATAGGCTCAACAACGTTTTATGTCAAGTGGAAACACTTGCTTATGTTAGTGAAGTCCTGTTTTCATTTGGCTTTAAATCGTATGCTTATGTTTGATGCTTGTTGGTTTTGTTGTTCATTATAAATATAAATGACACATTTTCCATTTGAAATATATACATGTAACAGTAAACAGGCTATACTCTTATTGTAAAAAGCAAGTTTTAAAATACTATAATATAAAGATTATACGTGTGTATATATATCAAGATTAATTTTATTCAAGTTTGTTAACAAGGTTAAGGTTAAATGAAAAATTTTGCTATTCAGATAGTGATGTGAGGATAATTTTACTCTTAACTATGAGTCACGTTTAATCATTAAAAGAGTAAACCAGGATGCAATTTTGTGAGTTGTCTTAAAAACCGTATATTGAGTTCATTTTACTCATTATTTTGAGTAAACTGTCAGTTTACTCAAAATAATGAGTCATTGTGGATTCAATTGGCTCGAGTGCTTATACTCGTTATTTCGAGGGAATTCTACTCAAAAGTGAGTTATTTTACTCTCACCTGAGTAATTTCTACTCACAATGTTGAGTACGTTTTACTCAACACTTGTGCTTTTACTCAATGTATTTAGTAAAGTTTACTCATGTGTGAGTTATTTTACTCACGCATTAGTACTTTCTACTCACACCATTGAAAGGATTTTACTCAACATTCATACTTCAGTTTACTCATCATTTTTAGTCATTGTGGATTCAACATTTTACTCAATATTTTGAGGTGTTTTTACTCGGCTTTTTTTTGCGGTGCACACCGGAAATATTCAATGACTAAACCTCGCTAAGTCAAAACTCAGAAACCATATATTATATGCAGAAGCTTAAACTTTCGCTAAATTTGAAAAAGAATGCACTGTCCATTTAAAGACAAAAAAAAAACAGTGTTAAACAAATAATGAGAGAGATAGAGGCAAATAAATGATACCGCTTGTGAACGCGTAACTCAATTTTCGTTAAATTACACACCGGAAATATTCAATGACTTGTGCACGCTAAGACAAAACTCAAAAACTATACATGTTATGAAAAAAGTTAAACATTTTCTAAATTTGAAAAAGGATGCACTGTCCATTAAATAAAACTGAAAAGAATAGCACAAATAATAAGAGAGATAGAGGCAAATGAATGCAACCGCTTGTGAACGCGTAACCCAATTTTCGTTAAATTACACACCGGAAATATTCAATGACTTGTGCGCGCTAAGACAAAACTCAAAAACTATATATTGTATGGAGAAGCTTAAACTTTAGCTGGATTTTAAAAGAAAAGCACTGTCCATTAAAAGAAAAATAAACATTATACACCAAATAATAATGCAGATAGATGCAAATGAATGCAACCTCTTGTGAACGCGTAACCCAATTTTCGTTAAATTACACACTGGAAATATTGAATGACTTGTGCGCGCTAAGTCAACACTCAAAAACTATATAATGTATGGAGAAGCTTAAACTTTTGGCTGGATTTGAAAAAAAAAATGCACTGTCTATTAAAATAATAATAAACAACATAAAACAAATAATAAGAGATAGAGGCAAATTAATGCAACCGCTTGTGAACGAGTAACCCAATTTTCCCTAAATTGCGCACTAAAAATATTAAATGACTTGTGCTCGCTAAGTCAAACCTCAAAAACTATAAATTGAATGAAAAAGCTTAAACTTTCGCTAAATTTGAAAAAGAATGCACTGTTTAATTAAGGAGAATGAACAGCATCAAACAAATAATGAGAGAGATAGAGGCAAATAAATAATACCGCTTGTGAACCCATAACTCAATTTTCGTTAAATTACACACCGGAAATATTCAATGACTTGTGCGCGCTGAGTCAAAACTCAAAAAGTATATATTTTATCAAAAGGCTTAAACTTTTGCTGAATTTTAAAAGGAATGCACTGTCCATTTAAAGAAAACTGAACAGAATAGCACAAATAGTAAGAGAGATAGAGGCAAATGAATGCAACCGCTTGGAAACGCGTAACCCAATTTTTGTTAAATTACACACCGGAAATATTCAATGACTTGTGCGCGCTAAGTCAAAACTCAAAAACTATATATTGTATGGAAAAGCTTAAACTTTCGCTAAATTTGTAAAGAAAAGCCCTGTCCATTAAAAGAAAAATGAACATTATACAACAAATAATAAGATAGACAGATGCAAATGAATGCAACCGCTTGTGAACGCGTAAAACATGTTTTTTTTAGAATTACACTCTGGAAATATTTAATAATTTGTGCGCGCTAAGACAAAACTTAAAAACTGTATATTGTATGAGGAAGCTAAAACTTTCGCTGAAGTTGAAAAAAAATGCACTTTCCATTTAAAGAAAAATGAACAGCATCAAACAAATAATAAGAGAGATGGAGGCAAATGAATGCAACCGCTTGTGAACGTGTAACCCAATTTTCGTTAAATTAGACACCAGAAATATTTAATGACTTGTGCGCGCTAATTTAAAACTCAAAAACTATATATTGTATGAAGAAGCTTAAACTTTCGCTGAATTTTTAAAGGAATGCAGTTTTTATTATAATATCAATGAACAACATAAAACAACTAATAAGAGAGATAGAGGCAAATGAATGCAACCACTTGTGAACGCGTAACCTAATTTTTGTTAAATTACACACTAAAAATATTCAATGACTTGTGCTGGCTAAGTTAAAACTCAAAAATTATAAGTTGTATGAAGAAGCTTAAACTGTCGCTAAATTTGAAAACAGAATGCACTGTCCATTTAAGAAAAAAATGAACAACATCAAACAAATGATGAGAGAGATAGAGGCAAATAAATGATACCGCTTGTGAACGCGTAACTCAATTTTCGTTAAATTACACACCGGAAATATTCAGTGACTTGTGCGCACTAAGACAAAATTCAAAAGCGATATATTTTTTTAAGAAGGTTAAACTTTTGCTGAATTAAAAAAGAAATGCACTGTCTATTAAAAGAAAAATGAACAGAATAGCACAAATAATAAGAGAGATAAAGGCAAATGAATGCAACCTCTCGTGAACGTGTAACCCAATTTTCGTTAAATTACACACCGGAAATATTCAATGACTAAACCTCGCTAAGTCAAAACTCAGAAACCATATATTATATGCAGAAGCTTAAATTTTCGCTGAATTTGAAAAAGAATGCACTGTTCATTAAAAGAAAAATGAACAGCATACAACAAATAATAGGAGAGATAGAGGCAAATGAATGCAACCGCTTGTGAACGTGTAACCCAAATTTCGTTAAATTACACACCGGAAATATTCAATTGCTCGTGCGCGCTAAGTTAAAACTCAAAAACTATATATTGTATGAAGAAGCTTAAACTTTTGCTGAATTAGAAAAACAATACACTGTCCATAATTATAAGAGAGATAGAGGCAAATGAATGAAACAGCTTGTGAACGTGTAACCCAATTTTCGTTAAATTACACACCGGAAATATTCAATGACTTGTGCTCGCTAAGTCAAAACTCAAAACCTATAAATCGTATGACAAAGCTTAAACTTTCTTTGAATTCGGATTAGAATACATGAATTAATAAAAAAAAGGAGCACCATAGAACAAATAGTAAGAGAGATAGAGGCAATTTAATGCAACAGCTTGTACACTGCGCGCAACGTCAAAACTCAAAAACTATAAATCGGATGAAAAAGATTAAACAATCGCCGAATTCGGAAAAGAATACACTCTGGATTAAAAAATAAGTAGCAGCAGATGTCAAATAATTAGTGTAGAAGCTTGTTTCTAAAACGAGATAACACAAGATATCTGTGGATTCGACCTGAGGTAAACAGTCAGGCTGAAAGTGCTTCGCTTCGATCAAAACTGGATCGATTCCGATTGTGGATACTTTCTGCAAATATCGATCTGTGACCGGCAAATCCAGCTTCTTTGCATTTTCAGAAATCGGAACATCTTGGGCAATTTTCGAATTATCCTCGGAGTTTTATTCGCTTTTGTATAAATCCATTTTTGCTGAGGGAATATTAATTGCAGTTGTGACCTACCAATGACGTGTTACGCAATCAAGAGTGGTACACCAATATGGCGGCGGGCCAATGCGTGACCTCACGTGAAAACGATCTATATATATATCTTGCGGAGTGATAGTGGACTTGGTCCTGGTTGGTTTCGATTTGAAGGCGCAGGAGGTACAAGAATGGCTTCAACATGTCCACACTCAAAACGTTGTGGCGCTCGCCTTCCTGGTTGGTTTATATGAGGTCATCCCAGTGTCGCGGATGGACAAAATAAGAGAAGGGTCTGTGTTCGCGGGTACCACAATTGTTGTCTCTTTTCCACTACCATCAAAGTTAGGAACTCTAGCTCATTCTATGTGTATTACCTTGATGGTACCCCTTTTAAATGGAGCCAAACTCCGCTACTGTGGCAGTGATTAAACACGTGAACATTCCAATCTCGAGAAAGTAAACAATTCATTTCTTAGAATTGAACTATTAGTCTGGAACGCATTATCTTTAGATTTCCGGAATTTGCCCAAATTTACTTTTCAAAAGAAACTTAACCAAGGGCCATGGAAGTTTCTTAGAAAATGAATTATCAATGTAATGCAATAGCTCTAGCATTGTCCATTTTTAAACTTTCTCTTTAAATTTACTAGTCTTTACAATGTCAGTTGTATTTTATATTTTTAATCCTTCCATGATCCTTAATATTGGTGTTACCTTTTGCTTCCTTTACAGCTAAAGTTCAAATTTAGTTACAATTTCATTTACCACGATATTTGCAATTCCTTTGTTTTCTATCCAAGCCTCGATTAGCCAGCTTCATGCGGGAGGGAGAATTAATTTTCTTGTGCCATGTGACGTGATCAAATTTTGTTGTTGGCATTGAAACGATCGGGCCTGAAAATTTTGAGCGAGTTTAGGTTCGTTTCAGCTGAGATTACTTACTAAAATCTTACCAATTTTAAGCAAAGAAAATGAAATGAGATGTAATGTTTTAAGCCTGGTAAATAAAGTAATTAGTTTTTATTTTAATTTCAGCGAAACCACAAGCATGCAGGATACTTTTCGCACGAGTCTCCTGTAGCCCAGTGATAGAGTATCTGAACAACTAATTTGGCGGGGTTGGGATTTAGAATGTCAATGTTTATTTGTTTAATTTTAAATATAACCTCTGAGCTGTGTTCTATGTTTTTGTAATTTGTTGCTTGGTCGTTGATAATATTTTCTTCCTTTCCTGCTTATGAAGGAATCAAATCTGTTCAATTTTTCCAAAAGTAGTTTATTGTTATTGAATTTGCGAGGTCTTGAATATTCCTATGGTTTTAGTTACTGCATTTTGTAAATTTATGCTATTCGAAAATTGTTAAAAAAAATTGCTAAATAAATGAAATGTAAATAATTAGTTTAAGTAGGAAAATGAAAGATGATGATGATAATGATGATGATTTTATCAGTTGCCTAGTCCTTCAG
The DNA here is from genome assembly GCF_977016875.1 of Pavona decussata. Taxonomy (NCBI): domain Eukaryota; kingdom Metazoa; phylum Cnidaria; class Anthozoa; order Scleractinia; family Agariciidae; genus Pavona; species Pavona decussata. Next base: position 660,555 of record NW_028145705.1, read on the forward strand.
AAGGCAGCATTTTGTAAGGTAATTTAACTAAAGGGCATTAGATTATCACTAACAACAACAACAACTATATCTCTTGATAAGTAAAAATAAAACTAAACATAAAAAGCACATGTAGTTTGTCAATTCGTCAACAGGAGCACGGTATAGCTAGTAAACACAGTTTGAGATTGGGGCTCTTAAAAGTTGAAGGTGATAAAATGATTTAATGATCTGAGCAAGCTCAGAAACGAGGACTTAGACTTCGGGTGGTCACACATTTTTCCTCCAGATCACTCACGCGAAAGGGACTGTACTGAATTATGCAAGTTGAAAAAGAGAACTAGAAGGGATTTGCGAGAGTGCAAAAGGAACTACCAATGTTTCTCGCGTTGTAATGGGATACAAAATAGACACAAGTTAGAACAAGCTTAGCCTTAAGCCAACAATAAATGAAAATGTGGACCTCCTGCAATCCATACTTCCTGGCAGCACCTAGCAAGTGCTAACAAAATCCGTCAGACCACCACGGGTTGGGTTACAACGAAAGGCAGGGGAGGTTCTTTAGACGCTGTTGGCAATCCAGCTAGGAGTAGGTTACTCGGAGTATGAGAACCCCAGCTATGGATTAAATTGTCTTTTATGGGGGAAAAGAACTGAACTACTTGGTCAAGGGCCATGCAGTTTGCGGAGAGAGGCTTGCGCAGGGCTCGATGGGAAGGATGCTGCAATCCCACAATGAGCATGTGCACCAACCTAGTCCCCTGGGTCATTGCTAAATTTAAATTGGCGATATAGAGAAGACCCTGGACCACGATGCGAAATATTCCACTGATTGTGGAGAATTTTGTTACGTGAAACAATAATTTTAAAAAACCATTTCGTCCCACACATTGTTCGCCAACCTCGCACCGAACCCGTTCATTTTACTAGAAACAGTACGCAGTACTCGTTCCGTATCCGGGGGAGTTGCAATCTCTCGGCTCGGGCCCTTATTTATACTAATGGATACTACGAGACACCTAACCAGATACCTGGAGCTGTTTTTTCTAAGTTCGTCCCACATGGATTATGAGTTTCTTCTACAAATACGGCGATTCTACTATAGTACATAGATAAAAAAAAAAGCATCCGGAGGTGTATACTGTCTATGATATTTAAATATTAAAATATTGCGGCCTTTGACTACTTTTATCGCAAATGCTGAGCACAAAAATACATAACGCGGAACAACAGCTGCTCTTTGGAATAGCTGGATTAGGCTTTAAACATTCGATTTCATATTACTGCTGTTGTCAAAACGGTAAAACGGTTTATCAGCGAATATTGCAAACCATGTCAAGGAAAGACTCCAGCGCTATTTTCAATTCCCGATCATCACCTGCCTACACCTAAGTAAATATTTTTAAACTAGTGGAGGCAATAAGTAAACTTTGGCTCAGCAACACTCGGTCTGACGTCAACAAGCACAGTAATTGCAAAGACTCAAATGTGTAGCGTTGTCAAATGTCAATTAAAATCGCTTCTACTGTCACTTTTATGCTAAATATAAACTTGTTATCTGGTTCTGTTAGCTTCTTCTTTTTCTTCATTTTTTTTTTTTGTCATAAAAAAACCCACCATATTTTCCATGAGGATCATAATTAACACATCAGGGTGCAAAGTGGCACCGATCGGACTGCTTTATAATAACACGAACATGATATCGTTGTTAAACGTTTTACAATAAGTTCTTATAGATATTCCATTTTTGCTGCCTTTGTTTATATAAAATGGAAATAATTAGAAGAATTCGATCTTTAACTGGAAAATATTGGGTAATTGTCCATTACCGACGCCAAAACGCAGACCAAATGCAAATAATTCAAAATAATTTTTTTTCCTGAACGTCCAGAAGGCTCGTTTTCTATGTTCTCCTTTAACCATGTAAGGTGGTTACCTAAAATTTGTTCAGGCTTTTTTCATTTCTGATAAATGAAAAAAAGGGATAATTTTCTAACAAGTGCTAACGATCAAAACTAGTTGAACGTCTTATTGCATGACCGGAGAACGAAAAATTGTGAAAAATTAATTGTGGCACTGTAAAGTTCGCGTTAGTTGATTCAGATGCTAATCGATTGTTTTGCGGCAAGAAATTTCTTTCTGTGCAAATATAAAATAAAATAAGAATACATATTAAAACATTTTACCAGTGAAATAATAAATGAAACAATAGGTTTGCAGGCAACGCGCTGGATATGTAGTGATAGCTCTGCAGGATGTTAGACAAACCAGAATTCTGCCTTTTTTTATATGCTAACTACCAAAGTATTTATGCTGCGGGGACACTCACTCAATATTTGAAAAACGTACTTAAAATATCGTTTACTGTTTCCAAAATCCTGTTTTCAATATCCAGCCTTCGTAAGCGATATTGTTGTAGACTAACATAGGTTTATCTGTTCGCATTCTTTAGCTGAATTTTTAAGTCGCAGAATTTATTTATTTATTATCTTATAACTATTTCTTTTAAAACAGCTCCCTTTTCCGGTTTTTCCGTTTGGCTTTCCCAATTTGCCAGCTGGTTCTATTTTGCTCTCTTAACGACAGTCTCCGTCCCTTCGAACCCACGAGTTATTATTTGTTTTGATGCCGTTCTTTTCTTCCTGTCCTTCCTTCCTTTTTGTTCTCTTTCTTTCAAGCTGAAGCCTGCTTACATGAACACCCCGTTAGTCCTTTAAGCAGCAATATCAACATATACATTCTCCTTACCCCTCTGTGCTTATTTATTGTGGCACCAGGTAGGAGAATTAAGAATATTTTATCTTTGGTGATTATATTCTTTATTCTCCTGGCCTGATTGTTTAATCAGACAGTGATATGGTAAGGAGAAATTAGAGACTGATCATTATTGGTGTTTAAGAGTTTAATATGGGGCCGCACTCTACTGGGCTTTCGATTGGAGTGATGTCGGAAACTTCAGCTAAAAAAAAAAATGAGAAATAAGTAGTTATAAAAGAGACTTAGAATTGCGTTTCAGACATTGTTGAGATTCAAGGTTTTTGTTTTCTTAAAAAAGAACTAGTACACGTATGGAAATAGTGCAAAATAATTATGACTCTTAATGCTAACGCAAAACTGATCAATTTCACAGAGAAACTAAAAACAGCGAGCGACAAATATAGGGTAAACATGATCACGTGGCAAGTTCTGTCGTTTGTCATAAACGTAATTGTATATCTCTCTTAATGTTCAAGAATACTCCTCCCGCAAGAAGAAATAAAACCCGTGGGACATGGCGACAGAAACGGAAGATTAAACGGCTCTTCACTGATTGGAAAATGCCTTATCCTTTATCGTAAAAAAGAAAAAAAAATAGATAAATAAATAAAATATATAAAATATTAAAAATGCAATAAATAAAGATGGATCTTCTCTTCTAAACTCCATTTTCAAGAAGCTATTTACATCCCTATGAGGGGTGGGTTGGGGACTCTCATATAAAAGTCACGGGGGTGATCGTCTTTCTCTTAATGGGTTAAAATTCGTGGTTTGGTAGACTATAAGGTTCAAAAATTTAAAGTTTCTTCCGTCAGAGATATGGTGGTAACTTTTAGGAAATTGAGCCGAAAAAAATTAGAGGAAGTAAATGTCAGTCCACTGATTCGGTACCTTTTAGGAGTAAAAAATTGTTCGGACCACGTCCACAAAACAGAATTCTTGCCCCTCAATTCAAATCGGGAACGTTTTATTATTACAAAGACGCTTTAAAAGGTCTTTTCTAGCACGTTTTTTTTTATATCGATTGTAGTGTACTGCTTCGCATTTTTTACCTTTTTTTCCTTCTTCACTTCTCACGATGATATTTTTTTCTACAGTATTAATTATAAGAAGTCCCTTTACCATTCTTGTATATATTAGGTATTGTTATTGTTTTCTGGCCCACAATGTAAACTTCTAAGTCTACCAGTAACTGTGCAAGCCAGTAAAATTTATTTATTTTATTTATTTACCTTTATTGGGTCCTTTTCAAAAATTTCGAAGACAACCGGGGTTTACATAATGTTATCCAGACTATACCAACAATACCGCCCGAAATGTTAGCCAGTCGTTTCGTCAAAGAGGCGGATCGTCCATTGGACTTCGCTTATGTCTTCCGTCGTTTGAATAACAATGATGTTAGGGCCAAATCCTGTAAACAATATGAAACTATAATCCTAGATATGCGAGTTCCAACCGGGTTTGTAAATATATATACAAAACACTTCACCAACAAACCGTAACGTGAACTCCCAAAATTAAAATTTTATGGATATTTGCGAAAATTTAAGCTTCAGCCTTAGTTGATTATAGAGGACTATCCGAACAGAGTAAAAAAAAAAAAAAAAAAAAAGAATCTTGAGCTATACCCTGCCTTTGATATTTTAATATTAAAATATGGCAGCTTTTAACTAGTTTTTTCGCAAATACTGGGTACAAATTTAAAAAAAGAACGGTTTATCAACGAATATTGCGAGCCATGCCGGTGCCTTTTTTTAATTCTTGATCTTTTTAATTCTTGATCTTTTTCTTTAACCATGTAAGGTGTTTACCTAAAATTTCTCAAGGCTGTTTTGAATTCTGATGATTTTCTAACAAGCACTAACGATCAAAACAAGTTGAACGTCTTTTTGCATGACCGGAGAATTAAACATTATGAAAAATTAATTTTTGGCAGACGCCTGGAGCTGTTTTCCCAAGCCCCACATGCATGGATTATGAGTTTCTTGTGTAAATACGTTGATTCTACAATAGTAAGGACTTGGATAACTAGAAGCAAAAAACAAAACAAAACAAAAAAATTGAAGAAAAGCATCCGTATTTTAATATGGCAATAACGGGGTTGACAGGCCTGCGTGATTCTCATGTGCGTGTTTTAGCCTTAATAAAAGTTTTCCCTCACGATATGTCTTCCAGTACCATTCAGTACAATTGTGTAAAGGATCTTCGTTTTATTCAAGCATAATATATACGTCTTCCACATATCTCCCTTTTTCTGTCTCTTATTTTCTTCCTGATAGAAATTATCAAGGGAGAAAAAAAAATAAACTAGTATAAGTGCTTACGGTAGTGTCTTCCCTTAAAAGTCATCCGACAATTAATCATAGACGAGAAAGTGGGTTGGTGCCGTTATTTAATTCTTTCACTCCCAGATGAACAGCAATTTTTTCGGTAATTATTCTACCACAAAAGTTGCTGTAACTTTTGCCCGTATTATTTTCATCTTTGTCTTTTTTCGCAACAATCATCCAACTTTTAGCATACATTATTTACTTTCTCGCTTAGTGAATTTGTCTCTGTTTGCTTTCTTCATTGTCAGTAGCTATTTTCAACATACGCAAGAAAGGCATTTCGCCTTGGATTGAAATTTTCACTGCCGTCATCAGCTGCTGGCACACATTACTATCCTTACCTAATTGCTAACGCACTACACCAGTTAATCGTCTGTGTGATTAATATCGCTGAACCATGTTGTGTTCAACTGCGCCTCGGACGCAAGGACGCCTCGGGATACAGTACTTCTTCCAGACCTCTATATTCATTGGTCCCCTAGTACTGTAGCTCATATTGTTTTCTGCGGGGGATCCATTGTTTCCAGCCAATGACCTATCGTTTCGTTATCCAATCACAGATCTCGTCTGGACAGCCACTGTCTTTCCCTCAAGAAGCTTTCCATTGGCTAGCTACTTTTGACTCAAGAAAAATATATCAGTCTTCAGTACGTTTCCCTTCGTGGTTTTATTTTTACTCTTCTTTTGAAATATTTGATTCAATAAGCACTTATATTAGAGGAAAAAGAGAAACTATAAGGAAATACAAATACTTCACGCGTTAACTCATGTAGTAAAGAACCCTTTATTTCCATTAAAGGGACAAAGTAGAAGAATGTATTGCCTTTTTTTTATTACAAGTCCTGAGTGCTTCTGTTGTGTCTTTGAATCAACAGCAGAGAACTAAATTTTCGTGTCCAACTCATCACTATAAATTGCATGAATAGAAGGAACTGCGAAAAAACACACCTGTCCAACCCAACAAATTTGCATTTTTTTAACATCTTGCAATTTCTTTCTTTAGACTTTAGACCGACGATTTCTTAATTTTCTCACGATGTTGAACGAATTTCAATAGGCAGTCATTTATTTTCCTATTTGGTTGGAGAAAGCAGCAGGTGTAGTTTTTCAGTTTCATCAAACATTTGAGATATTGGGAGGATAATCAAAGTAAAGTCGCAAAATTCAGCACTGTGTTTCTTATTCAGCCGTCGACAAATAATTTATACACATGACAAATCTCTTAAGCTCAGGGGTAGAGCCTCCGAACTAGTAATCGGAAGGCCTTAGGTTCGACTCCTGATAGGATCACTCGGATTTCTTTTTTCCGAGTTTGCCTGAGTCACTTTCTAGAACAATGCATTATTCTCACCCCATGACAAGCCAGAGGCCAGATTTTAGGACCTCGACGCCTTTGAAAGACGCGTTCTTCGGATGTTTGTGGCGGATTAAGATCGCCTTTAGGTGCGAGTCTTTTGTTTCGACCTCCGAAGGATATTCTCGCCTGAAGACTATGATACGTGTGTTGTAGCTGTCAACATTGTGTTTTTTAATTAAATTCTGTCATCGTATGACAAAACCCGAACCACGCTAAATTGAAATCCTTGTACAACAACCGTACAAATATCAGTTTGCCTGAATGAGTGGCCAAGTCCTCACTTTATTGGTTTTGCGTATTCAATTCTTCAATCTCGCGGCAAACTTTGGCGTAGGTAACTCGTCCTATAATTCAAACAAATGCGGACACATACATTTACGTGACACAGCCGATACTATCGGCTAACTGGGAAAAAGCCTCTTAGCTTTCTCTTCATTATAAGGCGGCTAAGAATGCGTTCGATTGACCTTATTCCGGATGAATAATAAGCGGAAGAGCTGTTAAATTTCTCTTTTTAAAAAAATTTGGGAGGCCAATTCTGCAAACTATCGCTCACACATGAGAATTTAAGAGCGGTCTTGTACTCCAGTAACTCCTATAACCTTTTTTTTTGGGGGGGGGGGGGGGGATTTCTTGTCATCGTTGTATGTATTGACCTATTCCGGAATAGGGTCAATCGAACGCACCCTAAAACTCTATTTTATTTTACTACAACAAGCGAAGGAATCCGGACTATTAAATTATGCCGAATTTGAATAACCATACGTCAGAAAACCGTAGTTTCGCATTAATGAGAGAAATCAAACAAAAGAAGGATTTTTAACGTATTGTTATTAAATTTCGGCGCCATTTATGCAATCGTTTTTTACAGTGCGAAATTCGCAATTATTGGTCAAAATTCTTTACAAATTGTTTACACTGACAAATTCAACTTCTATTAATCTCAATGAAGTTTTTAAGTGGCCCAGGTGAAAACGATTCAAGTGTAGAAATGCTAAATCTAAACTAGTCTAAATTTCCGTGAGTGCACATTAATTTTCCTTGACCGGTCATTTCGCTACACTGCAGTTAAGTCGATTCGCTACGTTTTAAAATTGACATATTCTGTAATATTTGAATTCAATTTACTCCTCGTGCAAACACTGTGAAACGAATAAACAGCCAAGATATTTTTCACCCGAACTCACTTTAAGAACGAGAAATAATCACATTTCATAATTAACGGTGTAGTGAAACGACTTTGCAGCGAAACGACCCGACACCGTTCAAAGAGAGTGTTAAATTGTGATGTGTTCCAAAATTTCTTCGAGTTTTGGGCGTTTTCCCGGATTAGATGAGAGACATCTTTTGGCAGTACTCTTCACAGGGGCACCCAACGGATCGTTTTGGTAAATTATCTGTTCGGAAGGTCCTTAATCCCCTACAATTTTCTTAAGAGAATTTTCACCTCGAACGTTCGTGATACGGGAAATTTAAGTCCTAGTGTTTTCGGATAGATAAAAATGTCGTTTCGTTCCGAAAAAAGGTCAGCTAAGATTTTCGGAAAGGAAATAAGACCTAAGGTTTTCGGGAAAGAAACAAAAATGCGCTAGGAATTTCGAAAAGACTCAAGTTCCCCTAGAATGACTAAAGAGATGAAAATATTATAGGGTGGCCTGAAATGAACCTACAGAGCTTTAAAGGCACTCCAGATAGCCAAAAATTGCGTTTCAAAGGATCTGAGAGAAAACTACCGTTGGGTGCCCCTGTCTTCAAGGCAGGGTTGACAAATTTCCCATCTTGTAAGACTTTCACGGCTAGCACTCCAAAAGAATATACGTCGCTAGCGGTCGACTGCCTGTCTCCTCGGTGAATTTCAGGCGCTGCGTGTGTATACTTCTTCGCTGCATCCTTTATATCGACTTTCGACTTCATCAGCTTCGCCTTGGCAATTTATCTGCTTTTGCCAAAGTCAATAACGAAGGCTTTATGGCTGGCACCGTCCAAAACGACATTGTTCCCTTTTTGGTCGTTGTGCAGGTATCCTCTTTTGTGCATAAACAACAACACTTCACAAATCTGCCTTAGAATTTCTGTGCACTCGCTAACATCCGCAATAACGCCTGTTGCTGCAGCCTTCAAGAGGGTAACACTGCTGCCCTCAACCGCCTATATAAAGAATGGATAAGGTAAACCTGGTGCAAATATTGTACATGTTTGAAAGGTTGGATAACACAGAACTCCCTGTTAGATTAAAGGCTGTACTTAGTCTGGTCTCTTTCCGTTAAAAAAACCAAAGGAAATACCTTCACTAGGGACCAAAGCCCCAGGGAACATGTTCTTGGGGCAGTTGAGACACTCAAGCTTCACCACCACGTCAAGGTGACAGCCCTAGGTGAAAAAAAACTAAAACAAAAAGGCTCTCATCACCTCAGGGTATGGGCGCGCCGCCTGTAAACCCCGAGGGAGAGGATAGCCTGACAAATTGGCCTAGGTTTATGCTACATTTTATAAAAACAAAAGTCAACTGAAAAAGACTAATTTGGATAATGACTAAACAACAAAAAACAAAAAGGCTATCGTCACCTCAGGGTATGGGCGCGCCGCCTGTAAACCCTGAAGGAGAGGATAGCCTGACAAATTGGCCTAGGTTTATGCTACATTTTACAAAAACAAAAGTCAACTAAAAAATAATAATTTGGATAATGACTAAATAACAAAAAACAAAAAGGCTATCGTCACCTCAGGGTTTGGGCACGCCGCCTGTAAACCCCGAAGGAGAGAATAGCCTGACAAATTGACCTAGGATTAATGCTTCATTGTATGAAAATCAAAGTCAACTGAAAAATACTAATTTTGGATATTAACTAAACAGCAAAAAACAAAAAGGCTATCGTCACCTCAGGGTATGGGCGCGCCGCCTGTAAACCCTGAAGGAGAGGATAGCCTGACAAATTGGCCTAGGTTTTTGCTACATTTTATAAAAACAAAAGTCAACTGAAAAAGACTAATTTGGATATTGACTAAACAACAAAAAACAAAAAGGCTATCGTCACCTCAGGGTATGGGCGCGCCGCCTGTAAACCCGAAAGGAGAGGATAGCCTGACAAATTGGCCTAGGATTAATGCTTCATTGTATAAAAATAAAAGTCAACTGGAAAATACTAATTTTGGATATTGACTAAACAACAAAAAACAAAAAGGCTATCGTCACCTCAGGGTATGGGCGCGCCGCCTGTAAACCCAGAAGGAGAGGATAGCCTGACAAATTGGCCTAGGATTAATGCTTCATTGTATGAAAATAAAAGTCAACTGCAAAAGACTAATTGGGATAATGACTAAACAACAAAAAACAAAAAGGCTATCGTCACCTCAGGGTTTGGGCGCGCCGCCTGTAAACCCTGAAGGAGAGGATAGCCTGACAAATTGGCCTAGGTTTATGCTACATTTTACAAAAACAAAAGTCAACTGAAAAATAATAATTTGGATAATGACTAAATAACAAAAAACAAAAAGGCTATCGTCACCTCAGGGTTTGGGCGCGCCGCTTGAAACCCCGAAGGAGAGAATAGCCTGACAAATTGACCTAGGATTAATGCTTCATTGTATGAAAATCAAAGTCAACTGAAAAATACTAATTTTGGATATTGACTAAACAACAAAAAACAAAAAGGCTATCGTCACCTCAGGGTATGGGCGCGCCGCCTGTAAACCCTGAAGGAGAGGATAGCCTGACAAATTGGCCTAGGTTTTTGCTACATTTTATAAAAACAAAAGTCAACTGAAAAAGACTAATTTGGATATTAACTAAACAACAAAAAACAAAAAGGCTATCGTCACCTCAGGGTTTGGGCGCGCCGCCTGTAAACCCGAAAGGAGAGGATAGCCTGACAAATTGGCCTAGGATTAATGCTTCATTGTATGAAAATAAAAGTCAACTGGAAAATACTAATTTTGGATATTGACTAAACAACAAAAAGCAAAAAGGCTATCGTCACCTCAGGGTATGGGCACGCCGCCTGTAAACCCAGAAGGAGAGGATAGCCTGACAAATTGGCCTAGGATTAATGCTTCATTGTATGAAAATAAAAGTCAACTGCAAAAGACTAATTGGGATAATGACTAAACAACAAAAAACAAAAAGGCTATCGTCACCTCAGAGTTTGGGCGCGCCGCCTGTAAACCCTGAAGGAGAGGATAGCCTGACAAATTGGCCTAGGTTTATGTACATTTTATAGAAATGCGTTGAAACAAATGTGCATATGGTTTTAGGCGCTACTGAACAAACGTAAATCTATCCTTTTGATTTAACGCTCGGATGGGCTTGTTGGAGACAGTATAAAAGATAAAAACAAATACTGCAAATTAAACAAAAACTATTCAAAATTCCAAAAGGTAGAAAGCTGGCCGGTTGGCCATTTACATAACACAGTCAAGGAGTAGTACTTGAAACAAATCCAGATAGTGCTTGGGTGGAATATACGAAATTCCAGATTTCAAATCCAACACTTTACAAGTACATGGCCTTCCTGATGCAACATTTTCATTACTTTGCAACTAACAACTACCATAATGCAAACAATATTAAAACACATACCTTCTAAGTTAAATAATCTACATACCCTTATGGTATTGCATATAAAGCAGAACTCAACATCAATGCCTTGCTTGCCAAGTTTAAAATTGTCATCATCGTCCTTCACAAGCAGCAGATAGAATGCCTTTAAGTCCAGTATAACTGCAAAAAACAATATTATTAATATAGCAATCTTAAGTAAATTGTTATTAATGAATTATTGCTGTTCTTTATTTAGTTTCACTCATCAAACATTGTAGACTGTTAATAATAATCAGCAATAAAAAAGTTAAAGTCTCTATCAGGCGAAGTGGATAAGTGGTAAACACCAAGCTGATCTAGATTTCTGTACCATGAAACCACAAGGGGTATTTCTATCATTCCCCCACCCCCCTCTATAAGGTTCTATTCCTTCGCAGGGTTCCCCCAGGATAAAAATTGCCAATACCAGAGCTAGAGCTCAAACCCATAAAGTTTGATATAGCACTCCGGCTAAGTATCCGACCACAGTGTCTCCCAATTTAAATTATAACCAGACACATAAGCATGCAGATACAGTTAAGAAAAAAATAACAATTTCTGACGAATTTCAATCTCCTACCTTTAAATGTCACAGTGTAGGTTTGTCCATCCACAAGAATTCCACTCAGTTTTTCAGTGTGTCCTTTTGCCTGTTCACATTTGTAATTAGCTTTTTCAAGCTTTTCCTTAAGACGGAAACACATTTTGTTCATATTAGGAAAGCTTGCCCACAGACCTTCATTATATTATAAAATATTAGTCTTAAGTGTCCTTGGGAGGACTTCTAAGGACAGTGGCTACAGTAATGTCAGCTACAATCATGGATTTTGTGAGTTTCTTAGTAATGTTTAGAATTTAATTGTGATAATAAGATATTACAGTTTATTTATTTAGTGATAAGTATAAAATAATCTACTAGTGTTCTATCACCAATGCCATTCTCTGATTGGCTACGCTACTTGCTATCTATTCTGTTATAGATAGTGAGTAGTGGTTTTCAACAAAGTGGCGGCCTCTTCGTCGCGTTTTCGAAGTGTCTGTGAGGAGGATATAATTAATTTACTTGTTTAGTTTTGAACAACTAGCAGATTTATACTAAAACAATTAGATTATTTGCTCTAATTTCTATGCATGTTAGCTGATTGGGGCTGCATTCTCAACAAGAGCAACTTGAAAGCCAGGAATATCTTGACACAGACTAATTGCTTCCTTGCTGCTTTGGGAATTTGTCAATTACATGTTTCCACTTAGAAAACAAGAACTAGTTAGCATGCATTTATAGCAGTATTATATATACAGTCAAACCTCCCTTTGCCACCATCTCTCTTAAGTGACCACCTCTCATTAGCGACCACTTTTTCAAAATACCAAAGTTTTCGAGTCAAATCACTATAGATGGAACCTCTCGGAGGCGACCACCTCTTGTAAGCGACCACCTCCCTTAAGCGACCACTTTTAGAGATGATTGTTTAAAATTTTCAATTGTTTTTAACCTCCCGTAGGCGACCACTTGACACACAATCTGCTGTTTCTCTCACGGGCGGAAATTGACTATAACATATTGGCCCACATCATTACAGCGGATATGCCGTATTAAAATCTCACAGCCGGAGGTAGTCTCCCGACATTGAAACAAATGATAACATATACGTGCACTATAGTGCACACTGAAATAAACTTTAATCAAGTTGAATCCCTTATAGGAAAGAAACTCTCTTATCTTGTAAATAGCATGCATGCACATGCACGACCGGTGATGACTCTCTCAACCTTGTATTATCCAACAGAAAAATTGTGGCGATAAATAACGTCAACTGGATTATGTAACAAACAAACGCCAAAGTTGTTGATGTGTTACGCTTGAAATGTAACATTGCAAACATGCCGTTTACTGTTTGCTCCTAAATCAGGCAGTCTAAGTAAAATTTTTACACTGGAAAAAGGGTTAGGTGTCCGCAATTACCATACGTAAATTACCGGAAATTTAGACCCCCCCCCCCCCCCCCCCTCCCTGTGGTCTGACCTCTGGTAAGCGACCACCTCCCGTAAGCAACCACATATCCTTGACATTATGGGTGGTCGCTTACGGGAGGTTCAACTGTACTAGTAATAGTAATAACAGATTAAAAAGTGCCGTTGACATGCCAATTTGATAGACCATATGTCTCACCAGAAAATGAGGCCAGATTCTTGCATCAAAGGAGGTAAATTTGTGTGAAAGAGAAACAAAATGGCTCTCTTTGTTCCGCATGCATTTGCACAGGCAGCCAAATGTAAACACAAAGTTAGAATTGGGGTCACCCATTGTCGACCGTGATAAAATAAAAATTAATTGTACTACAGATTATTTCCTCCACTCAAGCAAAATCCAAAGTTACAGAATAGCTTTGGAAAAGGAAATAAACTTTTGTTGCTGTTGTTTACAATGACTGATAATTAATTAACCTGATAAACCAATACAAATTGAATAAGAAAAAAAAAACAATAGTTTTAAAAAATTAAAGGATAAGCGACTTACCCCACTTTTCCTAAGTTTGGTTCTATTCATGAAGATGAACTCAAAGTTGAAGAATTACTAGAGATGCAAGGAGTAGAGCATTTTGGCGGGCTTTCATCGGCTTTTGGCGGGCTTTCCAGAGAGCAATTCGAGAGATCTACAGAGGAAGGTTCAGGCTTGAAATCAACTGGGGCCAGATCATCCATAGCATTGATGCATCTTTCGTTACTTCTCAGAGTAGAGTCAAGAATAGAACTCTGAAATTCGCGATCGTAGGCTCGAGACAACAAGTCTGCTCTGTTTAGTGCCCTTCTCAAATGTTGGACCAACTCAGATTTAAAAAAATTCTCCTTTGCCAGGGTTTTTTTCGGCGTAGATTTCCAACGAGTACAGCGAAAGTAGTACCAGCATACAGGGTTTCGGCAGCTTTGGCTCCCTTGTTAAACCACGACAAAGGTACAGGCCCGCCATTTTCGTCCTGAAGGCCAACAATGTTTACGCGGCAAACTTCCTCGGGAAACATGTCAAATATAAAATTACTGCAGAATTTTCTCGGAGGAGCCACGCAAAACTCGTCGTTTGAGGCGAACCATATTCTCTGCGGATCCAAGGAGGGCGAGAAAATTCGATGAATCATCCTTCGGATCGACGGTACGATCCACGAGAGCCACGAAGAACGAATCACTTTTAGCGCGCTTCCCGAATTCATATTTACCACGAGGAAGGATTAACCAAATATAGTCTGACCCCATGAAGTGTTTTGCTATAAATTAACTCGAGATATCTGCTAAGATTCACCAGTTGTACATTTCTACATTGACAGAAGCGGTTTTCCCCTGTCCAAAAGGCGTCCGAAAGAATGTGTGAACCTAATTATGCAAATAACCCTTGCCCGACAGAGCTGAATAACGTCTGCGCATGCGTTACTTGTGACTCAGTCGGCGCGAAAATCTCGACTCGAGCAACACGTTCCGAAGGAAGGATCATTCATGCGACCATGGAAATGTTTTGTCGATTTTTTTATATAATTTTGAGTGGTTTTCCTTTCCAAGACGCTTCATTTATCTCCGTTGAATTGCTCTAGCCGTCGTTATCGCTGAAACTTTTGAAAGGTAAGGGATTTTGTTTATTTCATTGAGCTTTTATTGTGCATAGTTGCTTTATGAAACAGACATGCCTGTACAGAGGGTCTGTACAGCAACCAAGAAGCTGCGATTACCGAAATTTACGTTTAGAACTTTGAGTGTGAAGCTAGACTGTTTTTATGTTTTTATGTTGGTAATGGAGGGAGCGATTGCAGAATACCCGGCCCACTAAATATCTTACTTGAAAAAGGAGTGCTCCCGCAGTCCCAGAGTCAATGAATATTTAAACGAAGTGAGTAAAACGAGTGCTCCCGCAGTCCCGCAGTCCCAGAGTCGATGGATATTTAAACGAAGTGAGTAAAACGAGTGCTCCCGCAGTCCCAGAGTCGATGGATATTTAAATGAAGTGAGTAAAACGAGTGCTCCCGCAGTCCCGCAGTCTCAGAGTCGATGGGTACTTAAATCTAAGCTTGTTTCGGTTCATGGATTAAAGAACGAGTTATATTCATGTGTAGCGTGCTTGCTTCGGTTCATGGATTAAAGAACGAGGTATATTCGTGTGTAGCGCGACGACTGCGGGACCAGCATTGAAGAACACGACTGCGGGACTGCGGGAGCAGCTTTTCAAGTAAGATATTTGGTGGGCCGGGTATTCTGCAATCTACATGTAGCCTAATGGAGACCTTATTGAACGGTTTACTACGTCAGTTCCGATGCAAGCGGAGCACAGTTATTCTCGCTTCAACTCAGTCATTATTGACTATAATCAAAAAATTCTTCGTACTTACCATGTCGTCAATTGCCGTAGAACCATCTTTGACACAATGAATTCAATTAATATTGATGGTAAATCGTACAATTTATTAATAATTTCAATTTAAAGTACCCAACAAATTCTCTATACAATGAAACTATTTAATTACAAATGAGAAATTTCACTTTGAACATACGCAGTAAATTCTTTAAAGATAATTATACAATGAAACTATTTACTGGAAATTTCAAATATCCCGTAAAATATATTCCTCTTAAAATAATTTATATACAAGAAAACAATTTACAGATAAGAAATTTCACATTAAAATACCCAGTAAAATTCTCTTAAAATGATTATATAATAAAACTATTTACAAATCAAAGTTTCACAATTAAAATACTCAGCAAATTCTTTTTTTATAAGCCTCACATGCCTGGAGGAGCTTAATAAACTTTCCACATAAAATTCATTTATCACCAGTATGAACTGTGTTGAATTTCTGTTGATTTTGTTTGTTGTAAATTCATGATTTTTCATGCACTTTACTTCTACTGTCAAAGGAGAATACCATTAACACCTGAAATATTTCGGGAATGTTACAGTGCAACTACTGTAACCGGGGTCACGTAAACAAAACTGGCCAATCGGATTGCAGGATAAAAACAATGAATTTCAACCAAAGGATAGACTTGCCTTAATTGTCGTAGTGACTCTTTTAGTTTTTTTTGGATCTAACTTCAGCATAGCAGGAGGGAGCTGTGTCATGAATGGTTTCCCCATGTTTACCAGTGCTTGGTGCATTTTATTTCCTATGACTTGCTCATCTATTCCACCATAACAAGTTGATTCTTTTCCTTTGACATTGACCCTCACAGGCCTGTGAATAGACACATTTGGAGGCTGCAACACTGCTGGTACTTGCTGAATGTCCACCAGACATGATGCCATGTGAATTGCGCAAGAAGTAACAAGCTGGGCTGGAACTTTTTTAGCATGGACATTATGATAATCATCAATCATCAAGATTATGAAGAAGTTCGTCTAGGGACAAAGAAGACAAATTGAACTTAATCTTGTTTAAACTGGCTTTTTTCTTTACACTCTAGATCGAATTCTTTTCTTGGAGTGTATCTCTGTAATATTAGTTTACTTTGGGTCTGAACACAGACACACAATTACTGTGTAACACATTAACCTGGAGTAATGCTTCCCATCTTACAATTTTTTAGTTTTTAAATTTTCTTGCTTGTTTTCCAGTACATATGTTTAAGTTGAATTGTAGACAGGTAACTGTCAGAGGTGAGTGTCTAGCTGAAGAACAAAGTACAATGTCCTGGCCAAGGCTCAAACCTGCACCTTGTCATCTGGAGTCCATTGCACTAGCCATGAAGCCATTGTCTTACCCTGCATTATTTTCGATAAGATTATATGTACAGTAGTCAAAGTATCTGCACTGTAGTTACATGTACCTCAACTGCTTTTGCAATCTGTTCACACAGATAGCTTTGGTGCCCTGAGGCCAGGTTGCTTTTGTATTTTAACACTGCTCTAGGACTTTGGGAAAATCCAATTACTGGTCCTGCAGCCAGCCCAGTAAGTGAAAGACCACTTAAATGAGCATTCAGTCCACTATGTTTTTGGAAGAGTGCAGTCTTCTGTGACCTATGTGTAACATGAAACGTAACTGTTAATGAATCCTTTTTTGCCTGCTGGGTGAAAAGTGTGATTTAAAAAATAGTAATCACTATCTCTTGAGAACTACGGAAGCAATGATTAAAAAGGTTTATATTTTTATTCAAGTAATTGGAATGTAGTTAATTTGTGCATATTTACCTAAAATATGATATTATATGCAGAAGAGCAACTGTTCTCTTTCTTTGCAGCACATGTCTCTCCTTACTCTGAGCACTGTTCCCATTGGTGATGGAGTTCAGAAGTAATGTGAAAAGTGTTGGAGCATGTTTATTTGCAAATTGTTCCATTTCTTGTGCTTCATAGATTGGCTTTCCACCATTGATGTAATGTCTGTATAATGCCAACTGGAAGCGGCCAACAAGATCTTCATATGAGGGAGCTAGTAGTAGTAAAACATTGTTGCCCTTAGATATATCGTGAATAATTATCAACTGTTTGTGTTATGAAGCTTTTTCTATTATGTCTGTTGCTTGATTAAAACAGTATTTTTACATGTATTTTGCTGGCCCATTTTCTGTTTTGCTCTGATAACCCTGGATATAATCTCTCTGGGAAAAATAACTTATTTTTATGAATGACTTAAATAAGAATTACAGTTGACTGTTTGGTTCAGTAAGCCTGGGCATTACTTTTTTTCACTTTGATATTAAACCCCTGCTCATAAATTGTTAGATGGAAATTAAAAATAGTGACAAAATGGTTGTAGTTTAAATGCATTTCCTACCTGTGTCAAGTTGAATTTCTTCCTTGTCCTTGTTTAAATTGTTTTCTGAGGTTGCAGGTACAGTTGTTTGTTGATGAAAGTCTTCAGAACATTTCTGGAAAGACGATAGGAGCTTTATTTTGAAAATTGATAAATTTTTATTTTAAATTTGACAAGAATTAAGGCATTTTAAAAGTTACCATATTGGTGATTTTTTTATTACCTGTTTTGGCATGGATGATCTGTGGTGGGATTTGGATCCGACTGTTCTCTGAAATAATAAAGTATATTATTTGTACCAGACCTGACATTTGTCAGAGTTACTCTACCAAATGTGTGGACGAATTTCCAGGCGCGTCAATATAAACTTACCTGTTCGGGAGGAAGATAATCTTTTTCGCCTTTAAATATTTCATCCGCGTTATTTCTGCAACGGCAACACCATCGCAAACCAGGACGGTAGCTACTCATCATACGCCCGATGCGGTCAAACATTTGATGGAACCTTTCTGGTATGGTACGGGAATGGATGTCATTTGAGTGAACGGGAAGTGGACATGCACAAAACCTATTCGCTTCTCGATTAGCTCTGGTCCAGTGTCGAGTGCATGCCCAAGCCTCCGTAGTACCACCGTAACATCTCGCCATTGCGCCATCGAAACGTCGCATTGTTCCTCTGCATTCTTCGCCTGTTCTGTTTTTTTTATGAAACCAACACGTTCGCTCACCGGAAGTTTCCGTGAACAACACATACATCAACATAATATGTAACGTAGCCAGCTGCACGAGCTGCATTTTCGCGGCACGGACTTTTGAGTTCTCGCTAAAATTTCGGTTTGTGTTCAGGTACGGCACTTTTGTGTTCAGGAGATATGTTTTAGCAAAATCACTGGTCGGTCTCTAGCGAAAGTTTGAAACTTATCTGATCTACCTAAGTCTTAACTGAGGTAAAAAACCTCGGCGCTTTTCCTTTTTTTCGAAAAGTCCGCCATTTCACCAAATTGTTGCTATGGTTTTACGTTGTCATCCCCAGTTTCCCCGCGTGAATTGATGACATGCGCAGACGTTATTCAGCTCTGTCCCCTTGCCCGTAACTGGAGACAAAACTGCGGTCGTTTCCGTGGTAACAAAAGCCCCCGGCGCGTGCATTAAAAATGAGCCTCTGGCTTAACATTGAGATGATTCATTCACCAGGCTTGAAATATACCATCACATTTATTTCATGACAAATCTCCTTCCCTTATTAATAATTGCGAAGAAAAAACAAAACAAACAATCGTCAGCCAAGACATTTTAATTTACCCCCTACGCAAGCGCCAGCCTGGGAGGCCTGTTCGCTTGGTAAAACTTCCTGTTTTGAATATTTGTAACCTCCTTACGGAAACTTTAAAAAAGAAAACGTCACTTTCAGTACAATTGTGTAAGTGATCTTTGTTTTAGTCAAGCATAATATATACGTCTTCCACATATCTCCCTTTTTCCATCTCTTATTTTCTTTCTGATAGAAATCATCAAGGAAAAAAAAATGGTATAAGTGCTTACGTTGGTGCAATCAATAATAGATGAGAAAGTGGTTTGGTGCCTTTATTTAATTTTGTCATTCCCAGACGGATGACAACTTTCTCCATCCAATTATGATCAATACTTACCTGCCACTTCCAATCCATATCTTTCTAGTTCTCGCCGTGAATCATTGTTCAGGGCCATTATAAAGATCGCCTCAGTTCGAGTTTGTTGATCTGCTCTTTCCTGGGAAGTGTGGCTGCAGTACTACTCAGATGCCCAGAAAGGTAAAATAGAATTGATGATATTAATTGTAGCCATTTAAACACGTTCGGCCGCCGTTAGTGAATTTATTTTCTTGGTCTTTAACACAGATAAGTCGAACGGAGTTTCAAAAGGAAATTTTATTATTACCAAACAAAGAAGTTCGAGCATTAAACGATTTTCCTAGTTCGTGAACTCATTGCTTTTTATTTCTGGCCAAAGATACGCCAGACTTAACGGAAACAAAATGTAAATATTTTATGCCGTATTATGGAAGTTTTGGCAACCACAATGAATGAAAGGATTGCTCTCTTATGAAAAAAATTACATGGTTCACCGTGTCCTTCAATAAAACCAAGTAGAGACGAGAAGCCTCGTGTCAAACTAGTCAAGCACAATTTTGGCCCATGTCAGTGTACATTTGCCTTCCGATTTCGACGTATTTCGCTTGTTTAGAAGAGTAGAAGTAGAAGTACGAAATCTCGTTTTTGATTGCAAAATGTAAGTTTGTGTGTGGACAATTTCCTCCGTTTAGCATAAAATCCAGAGCACCCAACCACAAATAGTTAAAATGTTGTTTCCTTAAAAATCTCGCATCATTTTACGATCTCCAAAACGTAAATTTTTAAAAGTTGACGCAGCTTGATCCGTTCGTATTCTTTAGCTGAAAATGTTAGGGAACGGAAAACTATTCCCGAAATTTACGAGCTGTTCTTGGCTTTTCGAAATGCTCTCTGGTCTTTTTCTGCACTTCTACTGACGTATTTGTCCTCCGAACAAAAATGGGATTGGTTTTCTCAGCATTGCCAAAGGTTCAGGTGACCTTTCGTTAAAGATAACGCTTGTTTTTCTTCACAATTTTATCCGAATTTCTGACAAAGACGGGTGACATCGTTCGAAGGGATTTTCAACCAAAATGAACTCTTGGACGCACCCGTATAACCGACAAAGCCACATTGTTTGAGAAAATTAATTAATGGTAGATCTAAACAGTCTACCAACACTACCTAAATAAAATGTACAGCCCGGCGCAATTTATTGAAAACATTCTACTTCCTATAACTAATTAACAATTGATTCATGCGTCAGCGTGCTTCATCGAGATATGAAGCACGCGGGAAGTTTGGAGAGCACGAAAGATGCGTAAGAGTTGCTCGAGGCGTAGCCGAGAGCTACTCTAGCTTCTTGAGTGCTCTCCAAACTTCCCAAGTGCTTCATATCTCGATGAATGCACAGCTGACGCATGAATCAATTGTTTTATAACATTTTCAACGCGGTAGTTTTTAAACCCGTTGATTCTAGGTTGGCCAGAGGTTTCCCAAGCATTCAGCCAATGTGCAAAATGGCAATAAACAACCCCATGTTCGGTAAAAATACACATCTTACAGGGTAAAAAAGGCAACACCCCTTTGGTCTACAATAGTTAAACTTTCTAATTATGGAATAAAATACACTGGTTGCTAATTGAAAATTTTCTAGAAAACAAACTTAAAAATTTGATCCTCGCGTTACATGGGAGAATTCTTTCCGCTTGCGAGGACATGTCGGTTTGTTTACGCAAGATTTACGCAGTTGTCACGTCTCAAGAATGAAAATAGAAAGAAAACAGACAACTGAAGCTTCCCTAAATGAAAAATTTATTCAATTAAGTCTTTGTTCTAAGAAGCAAAGGCGTACAATTTTTAATCCGAGACGATGAACGCTAAAGAATTGAAGGAACTGCAAGTCCATTTTGAAGTGAGTTTATCGAACCGTGTGCACGGTTTTCAAAAATTTCGCAACAATACTGTTAGGAATACGAATTAGAAAAGTATTTAAGTACAAATTCACAATCAAACCTGTAATTTCTTGTGAATTGAATTCCCACAAGTACTCGAACGTTACCAAGAAAGTTCGTGGCGTATAATCCGTAAATAATGATCTGAAATGTCCGCTTACTGGTCGTCGGCTGGATAAAACAACAATATCTCCTTGAAGCACAATTTCCTCGCCGTTAATTATCGGATTTCCGCTTTTGAAACTATCGAGTGTTCCTTAGCAGTCTTTCTTTCAGTTTATCGTTTCGAAAAGGTGTCTTTTCCCTCTGAGAAAGCGAAATTGGCGCCTGAAAATTAATAGTTTTGCGAGACACGATGTCACTGGCCTTGTTCTCTTTTTCCTTTTCTTTAGGTTTTTTTTCGGGAGTTAAAAACTCCAATCCCGAAGAAAAAGT
This sequence comes from Pavona decussata, assembly GCF_977016875.1. Taxonomy (NCBI): domain Eukaryota; kingdom Metazoa; phylum Cnidaria; class Anthozoa; order Scleractinia; family Agariciidae; genus Pavona; species Pavona decussata. Next base: position 682,270 of record NW_028145705.1, read on the forward strand.
GGGAAGAGCTTCTTCATCAGCTGGTTCCCTTGTGGTCATCTGTAGTTAAACGTTTTGCTGAAGATTTCTCCCGTTTTTGAATGCAAAATAGAGAAAGTCGCTCACCGAGTTCTCGAGGCATTTGTTTGCTGACGTCATCAGCGTGCACAATAAGAATATGAAGCACGCTCGCGCAATTGAATTTGATTGCACGAATTTACTAGCTATGTTATAATACATTATGCTGGAAAACTTTATAGGTTGGGGTGCCTTTCGATCGTTCTTTCAAGGCAGTATGAATTAACCATGTTTAAAAATGTTTTTCGCGGTGAAAGGGATGCAGGGTTTATTGAAAACGATAGCTTGAAATCTTCAAAAAAACGCGAGCTATCTGGAAAATAAAGTTGAATAGGGATTGCGATGAACGAGTGAGTATGTCATAATCCAATTTATATGGGGCTGTGTTGACTTTTTAAGCGGCACGTTTTACCTGCGATCTCGAATTACCGGCAAATTTGCTTACATCGTGTTCATCGCGAAAAGAACGCGAACTATCTGGAAATAAAGTAGGAATTGCGATAAACGAGTGAGGATGTCATAATCCAATTTATACGGGGCTGTGTTGACGTTTTGCGCGGCAAAGTTTACCTGCGATCTCGAATTACCGGCAAATTTGCTTACATCGTGTTCATCGCGTGTCAGGACGTTTTATACTAAATGTTACAGTTAGACAGCCGACAGCGAGCGGTAAAGGGTTTTTTCAAAACCATCCTCGTCGAAAGATATCGAGGTGAGTCGAATGAAAATAACTGCCTCGGCAGCTGAGGAATTCATTGACGAACTACCAGATAGTGGAGATTCCGACACCAGCGCTTCTCCTTCGGAGTCCGAATTCAAAGATGCCGGCCGGCGACGATCCAGCCACTATCGCTGTCTTTGACCGGCTCAAAAATTAGCAGCGAACTTCAGCTCGCAGAATCCACGGATGTATTCATTTAGGCGGTAGCGTCCTCGCACGAGACTTTTTCCTCCGTTTAGCGTAAAACCCAGAGCACCCAACCGAAAACAGTTAAAATGTTGTTTCCTTAAAAAAAAACCTAGCATCATTTTACGTCCTCCAAACCGTAAATTTCACAAGTTGACGCAGCTTGATCCGTTCGTATTCATTAGCTGAAAGTTTTAGGGAACGGAATACTATTCCTCAAATTTACGAGCTGTTGTTGGCTTTTCGAAATGCTAGCGGGCGTTTTTTCGCACCTTTTACCGACGCATTTGTCCTCAGGTGACCTTTTGTTAAAGATAACGCTTGTTTTTCTTCACAATTTTATCCGAATATCTGATTAAGACGGGTGGCATATTCCACCAAAATGACTATATAACCGACAGATGACCGTATAACCGACAAATCCACATTGCCTGAGAAATCTGAAATTGTGGGAGATCTAAACAGTCTGCAAACACTAACTTGGTAAAATCTACAACCCGGCGAAATTAATTGAAAATATTTTACTTCCTTGAACTAATACTTTATGGTTACCGTATAGGTACCTTTCAGGAGGTGTCTTGCGCCCAAGCTATGTAGCGCGTCCGGTTTAAACTGTAGAGACATAAGCTTATATCAAATTAAAGCATATAGAGGTGGCTATTACACTATACCAAGAATTTTGAAATAAAATAAATTGTCGAGTTTTTAGCGCTGTTTTCTTGAATCAATTTATTTCACTCGAAGGGGACACTTTAAAGAGCTAAAACTCAAAGGGAATTTGTTCGTTTGCCTTCAAATTTAGACAGTAGCTAGTTTAACATATAAAAAACAAATACGTTTCTGCGAATTTTTCTTTCGAAATATTTTTTTCTCCGAAAGCGATTTTTGTACGATCGCTCCACATTTTTTTAAATCCTATTTCAAAAATGTTCTGTAACTTTTCCCTGCAATTAAATATGGCAAAACGCAGACACTTTTGTTTTAGCCCTTTGGGTCCGAAAACTGAGGAGCAAATAAATTAGCGATAAATAAAATTCACCTTGACTTGTAGCTTTCAAAAGGTGATTCGGACGGTTGCATTTAGAGGTCGTGAAAAATTCGGCAATTCATTTTATTTCAATATTTTTGGTATAGTGTTATAGCCAGCTCTATAAGCTCTAATTTTATATAGGGGTTTAGGTATCTATAGTTTAACCCGGACGCGCTATATCGCTTGGACGCGAAACACCTCTCAAGGTATACGGTAACCTTTAGCTGAAAAAGATATGTTAGGTTACCTTTCGGTCGTTATTTCGAGGCCGTATGAATTAACCATGTTGAAAAAGCTATTTCCGCGTTGAGTGTGTTGTTTACCAACCAGGAAACAAAAAAGGGATGCAGGGTTTAATGAAAACGGTAGTTTGAAATCTTGAAAAGAACGCGAACTATCTGGAAATAAAGTAGGAATTGCGATAAACGAGTGAGGATGTCATAATCCAATTTATACGGGGCTGTGTTGACGTTTTGCGCGGCAAAGTTTACCTGCGATCTCGAATTGCCGGCAAATTTGCTTACATCGTGTTCATCGCATGTCAGGTCGTTTTATACTAAATTTTACAGTGAGACAGTGTTTCATTGAAGAGAGCGAAGCAAGAAAAGTCACCTTGGGTAAAGAAGAGAAACCAGGTAAAAAAAAAAACGGGGCTTAAGAAGACGAACAAGGTCAAAGTCTAACCGTTCAACGAAAACAAAATAAACTTCAGCTGGTAGCGAGCGGTAAAGGTTCGTTGTACAACCAGGTCGATGCTGTTTCAAAACCAACCTCGTCGAAAGATATCGGGGTGAGTAGAATGAAAAATAACTGCCTCGGCAGCTGAGGAATTCATTGACGAACTACCAGATAGTGAAGATTCCAACACCGGCGCTTCTCCTTCGGAGTCCGTCGAAGATGCCGGCGACGATCTAGCCACTTTCGCTGTTTTTGACTGGCTCAAAAATTGGCAGCAAATTTCAGCTCGCAGAACCGATGGATGCATTTATTTAGCCGGTGGCGTTATCGCACCAGGCTTAACTTTTGCCGTTACGATATCGCTTTAAACGCTGAATGCTTTTGCGTGAGTTTAAATTATTGTTTTGTAATGGAACTCCGCCGGGAATGATTCTTTGTGTTTGATTGGCCGGCAGCATGAGCGCGTTGACAATAATTTTAATGTCGTGCGAAAACGCTGAAAATGTTTCAAAGCCGAAAACACGGCTTTTGCTTTTACGCGAATTCCGCATCTTTAAATAGGCCAACATTATGACATAAGCATAATGTGATTTTATCTCGAGGCCCGTGATAGTTAATTTAGGTGTGCCGTTGCATGGGGCAAGGAGCGTTGTCAATCATAGAACTTAAGCCAATGAAATGAGGTCATATCTAATAACACCGAGGTTATAGGCAAGATCAATTTATCTCGTGGTCCTTCTCGCCTTCATTCCCATCGTGTTAACATCCGAACGCAGATCTCCGGTACTGTAGAAGAATTATTTTTTCAGGCAAGTTAAACATTTTTCTTTTTCTTCGTTTTTCTTTTCTACCGTGTTTCTTTTGTACCGTTTGACCTCAGCTGCGCAGGTTTTTTCGGGCAATAGTTGGGACATGTCTAACTCCACCCCCCGTGTATTGATTCTCGGACATTCCTTTATTAAGCGCTTAAAGCAGTTCGTCCGGAATAATTCCAACGATTTTGATCTTGACTTTCAAATCTCTTTGCCTGTCCTAATACGTTGGCATGGAGTTGGGGGTAGAACAGTCGAAAAGACGTTAAAATTCGACACACATGTCCTTCATTCCTTTCGCCCTGATGTCGTCATTCTCCAACTAGGCAGTAATGACCTCGTTACTCTTTCGCCCTTACGTGTTGGTTCAGCAATCGATGAGTTTGTCCATTTCCTACACGATTCATGCGGGGTGCAGTTGGTGTGCGTGTGCCAGACTATTCGCCGATTCTCAGCTGAGGCTTTTAACACAAAGGTCGGCATGTTAACACGATACCTAAGGGTTGTGTTAGATCCTATACCATATGCCATGTTTTGGGGCCATAGAGGGTTTTGGCAGGCGAAAGACATTTTTTATACACCCGATGGCGTTCATTTGAACTCTAGGGGACAGCGTAAGCTATATCGTAGTCTCAGAGGGGCAGTCCTGCGATCTTTGCGCCTTTTGCCAAGTTCTCTTTCCTCGGAAGGAGTTTGTTAAGTTTGCTTCATTCTGATACAGATCTTTACATGTCTTGCCAGCTCTCAGTTGTGCCCTATGCCGAGCCTTTGATGTTTTATTGACACGTTCACCTATTGTTTGTGTCGGCCTTATATATTTGCTGTAAGCCATCGCCCCTTTTTGGGCGCGGCTACGTTTGACTCAGCTACAAAGCTGTTTGATTGCACGACTTGTTATACAGTCGTATGTATGTACGTATGTACTCCTTTTTGGCTGTACACGTATAATTATTTTACTGGCTCTGGCTCAATGTTAGGTACTGGCAGTTACCGCATGAGTGTACAATCCTTTCCGACCGCTCAGTTTTTGGGTGTGTCCTTTGCGCTCGGTATTCTGCCTTTGCCTTAGGCACTGTAGTACTTCTGGCGCTAAATGATCTGATAATTTTTTCTTTCATTTCCGTCGCTATGAAGCGCATTATTTCCAGCGCTGTCCCTCTGCGGTTTACGTTATTATTTTTATTTTATCGTAATCTAGTTTCTTATCTAAGAAATTTTATTGATAAGCCATGCCACCCAAGAAGCGTGCACATTCCGATCAGTCCAACACGCAAAGGAGAACGAAACGCACGCGAGGCTCCGACCTTTCTGAAGTTTCTCCAGACGACGCTGTTGCTTCTCAAAACCAGAGCAACCATCACAACCAGAACTTGATCTCAGTTGATCTGCAAACGCTATCCACCTCCATCTCGACGACCATTTCCCAGGCGATACAACAGGCGTTGGGACCCAGGGGCACCCGCAGCTTGACTCAAGACCTCAGAGCATCTTCAATTCCTCCTGTTGAAAATGATGGGGAACGTTCCGCCAGTGAGGCCATTCAAGGGGATATCACAGCTATAACACAAGGTACTCAGCCTCAGAGTTCCCCTCGGCAGCCATTTTCAAGCATAGCCATAGCTCTCGGCTCTAGAGTCAACCCAAAACTCAAAGCAAAAATTTGGGGTAACGAATATGTTGATTTTGGCGGGTTGCTTTCGTTGTCCCCTAATACCGATCGTTATTCCCTGTCCCTAACTCCCTCAAGTACGTCGTCTACTCAGCCCCAGTTGACACTAGAACCTAGCCAGCCACCTAAGAAGATTCATAACCTCAGTCAGTGGTTGTCAGCTTTTAATACTTTTGTCGCTATTTATGTCGAGAAATTTCCTACTGAGGCTCCTAAGTTAATGAAATACTGCGAGGCCAGGTGACTGGTCATTTTATGACGAACAGTTTCGTTACATAAGACAGTCAGCTCCCGACCAATACCCTTGGGATACTATTCATTGGGAACTATGGCTAAGGGCAGTGACAAATTTTCGTGCTCGACCGCAGGTTCCCTCTGATAAGGTCTCCACGCGCTCTCGGAACCGCCAGTCGTTTCCGAAGGGAACTTGTTGGGCATTTCACGCCGGGCGATTCTGTGGTGGGTGCCGCTACGACCACGTTTGTTTCAAATGTGGTTCACCCCACCCCTCAAGTCAATGTTCATCCCCTAGTTCACAACGCGCCCCCCCCTGCCAGCCCCGGAGCCAAACAAGCCCATCCCCCTACTCAGCAGTCCGGTTACCCCCGTAAGGGTGGAAAGGCTTGATTTTCTTTTGCAGGGTTATGCTCCAGCTTTAAAACAATATTTGATTGATGGCTTTTCTTTTGGTTTTCGAATTAAGTTTATGGGGGAAAGGCGCCCTTTCGAATCCCCTAATTTGAAGAGTGCACAAGAGCAACCCCACGTTGTTACCGCTAAACTAGAAAAGGAGCTCGAAGCGGGCAGAATAGCCGGCCCGTTTTCTTCACCTCCTTTTCCGAATTTACGCTGTTCTCCCTTAGGCATCGTTCCCAAAAAGGATCCCTCTGAATTTCGCTTAATTCATCATTTGTCGTATCCTAAGGGTTCATCTGTTAACGATTACATTCCTGAAGAATTCTCATCAGTTCACTATGCGTCTATTAGTGATGTCATATCTGTCATCAAGAAGTTAGGAGCTGGCTGTTTTATGGCTAAGACCGATATTAAATCTGCATTTCGCATCATCCCGGTTCACCCTAAGGATCATGCTCTATTAGGCATGAAATGGGCTAACCAGTATTATTTTGATCGCGCTCTGCCAATGGGATGTAGTTCCAGCTGTGCGATTTTCGAAGCTTTTAGCTCAGCTCTCGAGTTGCTATCTAAAGATTTGTTCAATGCCTCAGGTGTTGTGCACATTTTGGATGACTTTCTCTTCATTGCCCCTACGAAGGAAAAATGTCAATCCGATCTTGACAATTTCCTTCGCATGTGTAGCTATCTCGGGGTTCCAATAGCACAGGAGAAAACCGTCGGGCCATTCAACACGCTACAGTTTGCTGGTATCACTCTCGATTCGGTGCGACAGGAAGCTAGGTTACCGGAAGATAAGCTTCAAACTGATGCCAGCTGCTACTACATCATTTTTATATGAGGCGTAAAGTAACGCTTCGCGAGCTTCAGTCTTTACTAGGCCTTTTGAATTTTACCTGCTCGGTTGTCATCCCCGGCCGCGCTTTTCTTCGCCGAATGATCAATCTTACCAGGGGCATCCAGCGCCCTCATCACCGTATTCGCTTGACTAAGGAAACGAAATTTGACATTCAGGTTTGGCTTTCTTTCCTACAAAACTTTAATGGTAAGACCTTTTTCTATACTGAGTTATGGGAGGTCTCGAATCCTTTCGAGTTATTTACTGACGCCGCCGGCTCGAAGGGCTATGGCGCTATCTTTGGTAAGCATTGGTTCTTCGGCGCGTGGCCGGAAACATGGAAGCATTTTAATATCACCTTTTTAGAATTCTTCCCGATTGTTATCGCTCTGCGCATCTGGGGGCCTTTGATGGCCAACAGATGTGTCATTTTTAACACCGATAATGCTGCTTTGGTTGACATCATTAATCATCACACTTCTAAACACAACTTGGTGATGATATTCTCGGTTTTCACTGTCACGCCATTGAAAAAAAAAATCGAAACCATTTCATGAATGAAGTCAAGAAATTGACATGGTATGGAAGATAAATTAATAAGGCATCTGTCTAAGTTTCAGGTCTGTGCGGCATTCTGTACTCGAGTTATTTGACAAAATGTTCCACATAAATTTACAGAGCTTAGTATGGAGACGCCATGTTTGTGTCCCTCTGAGGGGCACAAACATGGCGGCCGGAAATACGAAAAAACATCTGGAGTTGACTTTTGCCAGAAAAGAGGTTTGTTTGCCCTTGTGAATTTTCGAATGTTTAGATTAATATTTCTCCTCAAACTTAAATTGTTTAGAATGCTGAAAATCACCCGAAGAGTCATTTTTAAGATACGGAAAAGCTCTGTCACGGCCGTCCTCCTTATGTCACGCACGATGGAAACTCGGAAATTGAAACTGTTCTATTTTGAAAAGGAAGCACGACATCGAGCTTAGAAATTGTGAACAGACATATTTTTAGGTAATCTTTCCTTGAATGAAGGTAAAAATTTTGTACCCCTCCCAGTTTTGGATTCTAGAATTTGGTGACGTCACGTGAAAACCGAGAATTGGTCCGTGACCTGGTGTTAACCTCTTTGCGACACAACACAATGTTTCGAGCTAGGCATATTCAAGGTGTTCACAATACTCCCGCCGATTACATTTCCCGGTTTCAGGTCGACAAGTTCAAGGTATTGTGTCCGGGGGTGGACGAATTTCCGACGGCTGTGCCCGAGAGCCTTCTGCCGGAGAGTTGGTCACTAACCTGAGTGCTCTGCTTGAGTCTTCCTTATCTTCTGCTACTCGGAAAATGTATCAGAGAACGTGGGCAGTCTTTACCGAGTTTTACACACACTATTTTATTTCAGCTCCCCCTTCGCTCCCCCTGACCTGCGCTTCCTTGGCCCTTTTCATTTCCTATCTTAACGCCCGAAAATTGGCACCCGCAACCGTAACGTCTTATCTCTCCGCTATTAGTTATGTACACAAAATAGCCGGTATACACGATCCTACCAAAACATTCGTCATTCAAAAACTTATGAGGGCTATCAGTCGCTCGAAGTCGGCTGATATTAGGCTGCCCATTACACGATCTGTTCTCCATCAACTGGTCCGCTCATTGCAGCATACCAACTCTTCGGCCTCTCAGCGCACTACGTTTTCCACCATGTTTTTATTAGCTTTTTACGGGTTTTTCCGTGTCGGAGAGCTAGCGACCAAAAGCCTCGATTGTTCTGATAGCGTTGTTCAATACTGCAACGTCAGCTTTCTTACGAGTTCAGCTGACATCGGCAGAGTCAAGATCACACTTGCTCGCTTTAAACATAACACGGACAATCGGCCCCATGATATCATTATTGAACGCGAAGATTCCCTTCCATTCTGCCCGGTAAAATCGCTCCTCGAGTATTGCCGGTTAAGAGGCAATAAGCCCGGGCCACTTTTCTGCTGTTCTGATGGGAGCCCTATTGCTATTACCCATTTCAATTCTGAGCTACGTCGTTGTTTAACTTTTTGTGGGCTCGACACTTCTCGATATAAAAGTCATAGTTTCCGCATAGGGGCCGCTTGTCTTGCAGCTGAGAATGGTTACTCCGACGCTCAAATCCGGGCTCTTGGTCGCTGGAAGTCCGACGCATTCAAGCTCTACATCAGGTCGGGCACTTTACATGCCAACTAACTACTAAGTAATATATTTAGGGATGAATGGGTCATGGCGTAGTTCAGACATGGGCTGCTACCCTTTCTTATTTCTTGCCTGCGGTGCATTCGCCTTTGCGTTACTTATAAATTCTACGGCTCTCAATTCCTAAATAACGCGGGTAGGCGACTTAGGTCAGTCATGGGCTGCTAATTCGCCGCTTCGGTGCATTCGCCTTTGCGTCGATTATAAATTCTACGGCTTTAAATTCCTACATAACGCGGGTAGGCGACTTAGGTCAGTCATGGGCTGCTAATTCGCCTCCTCGTTTTAGAATAATTTGTTTTTCACGCTCGTCAAGCTGACAATTGTTTACAGATTGCGTCCAGGATGAATTGAGTCAGACATTGGGCTGTCGGTTCATCCTCGGCATTCATTTGTCTGACTGCTTAGCGATTTCGAATAGTAGTATTTGGTTATGTTGTCTTTAATTTTTCCTAGATCTAGATACTGATATGGTTTTCTTAGCTTGCTCCAGACTGCTTCAATTGTTTGTCTCTTTCACGGGCTGTGCCCGCCACCGTTTATATCATTTACACTGCTATATCGTTTTCATGTTGAACGTAACGTTGGTCAGTCATGGGCTCGCATCGTTACCGTTCTCTTCGGTTTGTCACCGGTGATATCCAGGCTCTGCTTTTCGTCTTGGTGGGGTTGCCACATTTTTGTGGCGGTGGCCGATATTTAACCCCACCTTTGCTTAAGAGATTGCGTGATGTTTATTATATCGATATTCTTGATGTCGGGTGAAATAAAAGCGTCACTTTGTGGCCAATTTATCCCACATTAGCAGTTATCATTTTATCTCCCGTCAATCTCGTCAGCAAACCAGTGCGACGTCACGCAGAGCTTCGGGTCCCGTTTCACTAGAGACACGCGGGTTTCGTGATAAAAAACGTAATTTGGCCAAAATGTTAATCAGATATTAATGCCTTTACGTGTGTCGGGCTTTTACAAAATTCAAAAGACTATTTCCTTGACGTGTCGCTCATGTTGAGTTTGCAGGCCTCTGAGCGCGTATTTACCCCAAAAATTAAAAACCTTGAGATTTTTACAATTTTCGTTTAATAAGCTTTATAGTTTTCCGTGGTTTAATCGAAAGAAGCGCGCGTACGCAAGATTTCCGTGGAGACACCCGTGAAACCTGTGACTAGCCCTAACAAATAGGCCTGATCACGGTTTTCGACGCCATTTTGACGAGTAGGCAATCAGGCTTGAAATACCAGTGTTTGTTTGGAAATCCGATGTGAAATAATTTTCATAAAACATCGCTTCTGAAAAATTCATAAATTGGAAACTTTTGGCACTAAAATAATTTTCAGAAAAAAAATTGGAGAAAAGTAGGTGTGCCAGAAAGCGTCTAGTCGTGTTTTGAACTTTCAATACATTTCCCTGTATTTTTTTTTTTTCCGCGAACTATTTTTAGTAGCAGTTCACGGCTGGTTCGCTTAACAGACAAATGTAAACAAATTTTTGTGGATAATTTGTCGAAGAAGCGCTAGCATACTTAAATTTTAGTTCATTTCTCTTTCACGTGAAAACGAAACTTCACTTGAAATAAATTTTCTGTGGGGACGGAAAAGGTACCTCCAAGTATTCTTTCTGTAGGAGCTCAAAGAGTTTTTCATAGCTGGAATGATGAATACAGCATATATCTTTATCGGTTTCTTGTTGGTGCTTTTAAATTTCTCATTTAATTTATTCTATTTTTTTTTTCTATTCAAGTATGGCAGGTTGTTACCTCTCCATTTTTGATTTCCTATTCCTCTGTTCTCTTTGGGGAGCTTGGTTACAATACAAAACTGATGCCCAGCAAGGTAAGAAAACGAGTTTTAAGTTGTTGCTAATTCAAAACGTCATTAGCTGTTTTTATGTCATCGTCTAAGACGTGAGACTTACAGACGCCTGCTTCTCTAACGTTCCGTTAACTTGCCTGGCCGTTAAACTATCAGTGCATACACAACGTTCATAGAATCGTTACTGATTATGGAAGCTAAATATTATTCTCTTTCTCTTTTAATGCAATTCATTGGGAAAAGATTCCGCTAAGCTATCACTGTCTGAACATGCAAAAAGTCAAATGGATTTTGAGCGAGAATTTTAGTTTAGGCAGAGTTCAAAATTTGAGATTTCGTGTGTGACCAAGTCTGAATGTTAATCTGACTTGTTTTATCCTGGCACTTAAACTTTCGATCCCCATTGTCACTCGTTTTTTTAGATAAAATCTTTAATCATGACGATTTTTCTGTCTTACATACTGCTGGTTCACCAGCGGATGGGGATAAAAGCGAATGAGTTTGTGGACTGGCATGTGACATGAAGTGCGGAATGGCATAATTATGCGAAATACGAGATATGCGGAATGACTTAAAGAACTAAATTAACTAAAGAGCGCTTGTTCCTTCGCGCCAATTTTAAAAGAGTAGCAGTTTTTTCGATGTTGCGTACTCTAGCTGAATATTAAACAAGTAGAGAACTTATCAAGGATTAGAAAATAAAGACCTGGGATAGAAAATGTCTTATCTCTGGTTAGGAACAAACTGAGGGTGAAGAAATCGATGAATATGGTTTATAGTTTTCGCATTCAAGGAACTATGAGTAAAGCGGTAGTAAGTTAAATTTCATGTTCACTTTTCTCCTTGCGACTTCGGTTGACAAAAATATTACTATGACTATGACTACATGAAATATGTGTCTGAACTGCGGGGGAAAGATTAAATAGAAGAAAGACCTTTGCAGTTATTTACGCAACTTTTAACTAAGCAGCTGTGGAGAGAAAGCCTGTAAAACCTCAACGATGCCTGTAAAAAGTGTGATGGCTTTTAATAGCTACATGCATTGTAATGAATATGAATTCGTGCTGTCGTAAAATGTAACGACAGATTTTGTTTGGACCCTGATCCTAATCACGCGAACATCACACCACATAACGAAAAAGGCCAATCACAAAGCCTTAGCTTTAAGTTAAAAATCCCTTCGATCTTTCTTTCTTTCTCCCTTTGAAAGAATTTTTTATTCATCCTTGATTTTTCATTTTATTTTATTTAATCAAGTTTCAGATTTACAATCAAATCAAATCAACCGTTCAATCTGAGGTAGGCTTAAAACAGAGTACCAGACCCCTTAAAAATAAGCCACCTACTATTACATCATTAATTATAACAGTGTTTATGACTAAGAACTTTATTTTTTTCGTAGGGAGCTGTCGAACTATCAAATTTCTGCCACCTCAGCATGGCTTTTACCTGGAAGGTCACATAATTTTGAATCTGACCATTGAAAACAAGTTCCGATTATGTGAACATCATTGCCTTATGGAGAGTGACTGCGTTTCAGTCAACATTGGACCACCAATTGATAACAAAATAATTTGTGAGTTGAGTAATTCGGATCACTTCCAGCATCCGGAAGACGTAATAAGGAGGCCTGACTGGACATATGGAGCCACTGAGGTATGAATTGTAGATCTGAAAAAATAAATAAATAGTTATGCGTTTGAAAATAACGGGGTTTTTAACATCTCTAAAAAAGTGTGATAATTCAAACTGAACTGAACTGAACTTTTGATTGGCTAATTGCAACAGATTTAACAACTCATAATCCCGCTCCAAGGACAAAAACTTCCCGGGACCAAACATGGTCAACAAACTGGTTAGATAAGAAGTGAACTTTGCTCAAAAGCATAGCGAATCAACTTGTAGGGAAAATCACTGATTTAGCGGACTTAGGTAGGAAATAAGTGTCGATACTAAGGGTGTTTTCCGTTTGTCAGAACTGTCCAGCCAGTTCATTTATTTTGCAAACGGAACGCTCCAATTCGAATGACAGTTTTTGCGCTACACTTTTCAATTGGTTCAAAATGACACACTAGATCTCAGAAGGTGTCATTTTGAATAATTCAAGGAATCAGCCCTTCAAACAATGATAGACTCCATTGATGAATCAGACGAGCCAGTCTGGCTGGTCAGTTCTGACAAATGGAAAACACCCTAGTATTGACATTTAAATCAAAATGAATGCTTAATTTTTGAACGGTGAATTGTTTAAAAAACATCTAAGGGCCTGCTACAGCGCCGTTTTGAGATATAAGACTTTACGTTAATTCGGCTCTTGAACTCTAGTTTTCAAGTTGTCTTATGAAAAAGAAATCTTTTTCTTTACTGAAATACTACAAGATCCAAAACACTACACAAAATAAACAACACCAAATGGCAGGCACATCGTACTCCTTTCGTTTTATCGAAATTGTATGTTGAAATTATTCAGCTGTGCCTCGAGCAGCTGAAGCATATCGCAAGTCTTAGCGCCTTTCTTGGTTAGTCATGTGATTGACACTTTGCTTTCGCTTTGCTTTTACTTTTCACTTTTTCCCTGCATTTACATTTATAGTAGGTTTTAACCAAAAAAAAATATTTTACGCGGACTTGCTTTTAATTAAGTAATTATAACCAGTTCAGTACTATGTGCCTCCTTCGTCAGTTTAAATTTGATATTGTGACCTAGCTTGAGAGAATAGAAGCGGTGTAATACAAAGGTGTTTATTTTTTGCCCATCAGAATCTTTGCTCGATCATGAAACCTTGCATCAACAACGCCTGTCTGGCTACACTGACAAAAAGTACCTCTGTGTATGTGCATCCGGATTTACAGGAGGAAATTGTGAAAAAGGTAAATACTATAAGTTTATTTAGCTCATTTAGTCAGCTATAATTTGCCCTTCGATTTTCGATTGCGACAGAAAGGATCAAGGGACATTTTTAAACCACTTTGTTGCAAAGTTGAAGACAAATTTGCTACGCACTGATTTAAAGTACAACTTAGTCTATTCGAGAAAAGAACTTGTTAAAATTTCTATTATGACCAGAATGAGTTGTCATTTTTGGCCTGAAAATTACGTCACCAAGTTCGCACTTAAGTTTATTCTTACTAATACTCAGTGAAACAGCCAACTACTCAATGCTATGAAATAGATGATAAGTACACGATGAAAATTCTCGGATTTTTAAAGTGACTTAATCAAGCTATATCATGCTTATTAGACCTATTGTCACTGAAAAGCCTTCTTTAGGGAGTACCATTGAAGGTTGTATTGTATTGTATTGAAGAAACCAAAGAAACAAAAAAAAAAGAAAAATAATAATAATAATATTAATAATGATAATGATAATGATAATGATAATGGTAATGATAATGATAATGATAATGATAATGATAATGATAATGATAATGATAATGATAATGATAATGATAATGATAATGATAATGATAATGATAATGATAATGATAATGATAATGATGATGTTCCTCCGTCATTTCCTTACTGTCATTTCCTTACTTTTTGTCATTTCCTTACAAAAAAAGTGTCATTTCCTTACAGTAAGAAAATGACAATGTCATTTCCTGACAAAAAAATTGTCATTTCCTTACAGTAAGGAAATGACAATGTCATTTCCTTACAAAAAAGTGTCATTTCCTTACCTCAATTTTGTCATTTCCTTACAAGTAAGGAAATGACAATGTAATGTCCCTACCACAAATTGCATTTTCCTTACATTGTCATTTTCTTACAGGAACATTTTCTCTTCTTTATGGGGAATCATTAACAAAGACACTACTTTCGACGACTTACCTGTTTGCAGTAATTTCTGACTAAAACTGTCTTCATTCAGTGCTTTTTGTTAAAATTATGGCCCGTTTCAAATCAACGATTGGTCAGCCTTCATCCAGTTAGATGCCTTTATTTACACTAGGTTTTCTGGTTCAGGTTTTTGGCAAAAGTAAGAACTGATATCATTATAGGCCCTGGCAATAAATATAGACTAATAGTAAAATACGTTGGATGTGATTATATTTTACACAATACAACTAAATAATAATTGCAAAGCTGTGCTTAAATGAAATCAACAAATTAAAGTTAAAACTACTCCTGTATACGGACATGATAGTTAAATGGCTTTTTCCGCGCATTCAAATAATTGTTATAAAGGGCAATCTGAGGTGAATACTTACTTGTCCTCCAAAAGAATGAAATAATTTAGTAAAGCCAAGATGAGCCAATGAAACGTAATGCAAGCACGCTAGTGAGGGCATTACATATTGGCACTGTCGCAGTTGGAACCGAACACTCGGGCAGTTGAAAACCTTGCAAGATTGGATACATAAGTTTCTATACCCCAATTCTCAGGGAACGGTTTTGTTTTACTGAAACTAATGATAATAAAAATGGTAAAAAGAGAAAGGCAGAGAGGTTGCAAACTGATGTCACTGCGCTCTCCAAAGAAAAGAAAGAAAAAGAGCGACAAAGACAGCAATTTTGGTACGGAAACAGAATCTACCGACTGTTCTGAGAATTAGGAATCTGAGTCAAAGAGTTCTGAAGACGACCCTGAATACGACCCTGCTCAGGAAGCGTTTTTCGAAAAGGGTCAAAAAGACGTAGACGACATGTCAACATTCGGCTCAGATTCTGAGGGCGTTGAAGAAGTAGTAACAAGCCGAAAAAGCGAGACTAAATGGGAGGACTAGCTATAACCAACAAGCTGAAATGCACCACAGTCTTCGAGAGAAATCCCTTGGCCAGTTCGAATTCTATAGGTTCCAGGGTCATATTGCGGGTGGGGACACACCTGTCGCACAAGCACTTAACAACACGAGGCACGTCCATATTATACTCCAAGAGTTGGACTGACATGGAACAGGTTTGGATTGTGTAGCGCGGGACACGTCCTTTGACATTTGGGACAAATGAGCCAGACCAAGACTAAGAAAAAAAAAACCTCAAAGGAACCACCATCAGGCTCTACTTCTGTTCCTTGGAGAGCTTTTTGAAGTGGGTCAAGGAATGTAAGAATCCAATCGAAGACCAAGACGAGCAAGAAGATAGCAAACTGACAGAGAATGGGCTACTTTTTTGTCGCTGGTCCCTTGGGAGGCCTAAAGCATTCTCAGGGGACGTTTTCGGACACACTGATTCCATTGGGAAAGGATTCAATTCCAAAAGGAATATTCGTATTGAGTCCAAAAATTGACTTTTTTCGAAAGGGTAGGTTCAGGGGTTTTTGGTCAAAAATAAGCCAACTTTGAAGTTTGATCATTTCTGTGAAGTTTGAACTTTGTGATATGAAAAAGTTTTTTTTCCTGCAAATGTATTCTTACCCGTTCAATAGATGTCAGTTTCATTTAGATTTCATGTCTCCATCTTTAGGTCAAAGGGATTTTTTTATGTTTGTGTTATGTGTACACCATTGTTCTCGTTAAAAGGCATTTTTGTTAAAACACATGGGGGCGAGCCCCAGTACTCAAAACTGGCATCTTACTGTGGTTTCTATTCTAGGCACCTGTTAACCCTCTCTAGACCGAGGGGGGAGGGGGATTCTGCCCGCTTTGATTTTGAACCTTTATAACCTTTTTAACTTTTAATATGCAAGCAAACACCACCAAACTCAGTAACTATTTTTAAAACTTGCCTGTTAACAAATTAGTACGGTCGGTGAATGACCTTGACATTTGACGTTGCCATGGTAACCAAATTTTCACAATTTTTACAAAATTCTAGCTCCGCAATTGCTTGGAAGGATTTTTTTTCAGAGGAGCATAGTAATTACGTTTACATCATTCCCGTAAACATAAAAAAACAAGACTTTTCAAAAAAAGTAAAATCTTCCTGCCCGTGATATTCTCAAAACTGTCATTTCCTTACCTAAATTGAGACCAATTTCTTTTGTAATAAGATCAGAAATGAAAAAGAAGCTAAGACATTGAGGTAAAGCTTGCGTCTCCTTCCGTGAATACTTATTATGGATGTCAACTCAAAGTTCTCTTTCACAGGGCAAAGATATCAACCAACAAAGAAATTGTCATTTCCTTACAATTTTTACAGAAAACACAGTTACCTTTCCCTCGTTGTGAAGCCATTCGTTTGTGACAAATGCTCAATTTCTTTGCATGGCCTTTAGTTGTGTATGTCTGGCTTTCAGCACCTACTATGGTGAATTTATATGATTTAAATCCAGCACGGTGGAGGGATTTGTACTTGTGAGTTATTTTTGGTTGAAAATTGAACACCTAGAGTGCTTTGCAATGCGAGAGGATTGCACTAATGACAATTAAGTCTTATGTGTCAACGAATGTAGTATTAATAGGCAAGAACAAGTCTTATATTTATAGGTAGGTCCGAGTAGTTGAGTGCTTAATAAAAAAAAGATACACGAATGTAGAGTTCCTTGAATTTAGAATAAAATTGTCATTTCCTTACCTTTAAAAACAAGAAAAAAATTGTCAAAAATTTGTAAAACGTTCGAAAATGCTTATTTCTTAACTGGCACTTTCATTCGTCCTAAACTTTCTAGAAAACAAGCGGGACTTGTTTATCATCTAATCTGCGGTTCATTTTGAAGAAGAAAGCGATATTCTAGAAACTGTCATTTCCTTACCTATTGAACATTTCGTCTTAAAACTTTCATTACTTCTATAATACTCGTGCCATTTACATGATAACCTCACGAAGTGTAGCATACATTGATAGCTATTATGTCACAAAAGACCAGGCATTATCATCTATTTTTAGTCCTTCTAGAGACATTTAACTCAAAAATGGCAATTCCGTCTTGAGGTTGACTTTGAAACCTGTACTAGACATTATACTTGCACTAGATTTTTTTTTTCGTCAAAAGGTCGCTTTTCTGAAACATGGATGATAACGTGGGGAATACAAATGAAGCTGTGGGGAATGACTTTATCATCTGTTAGGCAAATTTGCAAAGTTCTAGCAATTTTTCTTCCTAGATTCCCCAATTTTCGTCATTTCCTTACCTT
This sequence comes from Pavona decussata, assembly GCF_977016875.1. Taxonomy (NCBI): domain Eukaryota; kingdom Metazoa; phylum Cnidaria; class Anthozoa; order Scleractinia; family Agariciidae; genus Pavona; species Pavona decussata. Next base: position 699,942 of record NW_028145705.1, read on the forward strand.
TTGAAAATTTCAATACGCCATTTCTCGCTGGCAGTTAAGGCAACATTGCTGTTCTTTTAGCACAAATAACATCGGCACCAGAAGTTTGCTTTGTGAAAAAATTAGGGGTTTCCCATGTAAAATGCACATTTTACAAACAATTTTATGATTATCATGAGAAAGGTAAGGACATGACTTTTCAGGAACATTATAATGATAATGATAATGATAATGATAATGATAATGATAATGATAATGATAATGATAATGATAATGATAATGATAATGATAATGATAATGATAATAATAATAATAATAATAATAATGATAATAATAATAATAAAGAAAAGGGGAAAAAAAATCTCATCGAATTACAGCAATATTATTATTATTCATTGATTTTTACCTAAATAAAACCCCATCAAACTATATCATAAAAAAAAAGAAACAAGACAAAGTATGTATAAAAATCATAGGACCTAGATTTTGGCGAGGCATCTATCTAATTCGAAGTCTGCGTCTCGAACGTTGCTTCCAATTACTCTTCTGACTGTTCTTGACCCTCTTAGACAGAGTAAAGCGGACCTAAGGATTGCAAAGGATACTTTAGAACGTATTCAAGAGACAGTGGTGGCATAGTTCCCTCCTTTCTTCGCTACGACTAGCTCTGCCAGCCTGTCATGGTATCTCTTGCACTCCTCTCCCATGCCGCCTGTTGTTATAAAGACTAATGGTGTAAATGTTCCCTGTTCCACGTCCATCACTCTTTGCGTATACAATCTCTTCTTGTCGTTCTCGTGCTGCTTGTATATCTGCTTGAGGTCCAGGTCTCTATAAGAACCAGCGTTGGGGTAACATACCCGTACATCAAAGAACGCTGACCTTTGTCTTTTCCAAAAACCTCTGGCATGGATGTCTAGGCGAGCGTTGGGAGCTCTGTTAGCTCCGCTTGGAAGCGACTCTCCCGTGAGTTCCTGGAGGACGGGCTCAATCTCGACATCATTGCAGACCATGCCGAGCATGTCTGCCTCAAGATCTCTTAGCTCATTATGGCGCTGTATTATGAAGCCGCCACGCCTGCAGACCATGGCATGACCAACATTAAAGACATCGCCACACACGCAAATAATAATAATAAAAGGAAAAATACGGGGCCTATCAAGGATGTATTGTTGATATTTTAGCCCAGTACATCGAAATCTTTTTTCTTCAGATGTTGATGAATGCAACAGGAAATTGGGCCCTTGCCACACGAATGCCATTTGTGAAAACACCAAAGGATCGTACAAATGCAGTTGTAAACCTGGATTTACCGGAGATGCATATTCTTGTCAAGGTATGGATAACTTTTCGTTATCTACAGCTTACATTACCGTCTGAAAGTAATTTGTCTACTAAACACGCTTTTGCACGCTTGAGAAGCGCACTTCGTAGTTTTAAAAACCAATATTACTAATAACGTTTATTACCGTAACATCGAGCACGCATCTGTTACCAAGCTCGCTGGCAGCTCAACACGTGGCTATACAAAACAACACAATGCCTGCATTTAGCGTACTCAAAAGGAGCTCAAGGCGTGGTCCATTTTTGAGGTAAACGGTTGATTCAACTAAGGAGGTGTTTGCATGGTACCAGCGCGACTTTCATTCCGGTACGAGTTCACTCCAGTTCATTTTTGTGGATCTGTATTCGTTTACATGATATAAACACAAAATGTCATACCAGATCGAGTCATACCGGTGCGAGTTCACCCAGGTAACTGTGGTGGAGGGAGATTTTCATTCCAATATGAAAACTCATTCCGATCGATGTAATGTAAACGCGTTGCGGCTGTTCGCTCTAGCATGAAATCACTCTCCTGGGAGTCTGGAACAGGTAGTGCATGCGCAGTCCTCGGTATCCAATCCAAATATAATGGCGTGACAATCACGTCGGTCGACATGAAGTGTCCTAGCTTTCAGGTAAACACGGTATGAAATCACTGTCACACCGGTATCAAACCCGCACTGCTGCGAGTCTTCACATGTAAACACCCTCTAAGATGTTTGGATTTAAGGGGGCACTGTCACGTATATTTTACTGTATTTTGGTCAAAACTGTTCAAATATTTGACAAAGAATCTTATTTGTAACGTGTAATCGCTCTTACAACACCGGAACGAAAATATTAAGGTTTTTCTCTAAGGAAGAACAAACTATTTTTTCAAGTAGCAACCATTTGCATTCACATCCACAGCATCCACAGCCAAACATAATTAACAGTAGTTTCTGTGAACTAGTAGGCTTACTGTTAACAAAAGCCAACCATTATTTTAACGATTCCATTGAAACAAATTTGTCTTTTAGCTATTCGCAGTGACACTAAAAAATAGGCGACACTGTACTTAGCTAGTTGTCATGAGAAAGTGGCTAGGTCTAAATGAGTACCTTAAAACTACAGGATGACCGTTTAGATGGACCGTTAGAGTCCATCATTGGAGCCATATCTTCCAAAAGTGAATAATAATTAAATTGCTGTATGTGGTCATCAATCTTTCTCCTCCAGATATAGATGAATGCTCGGAGAGTTCTTCCTGTCCGTTGGATGCAACATGCAATAACACTGAAGGATCATACGAATGCATCTGTCCGGTTGGATATCAACATTTTGGAAATACCTGTGCAGGTAGTTTTTGTATATTTTTATTTTAAGACATGACAATATACAGCTATTTTAATTAACGTTGTCAGATATTAAAGCCTCAAGCTTACCCAACAACAAGGTAGTATAGATAGCTTTAAACCTTCACAATTCAGTTGTAATTTCAAGAGTCGTCACGAAATTACAACCGAATTTGGAAGGTTTAAAGCTACCTATACTACCCTTATAGCTTAAGGGTTTAATATCCGAAAACGTTAATTGAAATATACTGTATATATGTTTGTCTCAAGAGCTCAATTAGCTCATCTAGATATACATGCGTGTAGATAGCGTTCCTGTCAACGTTACTATTTTCTACCTGACAGTGTAACAGGGGCATCGTGCTGTTGAAATTTAAGTTTTAACTTAGTCTAGGAAACAAGTTTTTATTATCTTTCCTCGGATCGCCGTTGGGAAATCAAAGAAACCATTGGTGTAAATTAACACATGCAATAATGTGATCAGTGATTCTGTTGATATTTTAGATATCGATGAATGCACTCAAGGATTTCATGACTGCCTCCCAAGCCTTGCTAACTGCACAAATACTGTTGGTTCATAAAGCTGTTCTTGTAACCCTGGATACGTGGGGGATGGAAAGAAAAGCTGCAGGCCTGAAGGTGAGACTGTACAATTCCTTTACATCATATAAAGTGGACATTTTTACGGAACTAGTAATAGTCTCCAGTTACTTGAAATTAGGTTCTATATATCCCCTAAAGAGCCAGTACGTGCATTATTATTATTATTATTATTATTATTATTATTATTATTATTATTATTGTTGTTATTATTATTATTATTATTATTATTATTATTATTATGCGCAGTAAAACTATCTGTATGCACAGTATAAGAAAGCACCACAGGGCGCGTAGCGTAACCTGTGAGCCAAGCGAAACTTAAAAATAGCGCGTAAATAAATCAATAATTTATAAAAACATATATAAAAAATAAAAAATATATAAAAATATATAAAATACATAGTCGATATAAAAATGTATAAGAGTCATAGCTGGTCTATTCATGGCTGGTCTATCAATCTTGGTATAATAAAACGTTATCATGTTACTACTTTGAAAGGTCTTGCAATGTTCAGCGTTGCCGATAAAACCGCCTTCTGCATCCTCTCTAGGACTTGAGTAGTCTTTCGCCCAACCAGTGATCGCACACTAATCTCTGTCTCTTTCGACCAACCGCCTAGCACATCCCTGATAATATTATACTGGTGCACCTCGTATCCTTCATATATTGCTCCTTCAGCTCCCACCTCAAGGGACCATACTTCATGTTTTCTCCTCGCTCTTTTTCTCTCGATTACTAATCCATGGACAACTCATCTCTATGGTCATGACTTTCTTGCTCTCATGATTCACAACCCTCACATCGACCCGGTTGGCTCGCACCTCCTGATGATCTGCATACACAGGTACATCCCACCACGCTTCTACTTGTTCTGACTTGTACACCGGCTTTGGCATCACTGGCGAGTACCATGGTGGTACTTCCTCAAGAAGATCTTGGTCACGTAGGAGCTCGTAGAACAGGACTTTTAAAGCCATGTTATGTCTGAGCAAATACTTGTTCTGAGCTAGCGCAGAACATCCGGCCAGAATGTGCGGGACACTTTCTTGGGCATGACCACATAGCCTACACTTCACATCCCCGGGACAACTCGTGTATGTCTTCTTACTAGAATATAGCTTTGTGGGCAAAAGTTGCTCGTACAGTTCAAATACACCGGCAATAGAGTGCGAGGGGCATGATCTCCATTTATTCAGCCAACTGAAACACTCATTCTTGTACAGTTGTAAATCAGAGTTCCTCTCAGTCAGCAACTTTCCCTGCCAACTGAAACACTCATTCAAGCACAGCTGTAAGTCAGAGTTCCTCTCAATCAGCAATTTTCCCTGCCATTCTAGTCCACGTACTTCCTTTCCAAACTTCTTCTCCACACATTCTTTCAATACTTCCTATACTTCCCTCAATACTTCCATCAATACTTATTATTATATTCCTTCAATTCTTCTTATTATTTTTATTGTTATTAATATTATTATTATTATTGTTATTATCATTAATATTATCATTATTATTATTATTATTATTATTATTATTATTATTAATATTATTATTATTATTATTATTATTATTATTATTATTATTGTTAGATTTATTGTATATATTATTGATTTTTTTAAATAAAAATAGCATTGTAACTTTATGACATTTTTTTCTCTAAAAAAATCGGCTTGAAAGTTGTCTCTTTTTCAATGAAATGAATTGTAAATAGGTTTTAATAGTTCTTTTTTCTACTTTTAACTTTTGAATAGCAATTTGCTTGAAATATGCTGATAAAGAATTCTCATTATTATTATTATTTAAAAATATTATTATTATTATTATTATTAATTTTATTTTTTAGTCAAGTAGAGATGATTAATAATTGTTAAATATCCCCTAGCAGATGTTCATTATTCTCGTCATCTCTCTGCTTGACAATGGTTCGAGATAGTTCACAAACCAAATTTTAAGAAGAAGCATTTGAAGAACTAAACTGACCATAGCTCAATTTCCTGCCCAGGAAAGGGTGACAAATGTTTATAATTCCTTGCATAATACAGAGTTAGAGATCTAAGAAATCGTTTAATGACTGTTTCCATGGAAACAGCGAGTTTTGTTCCCGTCGACCCGGAATATTTTCCTTGGCTCGGTCTCACTCCATTGGGGCCAATCATAAGGGTCTTATTGTAAACCAGCTTAGAAGCGTTCAGTTCAGTGTGGTATGGTTTTCAATCCTGAAGCTATTAAAAGATCTTGTCAGGATTTTGTTGGCAGGTTAATTAAGTCTGATATCTTAACAAAGAATAAACACAATTTAAGTCAACAGGCGGCCATGCCTCCCAAGGGAGGGGGGAGGGGGGGGGGGGGTTGTTCCCCTATAAAAGTGATGGCGATGCTCCTTGGAAAACCTCAAAAACATCCCTAAAATTTACCAGAATGTACTTTTATGGGTATGGTCTAGATTCATTCTCAACCCCCCCCCCCCCCCCCCACCCCTCACACCCCAAAGAGGTACCGATTCTAAGACAACAAATCAATTAGCGCTGGTAATTTCAATATTGATAAAGATGACTCTTCCAAACAACCACTTCTGCTAAAGACTTTTTGAAAGTATTGCCATGAATCTTTATCCTATTTGAGCATCTAACCTTAAAGGCACTTAAAAGGTACCACGACAACTCAATTAGCGCTTCTTTTAGATTTTAGCTCCCAACGAGGTACAAATTTACCCGTTGCAAGGTACGAATAGAACCACTGTTATTTTTTTAGTGAAGCACTCTCCTCTCCCGGGCCGTGACTATGGCCAACACAACAGCCACCACAATCACTCCAGCCACCACGTGTCCAGCCCTTACTACTGAGGTATAAGGAATACTCCTTATAGGAGTTCCCCCACCCCTTACAACTAAAGAATTCCGACTCTTTCTGAAAAAGAAGGAAAAAAGCATTATATATACTTATCATGGAAATTATTTGTTTATTTTTTCATTGTCTTGCTATAATGTCCCTCAAGCTTAGAAGAAAATTGGATTCCTTTTCTTTACATCCATCCATTCATAGACCCATCCATCCGTCCGCCCCTTCGTCCATTCGTTCCTTCGCACGCACTCTCGATAAGCATTATATTTACTTATCATGGAAATCATTGTCTTGCTATAATGTCCCACAAGCTTAGAAAAAAAAAAATGCATTCCTCTGGTTTACATCCAGCAATCCATCCATCCGTCCTCCCGTTCGTCTATTTGTTCGTTCGCTCGCACGCTCGTTCGTCCGTTCGTTCGTTTTATTCATTCATTCATTCATTCATTCGTTCATTCATTCATTCATTCATTCATTCATTCATTCATTCATTCATTCATTCATTCATTCATTCATTCATTCATTCATTCATTCATTCATTCATTCATTCATTTATTCATTCATTTATTCATTCATTCATTTATTTATTCATTCATTCAATCACTCATTCATTCATGCATTCATTCAGTCAATCATTCAGTCAGTTAGTCAGTCATTTAGTTAGTCAGTCATTCAGTAAGTCATTCAGTCAGTTTCTCTCTCTCTCTCTCTCTCTCTCTCTCTCTCTCTCTCTCTCTCTCTGTCTCTCTCTCTGTCTCTCTCTCTGTCTCTCTCTCTCTCTCTCTCTCTCTCTCTCTCTCTCTCTCTCTCTCTCTCTCTCTCTCTCTCTCTCTCTCTCTCTCTCTCTCTCTCTATTTGTCTCTCTCTGTCTGTATCTCTCTGTCTCTCTCAATTGTGGTTCACTGGACCTTGACATCATCTATTTTCTGTCCCATAGAGTGCCAAAACTACAAAAGTCTAAACAATGCTGACAGAAATGTAACGTACAAAGGTCATAACTGGCGAGGTGACAGAGGGCTTGGTCCTGGTTGGTTCCGATTTGAAGGCAAAGCAGGAACAAGAATGGCTTCTTCATGTCCACCCAGAGGAAGTTGTGGCAGTCGTCATCCTGGCTGGTTGGATAGCAGTCATCCCAGTGTTGCAGATGGTAAAAGTTATGGGAAGGTTTGCTTTCGCCGGTCTAGCGATTGCTCTTGTTTACGGTCCACTGTTATTAGAGTTAGGAACTGTACTTCATTTTATGTTTATTACCTTGATGGTGTCCCTTCTCCTGGTAGTTTGCGCTACTGTGGTAGTGACTAATAAAAAAATTTTGAACGGCAATGAAGCGATCCGTCCCTTGGTTTTCAGTAGATCATACCAAACGAAAACATAGTCACAATTGAAAAAAAAATGGGAATCTTCTGATTCTTAACACTCCTACTCTGTCGACGTCCAGTTAAGGACTCCGCTTTCCACTCGTTTTATTTATTTTTTGTCTTTTTGGTCGTATAAGTTCGTAGGCACTCAGACGTTTCTGGCTCCGACTTCATTGCTAGCGAAAACCAATTAAAACAAACGTTGGATGAGAAATCGCTGCCGGATCATAATAGCCAGCTTGTAAGAATACTGCATGACTGCCTTCCTTGTGTTGGTTAAATAAGGTACTCAGGAATCTTCACAGAGCGAAGTAGCACTCAAATACTAAATAAGAATTTCAGATATCAAAACTATTGTCAGTAGAAACTTTAGTATTAACACCCATTTCTTTCCTCAAGTATATCTTGATAAAAATATTAAATTATCCTCTTTTGTCCTGACAATTGAGGCCTAGACAGAGATTTTTTTTTTTTCTTTATTGAGCAAAAACGAAAACAAAGTACTATTTCTGGTGTACTTCCAGCGTATCTTAGCAACAATCGCTTTCCAGTATGCGTGGAAGTGGGACTGTGGAGATTTTCGAAATGGTGAAGCTAAATAGTTCTAAATCGGAGAGAAGTGTAGAAGAGTAGATGTGTAGAAGTAAAGGACACAGAAAAACGCACACATTAATTTTATCGATAGAAATCAGACTTTTTCCGAGGCAACTCTACTCGAGTAGTCGACTGCTAATTTTCCCATCGCCCTCAATGATTAGGACATAACCAAAATGTAGGGTAAAGTAGGGGCTTAGAAATTTCTAAGGTTCTTATTACTTTATATTTGAACACATTTAAAGGAATCAGTGTGTCAACAACTTTAACATTTTTCTTAGTTTAAAGCCATAAATGATAAGCGAGATACAGGACAGGACTGAGCCGATTACTAAAGCAGGATAATCACAAGTCATGGCATCATGGTTCATGCATAAACTTCCTCCCTCAAATTTACAAACTTGGCAGACCAGTTTTACCTAGTAATTGTGTTTTCATTGGAGTTCCTTTTTCAAAGAAATTAAGACAAAAAGAGCCAATTTTGGCTTTCGCTTTCATAATGGGAATAAGAAATGGCTTATTTTGATTTCATTTGATATAGGCTAGTCCGGCAATGTCTGCCTGATTTTCCATTCTTATGATCCAGAGAATAAATAAAATCGAGCAGCATGTCTTCAAATAACGCTGTTAGTTTCGGTCCAATGAGAATTGTAAAAGGCTAAAATATTTTCAATATAAAGCAGAAATTCTTGTAAATTTTGGCTTTTATCTTAACAACATCTTTTTCTTTTTATTTAGTACAGGCCACTCAATGATACATAATACTCAGTCTGAGGGCTATCCATTTTGTAACTGATCAAGAGATTCACTAAAGTGCCTTGACTCATGCAGCATTTCAGTTTTTAGTTTCTAGTGAAAAATGTAATCAAGACCTCAGTCTTACATTTTTACTCCTGTTTTTAGTTAATTAAGTAAATTGAGCCTATACGATCTCGGGAGTTTAGAAGCTCTTTTTGATGTTTCCATGGCAACACGATTCTAACAGTCATGTTTTTCGAAATTTGGAATTTTTATATTTATGAAAATGAAGTGTCTCGTCATTAAGTTTAAATTTTTATATTATTTTAACCTATCTTTATTGGTTTTGATCATTTATTTATTGGGAGAGGCGAGTTGCTCTCAGCACTGCGCCATGTTCCTGCTCCCCATAGAGAGAAAAAAAATCAACTGATTCGTAGCCTATTTTGGAAACAAAAATGCAAGAACTTTAAATGGGTTAGCCTTACGTTTTGAAAGCTACCTTCACTTCCAACCGAGTCTACTAGTGGCTAGAGACACTCATCAACAGTTTTGGTATAAGTTGTTAATCGTTCGCTGAGGTTGTAATTTATAACAAAACTAGACTAACAATTTATGTTTCTGTTGAAACAACAACGTTTTTGGATTTTCCAAATGACACGAAATCGATCCCGTGACACATTTCGTTTAAATCCATCTCTCTTTACTGCAAAGTATCATAGTACTTTTTTTTTTAATTTGAGTGTCAAAGTAATTACACGTTTGGTTCGGTTTTCCTTTATTAGACTCTGTGATTGATTAGCAAAACTCGCGCCACTTTTTCAACCTATAAGAAGCAAAACCAATCGTGTCTTGCTCGTAGGCGTTTTCCGCTCTTTACGCCAGCTACATGCATTTGCTTTGAGATCTGATTGGTTCATTGTGTTGTTTACGTTTGCTGCGATTGGCCAAAGTAATTACTTTGGATTTGGTTTTGAGAAACTCATTTAAAAACTGCTTTCTTTTCTATTCAAATATATGCGTGGGGAATCTAGACTTCGAAAGGTATCTTCTGCATCTTAAAAATATACATTAAGCTGTGTATTCTGAAAGAAAAAAAAAGCATTTAAAATACGTGCTTAACATTGTTTTGAATCCACCTGGGAGAGGTTGTTGCAATGGTTTGTGATTGTCTTCTTGTTCTTGATTATTCCATTGTCGTTATCGCGGTAATTTTTTGTCTATTTTTTTTTAAATATCGTATCGCGTAAAACTAGTAGATAACCTGTATTCTATACAACTTCTTTTTTGTAATTGAAATATACTAGAGAACACTATAATGTAGGAAAAAAAAAAAAGAAAAAGAACAAAAAAGAAAAGAAAAAGAAACGAATGTATTTAACCAGGAGGAAAAAGCTCAAGGTCATGATGCTGTACGTACAAGGTTCATTGTAGTTGGTGCCCAGATTATCTCATGCACTGAAATATTCATTTAGTATATATTCTGAAGTCACTTGTTATAGGCTAAAGAGTGTAACCGATATACTAGACAAGCAAGTTTAACAATTGGAGAACTATATGCGAAACGACACTTAAAGCGTACACCACTGACTGTGAAATGCTTTTTGCTTGGTCCTTTAATATTTTTTTCCTTACCTGCCTTCAGATATGTTCAATTTTTTCAAACTTAGTTTAATGTAACTGAATTTGCGAGGTCTTGAGAATTGCCATGTTTTCAGTTATGTTGTAAATTGCATCTACTTTATACTATGCCATAATTGTTAAGCATGTTATAAAAAGATAAATATAAATAATTAGTTCAAGTTGGAAAATGGTGACTGTAAATATCCCATGCCATGTAATTAAAAAATCACTAGGTTTTAAGTTTTTTTAAAGTCTCCTTTCACGTTTTTGTAGTATCGTATTTACCTAACTATAATTAAGCTGATGATAATTTATTATCAGTTGACTGGTCCTTCAGAAGGAAGCATTTTGTAAGATGCTTTCATTAAAGAGCAGTAGATTATCACTGACAAAGCAATCATCAAAACAAGTTGTATTACTATAACTGCAATGTTGTATGATTATCTCTTGATTATGAACTTAACAACAAATAAGTAAAAATAAAACTAAACATAAAAAGCACATGTAGTTTGTCAATTGAACAACAAGAGCACGGTATAGCTGCTAAACACAGTTTGAATTTGGGGCTCTAAAAAGTTGAAGGTAATAAAATGATTTACTGATCTGAGCAAGCTCAGAAACGAGGACTTAGACTTCGGGTGGTCGCACTTTTTTCCTCTAGATCACCCACGCGAAAGGGACTGTACTGAATTATGCAAGTTGAAAAAGAGAACTACAACGGATTAGCGAGAGTACAAAAGGTACTACTCATAAGATACAAAATAGGTACCTGTTAGTACAAGCTCAGCCTTCAGCCAGCAATAAATGAGAATTTGGACCTCCCGTCCTCTACACTTCCTGGCAGCACCTGGCAAGTGCTAACAAATCAGTCAGACCACCGCGGGTTGGGTTACAACAAAGGAAGGGGGGGGGGGGGGGGTTCTTTGGACGCTGTTGGCAATCCAGCTAGGAGTAGGTTACTTGGAGTATGAAAACCGCAGCTATGGATTAAATGGTCTTTTATGGGGAAAAAGAACTGAATAATACGATTTGGTCAAGGGCCATGCAGTTTGCGGAAAGAGGGGCGCGCAGTGCTCGATAGGAAGGACGCTGCAATCCCACAAAGACCTCGTGCACCAACCTAGTTCCCTGGGTCATTACAGAATTCGAATTGGCGGTATAGAGAAGACCCTGGACAACGATGCGAAGTTTTCCATTGATTGTGGAGAATTTTGTCACGTGAAACAATGATTTTCAAAAACCATTTCGTCCCATACATTGTTCACCAACCTCGCACCGAACCCGTTCATGTTGCTAGAAACAGTACTCAATGAAATAAGAGTACAAAAAAAAAGGAACAGTCTTTTTCTTTCTTTGTTTCGTTCTTTCATTCATTATTCCATCTTTTCTTTCTGTCCTTCCTGCCTTTCGTTTTCTTTCTTTCAACCAGAAGCCTGCTTGCATGAACACCCAGTTAGTCCTTTAAGTAGCAATATCAACATGTACATTCTCCTTACTCCTCTGTGCTTATTACTTGTGGCACCAGGTAGGAGAATTAAGAACATTTTATCTTTGGTGATTATTTTCTTCATTCTCATGGCCTGACTGTTTGATCAGACAGTGATATGGTAAGGAGAAATTATACGCTGATCACCTTTGGAGTTTAAGATATTAATATGGGATTGCACTCTACTGGGATAGTGTCGGAAACGTTACCTAAAAAAGTGAGAAAGAATGTCGTTATTATATACAGAGATTTAGAATCGTATTTATGGCAAACGTGAGGTTCACGTTTTTGTTTTATTGAAAAAACCTGTTGCACGTATGGGAATAGTGCAAAATATTTTTGACTATTGGTGCTAACTCAAAACTACTCAATTTAACTGACAATTAAAACAGCGAGCGACAAAAATAGGATAAACATGGTCACGTGGTCGGTTTTGTCGTTTGCCATAAACGTAATTATATATCTCTCTAAACGTTCAAGAAAACTGCTGCCGCAAGAAGAAATAAAACCCGTGGGACATGGCGACAGAAACTGAAGATTAAACGACTCTTTACTGATTGGAAAATGCTTATCTTCTATTGTAAAATAAATAAATAAATAAATAAATAAATAAATAAATATTAAATAAATAATAAAATAATTAAAATGCAAAAATAAAGATGGATCTTTCTGTCTAAACTCTCATATTAAAGTGACGGGGTGATCGTCTTTCCTTTAAGGGGTTAAAATTCGTGGTTTGGTATTCCTTATGGTGCGAAAATCTAAAATATCTTTCGACAGAGATATGGTGGTGCTTTTTAAGATATTGAGCCGGAAAAATTAGAGAGCGTAAATGTCAGTCAACTGATTCGGTACCATTTAGGGGTAAAAAAAAAATCGGACAACGTCCACAAAAAGAAACGCTGGTACGGTACCTTTCAGGGGTTCTTTTTAAAATTTCCTATGATCACCCCCGTCAGTTATATACTGGAGTCCACTCCTCCCTCCCTTCTCCAAACCAACAGGTATTTACGTAATGTAAACTAGACTTTACCAAGAGTACCGCCCTAAATATAAGCCGGTCGTTTTGTCTAAGAGGCGGATCACCCATTGGAGTTCGCTAATGGCGTCTGTCGTTTCAATAACAATGATGTTAGCTCCAAACCCTAAGAGCCCTGAGCACAACAATGTACTAAAACTATAGTATACGTATGCATTACACTAATACTGATAATAATATAGATAGAAAACTATGTACAAATAAAAGATTTAGAAGCAAATAAATACGAAATACCATCAAGATAGTTCGTTAAAAAGGGTGCATAGTTTGTTTTGCGATCTCAGTCCTCACTGAAGGCGTATGTAAAAGGTTGCTTTGTCTAGTGGCGCGCACACGGATTGTATTATTAAGTTTAAAATATTCCTTTAAATATTGGGAACACTGACCTAAGAGGCATTTCTTAACGAGTTTAAAAGCACTTTAAGACGGCGCTCCTCAGCGTGGGCCATTTCAGAACTTCCATTGCCGGGTTGCTTCGTACAGTTCTTGCAACTATCCTGGCAGCCCGGCTTTGGAGGGCTTTAAGGGTTTGTTTGTGATCTTCTCCGCAGCAGCCCCACACACTCACACAGTATTCTAAAATTGGCCTAATTAGACTACAATAAACTATATTTGCAATCTCTCTAGTGAGGCCTCTACCAAGCCTGCCGAGCATTCCTACGCGTTTTCCCGCCTTCGAAGTAAGGTGCTTTATTTGCTCGTTCCAGCTAAAGCTCGTTCCAGCTAAGGCGGTCATCAAAGACTATACCGAGATAAGTGAAGTGAAAAACCCGCTTAACAACATTGTTATGTAAAGTAATAGAAAACAAGTTTATGGTAGATAATCTAGGGGCAGTTTCGAAAAGCATAGCTTTAGATTTTGATACGTTAATAAGCAGACTATTGAAAGAAAGCAGGTGCTGAATTTTAGACAGATCAGCAATCAGCTTGTCATGAATAATAGAGGCCTTAGAGGATGAGCAGTATAAAATAGTGTCATCAGCGTACATCAAAATATTACATTCGGACACTATCTTCGGTAAATCATTAATGTGTAGAATAAACAAAAGTGGACCGAGGATAGAACCTTGAGGCACTCCAACAGAGATGGCTTCCGAAGTAGAAGTCACCCCATGAAACTCAACAACGTGGGAGCGGTTCGATAGGTAGTCCGTAAACAGCGATTCTCTTTAGCCACAATCCCCAAATTGGAAAGCTTGTCCAGAAGCACCGCACTATTCACAGTGTCGAAAGCTTTACGAAGGTCAATAAACACATCACCAGTTAATTGACCTTGGTCCATGTTTCTACGAATATTATTAGAAAAACTAAAAGCAGCGAATTCTGTCGAGTGACACTTCCAAAAACCGCACTGATAAGGGCTCAAGATCTTTTTTTGCAGAAGATATTTGTACAGTTGGATATGTACAGCCCGTTCTAAAACCTTGGATAAAACAGGTAAATGGAAATCGAGCGATAATTGTGCATCTCATCAGCCTTTCCTATTTTTAAAAAGTGGAATGACCCGCGCAGATTTCCAGTCACAAGGAACTTTGGCAGTACGCAACGAAGTGTTGATAATGAACGTCACAGGCTTGACTACAATGTTCGCAGAATCTTTTAACAGGCGCTCCGGTATGCGGTCCAAATCCACAGCCTACCCAGATTTCAGGCTATGTAACTGCGACAGAACAAACTCCTCAGAGATCTCGGGAAAATTGAACAGCGGATATTGACGGACAGAAATATTGGGATCACGTTGATTATTACCACAAGTTGACCGTAAGTTAGCCATCAATTTGCTTGCCGCGGATGCGAAAAACTTATTAAATGCGTTGGCAATGCATTGCTTGTCTGAAGAGACAACGCCGTTTATTTTAATGTTTGGAGACGTAACTTTCTTTTTACCCGGCAGGATTTTCTTCATCGTCCTCCAAAATGATCTGTGATCACCACCACGTTCCTCGATGAGCCGCTTATTGGAGAGAAATATTGGGATCACGTTGATTATCACCACAAGTTCACCGTAAGTTGGCCATCAATTTGCTTGCCGCGGATGCGAAAAGCTTGTTAAATGCGTTTGCAATCCATTGCTTGTCTGAAGAGACAAAGCCGTTTATTTTAATGTTTGGAGACGTAACTTTCTATTTACCCGGCAGGATTTTCTTCATCGTCCTCCAAAATGATCTGTGATCACCATCACGTTCCTCGATGAGCCGCTTATTATAAGACGCTTTCGCTGATCTTATTTCATTTGTCACACGATTGCGAAAACGGCGGTAGCTAGCCTACTCTTCTGAGGTGTTACTTTTGAGTGCTCTTTGTGAAAGTAATCACGCTGGCGCATAGTCGCTTTTATGCTCTTGTTTAGCCAAGGACAATTTGTCAATAGCTGCGTCAGCGGTGCATGACGATCAGCAATCGTGATAAATTCCCGCTTAAAGTCATGCCAGAGTTTATCAACAATGACAGGTCCATCGGGACCAGGAGCAGAGTTACAGTTAACACCTTTCAAGTCTTTACGAAAGGCGTCAACATTAAAATGCGCATAATTTCTAAAGGTCTTGACCTGAGAGAGTGCTCTTTTGCAGTTTAATCTACGAACGCAATAAACCAATTCATGGTCACTTAAATGCACAGAAACTACTCCCGACAGCGACCTTACAAGCCATGCGCAGTTGAAAATGTTTCGTACCGGTCAGTCCCGCTATCCGGGGCTGAGGTGTTCATATGGGAAAAAATTGTCAGCTCGGTTACCGAGATCTCGGCAAAAAACCGAGGTCTCGGAAACTTGGCCTGCCCGCCCTCACGTATGAACACATCAAAATTTTTGTGAAGGAAAGAGTGGCAAGGCGAGATCTCGGAAACTGAGCCAGCCCGGTTGACCGGGTTCCTTAGTTGGTCGTTTAAATCAGTTTTATTTTTAAATTGTTATCTTGTAACTGATGTTTTTACCGTGTCTAAATAAAGTGTATGTATGTATGTATGTATGTATGTATGTATGTATGTATGTATGTATGTATGTATGTATGTATGTATGTATGTATGTATGTATGTATGTATGTATGTATGTATGTATGTATGTATGTATGTATGTATGTATGTATGTATGTATGGAGAACTATCCGCGCATTTCTTTTATCTGGGAGATTTGTGGCCCGTACGGATGACCGGGAGATTCGTTCCGTATTCGGGGGAGTTGCAATCTCTGGTCTCGGGTCCATATTTATACTGGTGGACACTAAGAGACGCTTAACCAGACGCCGGAAGCCGTTTTTCCAAGATCGTCCCACATGGGTTATGAGTTTCTAGTACAAATACGGCGACTCTACTGTAGTAAGGACTTAGAAAACTAAAAACAGAAACGAAAAGAAAAGAAAAAGGGAAGAAAACATCCGGAGGTATATGCTGTCTGTGATATTTCAATATTAAAATATTGCGGCTTTTCACAACTCTTATCGCAAATGCTGAGCTCAAAAACACATAACGCGGAACAACAGCTGCTCTCAGGAATAGCTGGATTAGGCCTTTAACATTCGATTTCATGTCACTGCTGTTAGGAAAACGGTAGAACGGTTTATCAGCGAATATTCCGAATCGTGTCATGCAAGTGCAAACTCCAGCGTTGTTTTTCAATTCTTGATCATGGCCTGGCTACATCTAAGTAAATATTTCTTAGCTAGTGAAGGAAATTAGCAAACTTTGGCTCAGAAACAACACGGTCTGACGTCAACAAGCACAGTAATTGCAAAGACTGAAATGTGTAGGGTTGTCAAATGTCAATTAAAGTCGCTTCTTCTTCTACTGGTTCTGTTAGCTTCTACTTTTTCTTCATTTTTTTTTTAATTAAAAACAAACACCATATTTTCCATGAGGATCATAATTAACACATCAGGGTGCAAAGTGGTACCGACCGGAGTGCTTTATAATTATACGAATATGATTCGGTTGTTTAACGTTTTACAATAGGCTCTGACAGATATTCCATTTTTGCTTCCTTTGTTTATATAAAATAAAATAATTAGAATAATTCGATCTTTAACGGGAAAATATTGAGTTATCTTCCATTACTGACGCCAAAACGTAGACTAAATGCAATTAATTCAAAGTAGATTTTTCCCTGTATGTCGAGAGGACTCGATTTTTATCTTTTTCTTTAACCATGTAAGGTGTTTACCTAAATTTTGTTGAGGCACTTTTTCAAAACTGAAAAATTAAAAAAGGATGATTTTCTAACAAGCACTAACGATCAAAACTAGTTGAACGTCTCATTGCATGAGAGAATAAAATATTGTCAGAAATTAATTGTTGCACTGTAAAGTCCACCTTAGTTGTTTTAGGTGTTTATCGATCGTTTTGCGGCAACAATTTTTTCCTGTGCTAATAAAAAAAACTAAGTATAATAAAACGTCTTAGTCACCAGTAAAATGATAAATAAAACAATAGGTTTCAAACCAACGCGCTGAGTCTGTGGTCAACAAGCTATTATAAACAAACTAGAATTCTACCTTTGTTTATATGCTAATTACCAGAGTTAATTTTCTTGCGGGAACTCCCACTCAATATTTGAAAAAGGTGCTAACATCGTTTGCCGTTTTCAAAATCCTGTTTACAATATCCAGTCTTCCAGGCGGGTTCATCTGTTCGTATTCTTTAGCTGAACTTTTAAGTCGGAAAATTTATCTATTTATTTATTAACTTACAATTCTTTGAGATATTGGGAGAATAACCAGAGTAAAGTCGCAAAATTCAGCACTCAGCCGCTACAAATAATTTATGTACGTGACAAATCTTCTTCCTTTATTACTAATTACGACGCTAAGACACTTTAATTTACCCCCTACGCAATTGCCACCCGGGATGCCTGTTCGCTGGCTAAAACTTCCTGTTTAGAATCTTTGAAAAAAAAAAAATAAAAAAAAAATAATATTAAAAACGTCACTCTCAGTACAATTGTGTAAGGGATCTTCGTTTTAGTCAAGCATAATATTTACGTCTTCTACATATCTCCCATTTTCCCTCTCTTATTTTCTTCCTGATAGAAATTATCAAGGAAGAAAAAAATGGTATTAGTGTCTACGTTAGTGTCTTCCCTTAAACGTCATCCGATAATCAATAATAGATGAGAAAGTGGTCTGGTGCCATTATTTAATTGTCATTCCCCGATGGATGACATCTTTCTCCATCCAATTGTGATCAATACTCACCTGCCACTTCCAACCCATATCTTTCTAGTTCTCGTATTCACCAATTATACACACGGTGAATCATTGTTCGGGGTGTAAAGATCGTATCGGTTCGAGTTTGTTGATCTGCTCTTTATTGGGAAGTGTGGCTGCAGTACTACTCAGATGCCCAGAAAGGTAAAAAAAAAAAAAAATAAAATAATAATTGTAGCCATATAAACAAGTTCGGCCGCCGTTAGTGAACTTTATTTTCTTGGTCTTTAACATAGGGAATTTAAATATTACCACACAAAGAAGTTCGAGCATAACACGATTTTCCCAGTTCGTGAACTCGTTGCTTTTTATTTCTGGCCAACGATACGAGACTTAAAAACGCAAACAAAATAAAACGTTTTATGCCCTATTATAGGAGGTTTGGCAACCACAATGAATGAAAGGATTGCTCTCTTATGAGAAAATTACATGGTGCATCGTGTCCTTCAATAAAACCAAGTAGAGACGAGAGTCTTCGAGTCAAACTCATCAGGCACAATTTTGGCCCATGCCAGTGCACATTTGTCTTTCGATTTCGACCTACTTCGCTTGTTTAGAAGAGAAACGTGCCCGGCGCGACCAGTGCAAATCTTGTTTTTGCTTGCAAAGTGTAAGTTTGTGCGTAGACAGTTTTCTACGTTTAGCGTAAAATCCGGTGCTCCAATTTGTTAAAATGTTGTTTCCTTAAAAAATCTCGCATCATTTTACGACCGCCAAAACGTAAATTTTCACAAGTTGACGCATCTTGATCCGTTCGTATTCTTAAGCTGAAAATTTTAAGGAACGGAATACTATTCCCGAAATTTACGAGCTGTTTTTGGCTTTTCGAAATGCTAGCGGGTCTTTTTCCACACTTTTACCTACATATTTTTCCTCCGAACACAAATGGGATGGTTTTTCAGCATTGCTAAAGTTTCAGGTAACCTTTCGTTAAAGATAACGCTTGTTGATCTTCACAATTTAATCCAAATTTCTGACTAAGACGGGTAATATCTTTTCGAAAGGATATTCCACTAAAATGAACTATTGATGCACCCGTAAAAGCCACATTGTTTGAGAAATCTGAAATTGTGGGAGATCTAAACAGTCTGCAAACACTAGCTTGGTAAAATCTACAACCCGGCGCAATTTATTGAAAGTATTTTACTTTCTTCAACTAATACTTTACGCTGGAAAACATTATAGGTTGGGTTGCCTTTCGATCGTTATTTCGAGGCCGTATGAATTAACCGTGTTTAAAAAAAATGATTTCCGCGGTGATTGTGTTGTTTACCAAACAAGGAACAAGAAATGCAAGATTTCATGAAAAAGGTAGTTCGTAATCTTGAAAGAACAGGAGCTATCTGAATAAAAAAAGGTATAGCGGTAAAAGAGTGAGGATATCATAATCCAATTTATACGGGGCTGTGCTGACGTTTTGCGCGGCAAAGTTTACCCCCGATCTAAAATTACTGGCAAATTTGCTTACATCGTGTTCATCGCATGTCGCGACGTTTTATACTGATTTTTATAGTGAGACAGTGTTCTGTTCTGGATTTGAAGAGAGCGAAGCAAAAAGGTCGCCTTGGGTGAAAATTAAGAAAAAACCGGGGCTATTTAAAGAAGACGAACAAGGTCAAAGTCTAACCGCTCATCGAAAACAACAACAACAACAACAACAACAACAACAACAGAAAAAAAAAAAATCAGCTGGCAGCGAGCGGTGAAGGTTTGTGGTACAACCAGCCTGTTGTTGTTTGAAAACCGTCCTCGCCGAAAGATATCGGGGCGAGTCGAATGAAAATAACTTCCTCGGCAGCTGAGGAATTCAGCGCTTCTCTATCGGGATGCCGGCTACGATCTAGCCACTTCCGCTGTTTTTGACCGGATGAAAAATTAGCAGCGAACTTCAGCTCTCAAAACCGATGGATGTATTGATCTAGCCGGTGGCGTCCTCTCACCAGACTTAACTTTTTCCATTACGATACCGTGGTTTCATCGAAAGAAGCGCGCGTACGCAAGATTTCCGCTTACTGCTTTAGGGACGGTAAATAATAAACCATGCCAGTGACATAGATTGTCGCATTTAACTACATCTTACCTTTTTTTTTTGGCAATTCTTTAATATTATTTTTAACCTAGAGCTGAAGAGATAAATTTCGTCGACGACATATTTATCTTTAGTAATCTTCGAGTTGAAGATTTTTGTGGACAACTTGTCGCAGAAGCGCTAGCACACTTAATTTTTAGTTCATTCCTCTTCCATATGGAAACCAAACTTCACTGGATCTACATTTTCTGTGGGGACGGAAAAGATACCTCCGAGTATTCCTTCTGTAGGAACTCAAAGAGTTTTTCATAGCTGAAATGATGAATACAGCATATATCTTTATCGGTTTCTTGTTGATGTTTTTAAATTTCCATTTCATTATTTTTTTTTTCTATTTTAGTATGGCAGGTTGTTACTTCTCCATTTTTGATTTCCTTTTCCTCTGTTATCTTTGGGGAGCTTGGTTGCACACTGATGCCCAGCAAGGTGAGAAAACGAGTTTTAATTTGTTGCTAGTTCCAAACTAAAAGGCCTTATTAGCTTTTTTTTTTTATGTTAGAGGCGTTTACATCGTCTAAAACGTTAGACCTACAGACGCCCGTTTCTCGAATGTTCTGTTAACTTACCTGGCCGTAAAACTATCAGTGTATACACAATGTTCTTAGAATCGTTACTGATTATGAAAACCAAATATAATTTTCTTTATCCTTTGTTACAATTTATAATAAAGTTTCGATATAACACGTGCGCTGATTGGTTGAAACAGCGTGTTTTATCAGAGTACAGATGCATGGAGCAACGACTCGAGCAAAGCCTCGACTGTGCTCTGTTATGTTGTAAAGCACGCAGGAAGCGTCTAGCGCACTCAAGAAGTAAGGAGAAACACTCGACTGCGTCTAGTGTTTCCCCCTACACTTCTTTCATGCTCTAGCCACTTCCTGCGTGCTTTACAACAGAACCGAGCACAGCCGGGGCTTCTTTACTTGTTTATTATTGGGAAAAAATCCCGCTAAGCTATCACTCTTTGGACATGCAAAAATTTAAATGGATTTTTGAGCGAGAATTCTAGTTTAGGCAGGGTGCAAAATTCGACCAAGTCTGAATGTTAATTTAACTTATTTTATTCTAGCAGTTAGACTTTCGATCCCCAATATCATTCGTTTCTTTCGATAAATTCTTAAATCATGAGGATCTTCTCTGTCTTGCATACTGCTGGTTAACCAACCGATGAGGGTAAAAGCGAATGAGTTTGCGAAATGGCATATAGCATGACGTGCGGAATGGCATAATTATGCAAAATTAAATAGAAGATACGCGGAATGACTTAAATAACTATATTAACTGAAGAGCGCGTCCTGTTTGGCGCCAATTTTATAAGAGGAGCAGTTTTTTCGATGTTGCGTACTGTAGCCGAATATTAAACAATTAAACAACAGATCAAGGTTTCAAAAAAAGAAAAAAAAAAAAAAAAAAGTCTGGGATAGAAAAATGTCTTATCCCTGGTAAGGAAAAACAGTGAAAGTGAAGAAATAAATGAATATTGTTTATAGTTTCCGCACTCAAGGAACTATGAGTAAATCCGTAGTAAATTATATTTTATGTTCACTTTTCTCCTTCCGACTTCGGTTGACAAAAATATTTTTATGACTATGAATATATGAAACATATCTCTAAACTGCAAATGAAAGATTAAGTAGAAGAAAGACCCTCGCAGCTATTTACGCAACTTTTAACTCAGCAGCTTCAAATAGAAAGCCTGAAAAACCTCAACGATGCCTGTAGGAAGTGTAATGGCTTTTAATAGCTACGTGCATTGTAATAAATGTGAATTCGAGCTGTCGTTAAATATAACGACAGATTGTCGTGTTTGGTAATTGTGCTCATCATTTGTTTGGACCCTCAGCCCCTTATCACACGATCATCACACCGTAAAACGAAAAAGGTCAATCACAAAGCCTATAATTTAGAAATCCCTTTGATCTTTCTTTCATTCTCTCTTTGTCAGGATTTTTTTATTCATCCTTGATTTTTTTCATAAAGATGTTTATGACCAAGAACTTTACTTTTCTTTTCGTAGGGAGATGTCGAAGTGTCAAATTTCTGCCACTAAAGCATGGCTATTACCTAGAAGGTCACGTAATTTTGAATCTTACCATTGAAACCCAAATCAGATCATGTGAACATCGCTGCGTTATGGAGAGTGAATGCGTTTCAGTCAACATTGGTCCACCAATTGACAACAAAATAATTTGTGAGTTGAGTAATTCGGATCACTTCCAGCATCCGGAAGACGTTATGAGAAGGCCTGACTGGACATATGGAGCCACTGGGGTATGAATTGTAGCTCTGAAAAAATAAATAAGTAGTTATGCGTTTGAAAATAACGGGGTTTTTAACATCACTAAAAATAGTGTGATAATTCAAACTGGACTAAACTGAACTTTTGATTCACTGATTGCAGCAGGTTTAAGAACTCATAATCCCGCTCCAAGGACAAAATCTTACCGGGACCTAACATGGTCAACAAACGGGTTAGATAAGAAGTGAACTTTGCTCAAAAGCAAAGCGAATCAACTTGTAGGGAAAATCACTGATTTAGCGGACTTAGGTAGGAAATAAGTCGATAATAAGGGTGTTTTCCATTTGTCAGAACTGTCCAGCCAGTTTATTTATTTTGGAAACGGAACGCTCCAATTCCGCTACACTTTTCAATTTGTTCAAAATGACACGCTTGATCTCAGAAGGTGCCATTTTGAATAATTCAAGCAATCAACCCTTCGAACAATGATAGACTCCATTTATGGATCGGACGAGCCAGTCTGGCTGGCCAGTCCTGACAAATGGAAAACACCCAAGTGCTGACATTCAAATTGAAACGAATACTTAATACTTGAGCGCTGAATTGTTTAAAGAACATCCAAGGGTCTGCTACAGCGCCGTGTTGAGATAAAGGCTTTAGCTTAATTACTCTTCAACTCTAGTTTTCAAGTTGTCTTATCAAAAAAAAGAAAAGAAAAAATAAACCTTAATCTTTACTGAAATATTTAAAGATTCAAAACACTACACAAAATAAACAACATAAAATGGCAAGGACACCGTACTCCTTTCGTTTTATCTAAATTGTATGTTGAAATTATTCAGCTTAACCTCGAGCACCTGAAGCATATCGCAAGTTTTGGCGCCTTTCTCGGTTGATTGACACTTTGCTTTCTCTTTGCTTTAACGTTTCACTTTTTGCCTGCATTTATATTTATTGTAGGTTTTAACAAAATAATTAGTTTACGCGGACTTGCTTTTATCAAGTAATTATAACCAGCTGAGTACTATGTGCCTCGTTTGTCAGTTTGAATTTGATATTGTGACTTAGCTTGAGAGGATATAAGCGTTGTATTATAAATGTGTTTTTTTTTTTTCATCAGAACCTTTGCTCGACCGTCAAACCTTGCATCAACAACGCCAAATGCCTGTCTGGCTACACTAACAAGAAGTACCTATGTGTATGTGCATCCGGATTTAAAGGAGAAAATTGTGAAAATGGTAAAGTTTATTCAGCTCATTTAGTCAGCAATAATTTGCCTTTCCATTTATAATTAGCCTGTTTAATTTTATCCTTGCCTTATCAGTGTACTCATTCAATATAATTCACCAATTCTCCAGATATCGATGAATGCAACAACGGCATTCACAACTGCAACGGAAATGCAACCTGTATGAACACTGCTGGACACTTTAACTGTACTTGTAACGTGGGTTACAGTGGGGATGGTCACTTATGTTCAGGTATAATTTGTTGTCTTGTTTTCCAAGATGTACGTTTGTGTTTAGATCATTATTTCGTTCCCAGCATAAAGCAAGTTCAGTTTCATTCTTGTTTGATCATTTTACGTCTCCTTTATTATGCTGGAAACATTTAGATATCGATGAATGCAGCGACGGCATGCACGACTGAAACGGAAATGCAACAGGTATGAACACTGCTGGACACTTTAACTCTACTTGTAACTCGGGTTACGGTGGGGATGGTCACTTATGTTCAGGTATAATTTGTTGTATTGTTTTCCAAGATGTTCGTTGGTGTTAACGTCATTTTCCTTTTCCTTTTTATAAAGCCGGTTCAGTTTCATTTTTGCCTGATCATTCTACGTCTTCTTTATTATGCTCGAATAATCTAGATATCGATAAATGCAGCAACCTTATCCACGTTTACAACGAAAATGCTTCCTGTATGAACACTTCTGGACACATAAACTGTACTTGATCCGCCCCTCGCTCAGATAAGACGTGAAAAATTTCTGCGTGCTCTGAGTTTGATGCAATTATCGGACCTTATCCGGACCGAAAAGTGTCTTTACGATCTGTACAAACGAAACCGTATAAGAGCCGTATAAGACCCTCTCTTAGATAAGGCGTGATACTATTCTAAGTGTCCTTAGTGGGATGCAATTAATGGACCGTAAACGGACCGAAAAGTGCCTTTATGATGTGTTTTTAGACCGTAACAGATTGTGAAACAATACGGTTCGTGTAGCTGGTTTTTTTTTCAGTTTTTATCAGTTTGTCTATATTGGACAACCCTCAAAGACGTTGTGTATTGAATGTAACTCATGCCATTTATAGTATATGACAGTCTCACTATTATTTTGCCGTATAACGCTATCACGGTATCAATTGACCAATATAATCACTGTCATTTTCCCTGATTTAAAATTAAATTTATCTTTTGGTTTTCTCTATTGAGATATTAACGAGTGCACAACAGGAAATCACAGTTGCCATAGTGATGCTGAGTGCACGAACACTGAGGGATCACATAACTGTACATGTAAAGCAGGATTTATCGGGGATGGACGTAATTGTACAGGTGGGTTTTAAGTCTAGCACCTTGGCAGATTACTATGATGACCATCTATGGTGATTGAATGGTTGACATCTTGGCTTTGAGTTTTAAAATCACTCATATTTCAAATAAATAACGACTGATTCAACACGCCATTCCTTCTTCCGCACCTATTTCTCCAGACCTCGCAGAAAAAAAGTAAACAATTTCCACTGAGTTGCAGAAACACGAATTCTGTACAAATATGTACCTGCTCGGTAAAAAGATCAGCGAAAATAATCTTTCACTGAGATTTTGCATGACTACTTCCAACAATTTAGCCAGTGTCTGTGTAAAAACAACAGGGAAAGGAAATTTATGCCCCAGCAACTTTCTCCAAAGCACAAAGCCGAACAATATTGAATCAAAAGAGGAGATAGCGGCTTTGAGCCAATCAAAAGCGCTATAAAACAATGAATAATTTATGCATTAGCCTCGGCACTCTATGTCTTTTATGATTTGTTCCACAACTAGGTTTTCACCAACAATTAGCATTTATTTAAAAGCTTCAGAACCTAGAGTAGGCACGTTCAGGAATATTTTTCAGTCGGAACGCATGTTATGGTCACCTCGTTATGACCACCGGTATTTCTTTGTATTTTGGAATTGAACAGTTTCTTAAAGAGAACACATTAAGCGCTCAATGTGTTTGGAAAGTCTGGTATATACTTCGTCGTACCTTCGATTGCGACAGTTGCAAAGTTGAAGACAAATATGCTACGAGCTGATTTAAAGTACAACTTAGTTTATTGAAGAACATAACTTGTTAAAAATTTTATTATGACCATAATGAGTTGTCATTTGTGGCGGGAAAAAAAAATATCTATTTTTATTTAACAATACGTATTTTAAAAACGTTTTAAGTGTTGAAAATAGTTTAAAGCTTTTGTCATACAAACTTTGGCCAAGGAGTTAATTTATTCTAATAGCCTTGTTACGTAGAGTTGTAGATTTCAATGACGCTGAATTGTAATTTTGTCAAACTTTAATCAGCATTCGTGCAAAAGTTCTGCTAGATCCTTAAGATTTCAAACCGTACACCTAAAAATCAATGACTGAACTTTCTTTTGCCAAAATATGAGAGGATTTGGGTCACTACCGGTCAGCTTTTTTTCTCGCTGAATTTAGATTATTTTAGGCTTTTACGCGATAGAGGAAAGTGCCCAGTTCGCTCACAAAAGAGCAGACATGAAAATAATTGCTATATTTTGACCAAGGAAGAATCATTGTATTAAATTATAGTGAAGAACGTTTTGCAGCTATGGAAATTTCTGTTTAGGGAGAAGCTGATCACGAAAAGTGTAAACTTTCAAGTCCTCTCGTGGCTAAATCCGAGCTTTTAGTAGGGTGACTCACGCCGTGTGACGGAAAGTTCCTCTCGGACTTAGACAATGTTCGACTTGCAATCGCAATAGGTTTTCCCACCTCGTCCATGAAACTGTGATTATACTGCACCAACTCCATGGTCTGATGCATCGGTGTCTAGCACAAACTTCCGCTCTCTGGTCGGGTAGGCCAAGACTCTACCGGACGAAAGTAAACCTTTCTGGCTGTCGAAACCCAGCTGACATTGCCCTGTCCAATCAAATTCTGTCTTTGCTTCTGTTAGCTTGTACGGTAGGTGAGCTATAGTTGAAAAATAAAGGATGAAACGGCGGTAATAAGAGGCAAGTCCAAGGGAGCTTTTGACCTCCATGCTGTTTTCTGGAATGGGCCATGCGCGAACTTGTTCTATATTTCCAGGAACTGCAGTGATGCCTTCTTCTGTGACAATATGACCAAGATACGAAACCTGTTTCTGGTGGAGAAAACACTTCTTCGGCTTAAGTCTAAGTCCTGCACAGGTAAGTCGCTCAAACACCTTTTTTAGCCGCCCTAACTCTTCCTCGAATGTGCGTCTCATGAAAATCAGATCATCAAGGTAAATCAAGCACATTTTCCAATGTGGACCCTTCAAGACAAGCTCCATCAACCTTTCAAAAGTAATTGGTGCATTACAGAGTCCGAATGGCATCACATTCCATTCATACATGCCGCTTGTAGCTACAAATGCTGCCTTTTCCTGGGTAGATGCAGCGATTGCCATTTACCAGAAACCACAGGCAAGATCGAACATGGAAAACCATCTTGAGCAACGTAGAGCAGCGAGTGAATGGTCAACTTGAAGGCATCCTTCACTGTTGCTCCATTCAACACACAACCTCTGACTATTATCCTTTTAGTCACCAGCACAACTGGAGAGGACCAGGGACTTGACAATTCTTTCACCTTCCCCTGTTGCAAGAAATCGGTTACAGGTCGTCCGATTTCATCACGTTTCCGTGGACAGGTGCGTCGAGGCTGCTGTCGGATTGGAGGGGGGTTGGGGTGGGGAATTGCCTGTTTCAATTCTGTGCTGGGCCGTATGTGTGGTGCCCAAGTCCTCCTCGGAAAGGGAGAACGCATGTTGGTAATTTCACTGTAACTCCCGTAGTCTCCCCGTCTCACTCTCAGTGCTCCTTGTGAGAAGTTCTTGCAAGGACTCTGGTAAAGCCCTTTTAAGTGTTTCTTGTGATACATGCTGACTTATTACTCAAGCTTGGTCCACAACACGCTCGTGGTTCTCTTCATAAAGCTTCAGTGAAGTAACATCAACAACCGGCTTAGCTAGAGCAACCACAGTCTCGGCAGCCAAGTTGCAAACTTCGTCAGAAACATTGAAAACACGCAAAGGAACCAATCTGTCCTCTTTAACATACACCTGAGTCGTTGCAACATAAAGGCCCCCGTTGTTGCAAACGTGAGTTGAGACAAGGCTCCAACAATCGCATGCCTCACTGAGAGGCCTTTAGATCTAAATTAGTGCGATGCTTGTGAACAGTAACTGGGACAGTCACCTCAGTGTTAAGTTCAATAATTGTTTATTGTCGCACCACACATCTGGAACTAAAAGGATGGTTCTTAAAATCAGAGCAATCCAAAACTTATCCATTAATCGTCCATACCCAGAATTCCTTTATCCCATATACATTTGAGACTTTTTAGTACCCAGGCGCACCACAACATGTCCCACAACACGTGTTTTTGCCTGCTTACCATCAGCAAGAGCAATTTCAGGGTAGCTTAGCTCAAACTGAACTTGACACTAGCAGGTAAGGAATCACAAGTGAAACAATTGAACAAGCTGCACCAGTGTCGATTAACCACATAACACAATTTCCTCCAATAAAGCCTGGAAAATAAAGGCCTCTTAAGCTATTGTTAGCTTGTGACCTGTCAATGGGGATATCAGGATAAATCTTTTCCTGCTTTGACGATGATTTTGGAAGAGCGTTGTTCCCATCAGGTCTTGTTGTGGGGTTAACATTACTCTCATTCTCGCATCCCCTTGACCCGTGGGCGACACCCTGCTGGTGTTTCCCGAACCTAAATCGGCTTGTTACAGAGACTTGTATTTTGGGTAGTTATGAAGGTAATGGCCAGACTCTTTGCAGTACCAGCATCGACTGAAATAACGTGAGGCAGGTGGGCTTTGTTGGCTTCCAGGCATGTTCAGAGACATTAACCGGGTGAGCTGATGTATCTGCTGAACCAATTGCTGGAGAGCGACTTGCTGAGTCTCCTGAAGTTGTTCATGCAATTGAATGTCATGACATAACATTTCCAACTGAGATTCAAACAAATGAGGCTCCCTGACAACTTCATCCGCAGAGCGAACCTTCGCCGAGCTTCTTCGCTAATCTCCATCCAAGAGACAAAATGCCTCAAGTTCACAAGCCAGTGACGAGGCTTCGTCCATGCTGCATGGTTTGTCTCTGCGTAGTCGCAGCCGATCGTCTTCGTCTTTGAACAGCATCAATGAAATGTTTGACGGCAAATCTTTCTGATGCCAACAGACTTGCAGGGTGAATTTGGCGAATTGGACTTTGAAAATTTACTTTTGGATCCAGGGATGAATCAGTTGCTGGTGTAAGCGGCTTCTCCGGTTTGAAAGGGTTAGTTGGCGTTGAACAAGTCATCCTTTGGAATCTTAAACCCACGTTTGAGTTTTCCACCATTGTAAACAACACACAAGCAAAAATTCGAAACAGAACCACACTACGTTGAAATTCGGTCAACAAACCATCAAAACGTTTCCATTGACCACAGATTTCTGTTAATTTCGTTTTTTTCACTGCTGCCACCAATGCAACGCCATAATTTCCACAGTAAACACGGCGTTAAAATCTTTTAATCACAGTTCTACGTGATGGGTGTCGCTAATAACAATGGTTGAACTCTGTATAATTCCGGGATTCAGTAAGGATGAATGTCAGAAAAAAATTAGTCGTTACCATTTGTTGCCACAAAAGAAATAAAACTTTCAATGTTTCAGTATAAAATAATTCACAAGATACTTTACACAAAAAATGTTCTTCACAAAATGAATAAAGTCGAGGATCCTTTCTGTCCTTATTGCACAAATGTGGAGCAAACAGTCACCCATTTATTTGTATCCTGTTACATTGCTGTTTCCTTCTGGTCCGATTTCACTGGTTGGTGCCAGTGCATTTCCAAAGAAACTCTAACTCTATGCAGGAAAGAAATCAGATCATGTACGGCATCTTGAATAATTGGTCCTCTTGTTCAGCCCTAAACCATCTTATTCTTATTGGTAAATACCTAATCTATTGTAAATAGAGTCAATTTTCATTTTGCTGATTTTAAAGCGTTATTACATCAAAAAATTGAAATAGAAAAATACATAGCATTCAGCTCAAACAAATACAGCACTTTTTACGAAAAATGGGCCAGATTTTTAAATTGACAACTAATTTTAATGTTATTGCTTGTATAGTATTTTTGTTTTTTTTTTCTTTGTAGCTTAATAGTTTAAATTGTAATTGTAATTGTAAATTGTAAATTGTAATTGTAATTGTAACCTTTGTTGCATGTACTTAACAGTGTAGTGTATATGCCTTGTTTTCTCTCATCACTTATATTGCATGTAATATTTTATACGACAGCTCTGTAATGTGTGTTTGACTGTTAAATAAAGTGATTAAAAAAAATATTATAAGTGGTCCTTGAACAGTGTCAGAAGCTTTGTAAACTCAAATGAAAAGAAATAAACAACACCATCCAACGTGGCATGTTCATTCACAGAAGTAAAATTTTGATCTATGCGCGCCGAACCCATTTAGTACCGTGCTGTCGTGCTTACATGGCAGTTTTTGAGCCTATCAGCAACCGTCATTTTGAGACGACAATATCACAAAATAACGTCGTCTCAGCGCAATGCGAAGATCCCCCGGGATCGCGATAATCACATTATTTTTTTTTTTCTGAGGTAAAGTTATCTTAAATTTGTATTTGTTTCTCACATTTGCTACAGTGTGCAGTGTTGAGTAAAATCTGTAAATGTCGTGCAAACATGAAGTTTGATTTACGTGCAAATGTGACCAAAGTGAAGCAAATATATAATTTTTTACCTCATTTGGCCACCCTGTAAATCCATTATCCTTGGAGCAAATGTGTAATCTTACTCATATTAACCGGCTTTTCTTTGCCTGTAAATGTCGTGCAAACATAAGATTTGATTCGTGTGCAAATATCACCAAAGTCGAGCAAACATTATATTTTACCTCATTTGCTCACCACGTAAATCTATTTTTCTTGGAGCAAATGTGTGCTGTTACTCATATTTACCGTAGAGTTAAAGTTGTCTGGAATGTGTACTTCCTCCCACACATTTGCAACGGTGTGTGAATATTGTGTAAATGCGGTATTTACCACGTTTGCTTTGCTTGTAAATGTCTTGTAAACACGATGTTTGATTTAGGCGCAAATATGACCAAAGTCGAACAAGCATACTGTTTTACCGCATATTTGGTACCCATGTAAATATGTGTTTTCTGGCAGCAAACGTGTGTCTTATCTTCACATTTACTGTAATGGTAAAGTTGTTTCAAATGTGTACATCTTTCTCACATTTGCAACAGTGTATAAATATTGTGTAAATGCGGTATTTGCCATCATTGCCTTATACGCAATGTTGCAACAATACTTCCAGCGGTATATCGTAGGCGCTTAGTACCAGTCCCCTCGTGGACTATTCAAATATTTCGTTTTCGCGCCATAGTTTGTTGTTAGCCGTTGGTCTTCATGTTAATTTAGTTTCGCGACGCTTGTCCTATGTTGTTAGTTTTATATCCAGACTGTCAGGTACGTTCATGTTGTCCTTTGCCGTTTATCCTTCGTATTGCTGTTTTATTGCCTTTCGTTAGTATTATCTTGTAATTTATCGTTTGCCTCAGTGTATTTATTTGTTTCTGTTCCAGAAACCACTGGTTATGATTACCTGTAATTACAGTTAAGGAACTGTCATGGAAGTTTAATTAAAGTTACCGGTGTGTTCGCTACAGTTTCTGACAAGGATTACGCTACTGGATCGTCTATTCGTCTGTATTTTGGTCGAATTATGTCGATGGTTCCTCCGTTGGACCAGCAAGCAAGCGATGAATTCGATCATGTTGAAAGGATTCGACAACCAAGTTCACGCCTCGACGTCGAAGGTGTCACTCGCGAAAAAATGCTTTCCCTCAAGAAGAGTCGAGCGGGTCATGATCACTTGGGATATCTAAACACGTTGTACAAAGACGTCGAATTACTGATGCAAAATTGCGAAAATTATCGCGAAGTTCGTGTGGTAAGGAAAGACGTTGAAGCCGCGTTCGGTAGATGTTTACAGGCATACGAAGAATATTACCAACTCGTGATCGAGCCCGAAACGAAATCAGTGGCGCTGGATGATTATTGCAGCGTAATGATTAACAGAAAGGAGTTTGATGAACGTGTGGAAGAATGGCTTCGGAAAGTTGAAATGCCACCGTCCACTCATGAACAGAATTTGAACACCTTTGCTCGTCACGTCTCACCTTCACAGGTTGAATCAGGGACCTGGAAGTCAAAGAGTTCAAAGTCGAGTTCGCGTGCAAGTGACAAATCGAAAAAGGCTAAAGCTGACTTACTTCGCCGAGAAGTGGAACTAAAGAGCCTCATGAAGCGCCAGGAAATGGAGCGAGAAATGGAGCGGCAAATTGCTGAAATGAAAACTCAGGAAGATGAACTCAAACGTCGCATCGCGTTATTAAAAGCAGAAGAAGAAATAGAGAAAGCCAAGGCGACTGATGGAGTTTACGTAGGCACCGAATACCCTAAGTCTGAGAGGAAACCAGTCTACAAAGAAGAAGTGGGTGGAAAACCCTTAGCCAGACCACCTCTTCCCCGTGAGGACCCAAATCAAGTACGGAAAAATTATTCGAGATCGGAGCTCAACCCAAGCGCGGAGCCGTGGCACCCGGGACCTCCCCGGACCGCTGCCAGTGGTGCAAATCTCCTTGGATCGCAACAGCTGCAACAAGTTTTGGGGCAACAACACGAAGCCTTACAGATGATGGCTCATCCCCTCCAACAAGCACTTGAAATGCCGAAAAGAGAGCTCCTAACCTTTGATGGCAATCCACTGAGCTACTGGCTGTTCGTTAACAACTTTGAAGTCAACATCGCAAAAAGGGTTCGAGATGCCGAATCAAGACTCACCTACCTTATCCAGCTCTGCACTGGAAAGGCCAGAGAGGCCATCAAGAATTGTGCTATAATATCTCCACCAGAACAAGGTTACGAGAAGGCTAAAGAGATCCTCTGCCATAGGTTTGGCCGGAAACATGCCATTGCGCATGCGCACATCGCGAAGATAGTGGACGGTTCTCAGTTAAGAGCTACGGATGTTGTTGGTTTGTCTGATCTATCCGTTGAGATGCAGAACTGCGCACTGACCCTCGTTCAAATGGGTTACGAAGCGGATATAAACAGCTCCGACAAACTCGTGAAGATAATGAGACGCCTCCCTGTTCACTTGCAGTCTAAGTGGGCTGACACCGCTGGCCAGCTGACCTTACGAGGAGTTGAGCCGACTTTCTCGCATTTGGCGAAGTTCGTGGAGGAAAGAGCTATGTTGGCCAACACAATGTATGGAGAATTTGTGGGTTCATCTCCAGAGAAAGAGCGGCGTTTTAATCAGCAATCAAAGGAGAAAACCGCTGACCACCGAAGCAAAGGGAAGAGCTTTGCAACGCAAATTGGAACCAGAGATGGATCTCATCCAAACGTTACTTCTCCCGTTTCCAGTTGTCCTCTGTGTTCTGGTCAACACTGGCTTGCGAAGTGTGAACGTATGAAAGCGATGACCCCAGGAGAGAGGAAAAGTTTCGTCAGACAGGCAGGGCTGTGTGATAATTGTTTTGGAAGAGGTCATATAGCCATAAATTGTGGAAGCAAGATGAAATGCCAAGTGAATGGCTGTGGCTGGAAACATCACACCATGTTGCATCTTCAGAGGAAGAACAATGATGGTAACACCCCTCCTAACAAAGCAGCAGCCACCCCTGATGCGAATAGTGTCAGTATCGATATCGTCAGCGGGGCAGGAGAGTCTGGTCGTTGCAGTGCCACAGAGTCTGGGAAGAACAAAGTTTGCTTAAGGATTGTTACAGTCGTTGTGAAGGGACAGGGCCAGAAGGGTGAAATTGTGACAAACGCCTTGCTCGACCCAGGATCAGCCGTGTCGTAATGTGATGTTGGCCTGTTGGAGAAACTTGGCGTGTCTGGTCTTCCAAAGGAATTCACGCTAACAACCGTTAACGGGGCATCTGATTGTCAAAATGGACTCGAGGTCTCTCTGGTGGCGAGGGGAATTAACCTGCATGAAGAAATCACGCTAATTAGGGTCTGGGCTGTAGACCCTTTACGTCTGCCTCGAGGGGGTGCTCCCACAAAGAAAGATACTGATAAGTGGTCTCATCTCAAGGGGATACATTTTCCCAGAAATCAGTCTGACGAAGTGTCGTTACTCATCGGCTGTGACGTTCCTGAAGCTCACTGGGTGTGCGACCAGAGGCGCGGTAGGCGTGGTCAACCTTATGCTGTATGCACCCCTCTCGGATGGACTCTCATGGGACCTTTGAATTCATGCACAAACAATTGTTTCAGTGTGAACTTTGTTCGCCATGATGATGCAATGCTTTACCAGCAAATGGAGAGAATGTTTAGGAATGACTTTAACGAGCCTATTGTAGCCTCAAAGACTGCGATGTCCGTAGAAGACCGTAGAGCCTTGGCGCAAATGGAAACTTCCGTGAAGATCGTGAATGGTCACTATCAACTGGGGTTACCGTGGAGAAAGAAGTCTGTACGCCTTCCAAACAGTCGAGAAATTGCCATGAAGAGACTGAACAACCTAAAGAAACGCTTTCAGCGCGATCCACACCTGTTTGAGAAGTACAAGGAAACAATTGACTGTTACGTCTCAAGTGGTTATGCAAGGCAAGTGCCCCATGAAGAACTAGAAGTTAATGAAGATACACTAGTCTGGTACCTGCCCCATCATCCAGTTTTCCATCCACAAAAGCCAGGAAAGGTTAGAGTTGTCTTTGATTGCGCGGCCAAGTTCAAGGGCACATCGCTGAACGATCAGCTGTTGCAGGGACCAGACCTGACGAATGGACTTGTTGGTGTCCTCATACGCTTCCGTCAAGAACCGGTTGCAGTGGTGGCCGATATAGAAGGCATGTTCCACCAAGTTCGTGTGGCCCCTGAAGACTGTCATGCGTTGAGATTCCTTTGGTGGCCCAATGGTCATTTGACAGAAGAGCCGGTCGATCACCAAATGCTTGTACACTTGTTCGGTGCCACGTCATCGCCTAGTTGCGCAAGTTTTAGCCTGAAGAGGACGGCTTTGGATAATCAAGGCGAGTTCGATTCCGAAACTATCGAGACCGTCAGTCGGAACTTTTATCTGGATGACTGCTTAAAGTCCATGGCTACCACAGAGGAAGCAGTACGACTGTCCAGCCAGTTGCGAGAATTGCTGTCTAGAGGAGGGTTCCGCCTGACCAAGTGGATAAGTAACGACAGGAACCTAATCGCTTCGGTACCAATGACGGAGAGAGCACCCTCAGTTGTCAACCTTGACTTGGATGATCTTCCTACAGAACGGACATTGGGTGTCCAGTGGGACATGGAGACAGACAGCTTCAGTTTCCGAATTTTGGACCAGGAAAAGGCCCCAACGCGCAGAGGAATATTGTCGGTCGTTAGCTCGATGTATGACCCCCTGGGGTTCGTGGCGCCAGTAATCCTTCATGCAAAGAGCCTACTTCAGAGCTTGTGTAACCAGAAATATGGATGGGATGAAGAAATATCGGAAGAGGATTACGTGACTTGGCGAGGATGGCTACGAGAACTAAACAGTTTAAGAACATTATCAGTACCTAGATGTTTCAAGTCTTCAGGGTTTGGCGCAGTTGCCAGAGTTGAGCTACACCATTTCTCCGACGCATCAGAATCTGGTTACGGTGCTGTGTCGTATCTACGAATTGTTGATGACGAAGGCGTCGCTCACTGTTCCTTTGTCCTTGGTAAATCCCGCGTAGCGCCCCTTAAAGTGATGTCTATACCACGTCTTCAGTTAACAGCTGCTGTGGCTGCGGTGAAGCTAAACTGCCTTATTCGAAACGAGCTTGAGTACCCCATAGATGACACCATCTTCTGGACAGATTCCACCGTGGTTCTACAGTACATTCGTAACGAGTCAAGAAGATTTCAAACGTTTGTCGCTAACAGAGTCGCCATGATCCACGAGGAGTCTACCCCCAAACAGTGGAGACACGTCAACACTGAGTCTAACCCTGCAGATGTGGCCTCTAGAGGAGCGAAAGGTTCAGAGCTGGACAAAGTGGATCTCTGGCTTCATGGTCCAATGTTCCTACGAAAGGATGAAGCTTCTTGGCCCGAACAACCCTTGCACTTGCCGGATTTGTCTGGAGACGACAACGACATAAAGAAACCGACAGGTCATGCGAATTTAATTGCCAGGGGAAAGGGGATAGAGTTGCTGTTTTCCCACTATTCGTCTTGGGACAGTCTACGTAAGGCGATTGCCTGGATGGCAAGATTTAAGAAGTATATGTTGAGTCGAAAGCCTGAAGCTCAACATCATGTCCCCAGAGGGCCTCTGACTGTACCGGAAGTTATTGACGCCGAGAAAGACATTGTCAAAGTCGTTCAGAATGAAGCCTTCTCGAAAGAAATAGATGCGCTTAACGAAACAGCACCAGGAAGCAGGAAGAAGTGCTTACCACGTACAAGCCCAGTACGCGATCTAAACCCTTATGTGTTGGATGGAATATTAAGAGTAGGAGGACGCCTCGAGAATGCTTCAGTCTCCTTTGAAGTTAAACACCCTATTATTCTGCCAAGCAAACACCACGTGACCAACTTAATAATTCAGAACTGTCATCGCCAACAGGGACATTCCGGTCCTGCTCATGTCCTGGCTGCTATTAGACAGAAATTTTGGATACTGCGAGGGCTTTCTGCGGTACGTAAAGTATTGGCAAGATGCATCGATTGTCGCAAACGGAATGCTCGTCCTGGTGAACAGATTATGGCCCCTCTCCCAGCTGCGAGAGTTGCTCCTTTCGACCCACCGTTCACACACGTAGGAGTGGACTACTTTGGTCCTCTGTTTGTGAAGCAAGGACGCAGTGAGGTGAAACGCTATGGTCGCTTGTTCACATGTCTTACCATGAGGGTGGTGCACATTGAAGTCGCGCACTCTTTAGAGGCAGACTCTTTTATCTGCGCATATCAGCGTTTTGTCAGTCGTCGGGGCGGGCCTCGAGCAATGTACAGCGATAATGGAACCAACTTCACCGGCGCGGAACGAGAGCTGAGAGAAGCATTCGAGCGCCTTGATCAGAAGCATGTGTGTAACCGACTTAGGAAGGACGACGTCCCGTGGTTTTTTAACCCGCCAGAAGCCAGTCACCAAGGAGGAATTTGGGAGCGCATGATAAGGTCCGTACGGAAGATCCTCGCCGCCCTGCTAAAAGAGCAGCGGATCAACGACGAAACACTGTCAACCCTTTTGTGCGAGGTGGAGAAGATCCTCAATGATCGACCGTTGACTCCCCTTAGTGACCACCCGGACGATCCAGAACCGTTGACGCCCAATAAGCTGTTGCTCCTCAAGTCTAACAGCTGCCTACCTCTAGATGTCTTCACAAACCAAGACAAGTACAGCAAGCGTTGGCGCCAAGCACAGTGTCTGGCTAATGCATTCTGGAAAAGGTGGATGAAGGATTACTTGCCCGTGCTTCAGAGGAGACAGAAATGGTACTTCCGTCGCCGTAATTTCGCTATTGGCGATTTAGTCCTGGTCATTGATGAGAAAGCGCCACGAGGGCGCTTGCCGATGGGTCTTGTCGATGAGGTCTTCCCAGACAGCAATGGCCATGTCCGTAGCGTGAAAGTGAAGACGGCATCATCCGTGTGTAAACGAGACATCAGAAAGTTGTGTCTGCTTGAAGGAGTTCAATTTTCAGAGACTTGATTTCAAGTGTTACCTGTGGAGAACTTTGAGCTTATGAACTTATGAACTGCGTAATATGAACTGTGTATTATAGGTAGTTTGTTGCTTTAAGTTAGAATTAGCCCGGGTTGCTAATTCGGGGCCGGGATGTTGCAACAATACTTCCAGCGGTATATCGTAGGTGCTTAGTACCAGTCCCCTCGTGGACTATTTAAATATTTCGTTTTCGCGCCATAGTTTGTTGTTAGCCGTTGGTCTTCATGTTAATTTAGTTTCGCGACGCTTGTCCTATGTTATTAGTTTTATATCCAGACTGTCAGGTACGTTCATGTTGTCCTTTGCCGTTTATCCTTCGTATTGCTGTTTTATTGCCTTTCGTTAGTATTATCTTGTAATTTATCGTTTGCCTCAGTGTATTTATTTGTAACCACTGGTTATGATTACCTGTAATTACAGTTAAGGAACTGTCATGGAAGTTTAATTAAAGTTACCGGTGCGTTCGCTACACGCAAATCTCGTTCAAACATGAAGTTTGGTTCTGAGCAAATATGACCAAATTTGACAAAAAGTGGTATTTTCTTCACATTTACCACCGTTTGGGTACTATTGTAAATCCGTTTTTTGGTGCAGTGTAAGCCTGTTAAGTTTGGCCGTCTTAGATTAGTATTACAAGTAGGAGTACTTTTAAACTGTCCCGAGAAATATATAGTAAAAATAAACAATATTTGCAAGCCGTTATTCGCGTTGTTATTTTTCACTGGCACAGCATGAATGGAGAAAGGAAATCCGAGTTCTCCACAGGCGGCAGATAAATTAACTATCCCCATCTAAACCGTGATAATAACGTTAAAATTTGGGAATGGCGGCCATCTTGGATCTCCCGATTTCTTCATAACTTCAGAAAGTTGCAAAACTGACCTAAAACTCATAACCAATAGAAGAAAACAAAAATTGAGTGAAAAAAATGGAAGTTGCCTTGAGAAATGTCATAAGTGTTCACGAAAGTACTACTGTAATACTGTAATAGGTCCCATTTAATCAAAGAGCCTGTGGCATAAATATCCCCATTTCGTATTTCTGTCATAAACTTACACTTGATTTTTAGATGAAAAGTACGACTACACAGTCACTGTGTACACCGGAGACATAAAATTGGCAGGAACTGGTGCCAGGGTGTTTGTTGAGATATTTGGTAGGATAAAAAACTCAGGAGAAGTAGAATTGGTAGGAACCAAGGAACAGTTCGAGCGGGGCAGGTAAGTGATGTTACTTATAAAAACACGACCTTCCGTTTAACAACCAGAAAACAGCTTGGAGAAAAGACTTACTACAACATCAGATTTTAACGATGTCCGTCTTTGAAACTCACAATGCTTTCCATCACTGTAGTGGATAGTTTTAACGTAACGCAGGGAATGACTTTATATTCTATGCATGTTTACCGTCTTATTTAGCTGCAAAGAAATCAATGGTTGAGGTCACTTGAGTTTAGTGTGGTAGACTTAAGGGATAGATAGCACGTCTAAAGATGTCTCTTTTGAGGTCCGCTCCGCAAAGAGATGATCTCATATGACGTGGTAGTTAGGACAAGATTTCCCAATGGCGGCCATCTTGGATCCTCCATCTTGAATTTTTTATTTTCTCAAAACTTCAGGAAAGCGCCGAAATGAAGCAAAAAGTAATTAAAACCAATAAAGGAACACTTATATGAGCTAGAAACGTAAAAGTTATGGGAAGAAAGGTGATTTTTTTATTTTAAAAATGGATTTTATATTTGCTGAAAATCCTGCCTGTCAAAAATTGGTTGCCAAGGAAACATCAAAGTCAGTCATCATTAACCAACGACACCAATTTTTTTTTCCAGACAGGCTTCTAAAAGGTTTAGAAGTTCAAGGGTATTTGCTCAAATATTCCGGTTCAAAGTCGCCGCGCGTACAACTCCTCACCCCCTGTGTAGATACGATTAAGTATAGCAAAAAAAAGAACAAAAAAAAACAACAACAACAACAACAACAACAACAACAACAAACAAAAAGACAGGTAAACAAAGTTTACTATAGTAAAACTCATAAGCTCGCTTTAACACTTCCCAGATGGTGCTTTGAGGTAAATATGTCAATCTAATAAAAGGAAGATGACAGATGAGAATAAATGAATCTTTTTCTATCAAGAACCTTCTAGAAAAGCAGGATAGAAAAGTATTTAGTAAGGTATCAGGCATAGACCGACACCCTCTAAGGGGACTATTACCCAAGAAGAAAGTATCGACTTACAATTTAAGGAATCAAACAAGTCAGTATCCGAATGTTAATACAGGTAGATTCAAGAACTCTTACGTTAATCGACTAATTTTTAAATACAATTTGGCTATGTAGGTACTTTTTTACTCAAATACTCAATTGTGACATAAGATATGTATTTTTTATCTTATGAAGAAATAAAGACTTTTTTATTTTATTATT
This sequence comes from Pavona decussata, assembly GCF_977016875.1. NCBI lineage: Eukaryota > Metazoa > Cnidaria > Anthozoa > Scleractinia > Agariciidae > Pavona > Pavona decussata. The sequence continues at coordinate 739,817 of NW_028145705.1, forward strand.
TATTATTTTATGAAAAAGCTCGTCAGTCCACCCATGTTCCTGGACGCGATGTCACTTCCATTGCGGCTGTTCTATTTCTTATTATCGCAATCCGAAAAGCTGTGAGATTTAGGTTTCTGACACTCTTCCTTCACTTTGAAAGAAAACAATGTGATCTCACTAATAATCTTCTCGTAGCAAGACTGATAAATAGATTACGTGAACGATGACGAAGACAAGCTTTGGCAAGACGTAGGGGAGGACAAAATTTATATTTCCAGTTTACCTCGAATTGAAAGAGAAGTTGTCACGCAAACTGCTGGAAGTCGAAGATTGCGGGCAAAGAAAAGTAAGAGCTTAGAGCTGGCGCGATATTCACTCCATGCATTCACGAATTCCGAAATGCATTTCAAACAACTATATAGACAAGTTGTCAGTGAAATAAACAAAGTGAAGATAAACACGTGATAAACCGTATCGTTTCAGGTAGTGTAATTATAGTAAACTTTGATTTTTTTATTACCGCCGTAGCCAACGCAAGATACCAGACGTGTGTTTACTATGGTAAAGTGAAAAAAGCCGGTCACATTCAAAAAAGGTCTTTACCATAGTAAACTTACCTTTATTACAGCTAAAAAGGCCTATTTGACCTCAACCAATAAGGCTGGTGTAGTGTTTCCTTACCTTGCCCCAAATATTTATTTACTTTGGACAGTAAAAACCAGCATTTTTAAATTCTAATTCAATATTTTATTAAGAAACTTTCGGTCACTTAACGTGGTTTTCAGAAAGGTCCTATAAAGATTAAATATACAAAAGGTTAAAAAATACAATATATAAGAACAAATTACAAACTGATAAAAACAGCAATTCAAACTAGAAGCTGAAACTACAAAGATATCATCGATGGGGTTAACTTCAAATTGAAAAAAAAAAATGATCAAAGCAAAGAAGCTAAAACTACAAAAATTCTTACCGGTAGGGTTAATTAAAAAAAATCTGGCAAACATGTTTCGCTTAAAAGTAGCAATATTCGGTGCATTTCTAGTCTCTCTCTCTCTCTCTCTCTCTCTCTCTCTCTCTCTCTCTCTCTCTCTCTCTCTCTCTCTCTCTCTCTCTCTCTCTCTCTCTCTCTCTCTCTCTCTCTCTCTCTCTCTCTCTCTAATTCATTCCAGTCTATTAGAGAGTGATGACAAACTCTCTGCTTTCCCCAATTTCTGGTAACACGGGGTAGTCTGAGCATGTCTTTGTTCCTTGTATTATATATTGACACAAAGGCAGGAGAATCGGCGACCTTTTCATTCTTATCGCTGCTTTGTTTCAGTGTGGATACATTTAATGTCACTTTACCAAACTTGGGACGACTGACCATGCTGACGGTCAGACACGACAACGGAGGAAAGCATTCGGGTTGGTTTTTGAGCAAGGTAACCACGCCGTTGTTGTTATTTCTAGTCTGTTGTAATAGCTAGCCCACTTCCTATCACGTCACGTACCCCTTTAGCTTTGGTGACATTATTGAACTGGTTAAAAATTAATTGCAGTAATCACTTCCTTTCAATTTAATTTCTGATCCCTAACTAGCTGTTATGAATCTTCTCGTGCTTAAAACTACCAACCCAGCTACCCTCCTTCACACTTTCTTTCTCCCATTTATACCGACTTTCATTCGGAGGAGGAAAATCACCCTTAGAGCACCCTTATTTTGACATCAATAAAGCAATAAAGCTACAAAGGTTGCTAGTGAGTCTTATAGCATTATTTTTTTAATTAAAATGTGATCCAGTAGTATTGAAAGTGAGTCTGTTCTTGCTAATCTAATAACATTGTTACTTTCACCCTGCAGATTCGTGTGCGAAATGCTAAAAAGGGCGTGGATCTTTCATTCGTGAGCTCATGTTGGATCTTGGACCCTCCCAACAAGAAAACGTTGTTTCTGTTTTAGACTTCTTTGTTCCCGAGTCCGAGGCAATTGAATTACACAATTAGGATGTTTGCTAGGTCTCCATAAAAACATGTAATCTGAAAGTTTTTGTGATTTAACTAGACGCATTTTTCCTTTTATAGAAGGAAGAAAATGTCTTCATTTAAAATACTTACCATTTAACCCCGAATTTCTCCTAGCTAAAAAATCCCTGATTTCACTGTATTTCTTTGAAAGATGCTCAAATACTTGATAAGGAACATTTTCCCTCAAACGAAATTTTTTCTTACAATGCCAGGAGGAAAATGTTTATTAGTCACTTCTCGTTGAAAGAAAAAACGTTAATTAAATAATTTCTTCCAAACACACAGTAAGAGCTTGGAAAAATGTGGCCATTTTCTTAAGCTGTAATCAATTTCCATCCTGGCTTTCCCAGCCAGGAGTAATTGTTTTGTTGACAAAAGTGAACTATTATTTTAAAATTTTCATCACCAGAAATAAACACCAGCCAAATCGAAAGGTCTGCTACTTTGCCCGCTGAACACTGATTTCATTGTATATATTTATTAGTTATATAACCTGCATCTATGTTTGCTGTAGTTTTGATCTTCTCTCTTCTGATGCTAAGCAAATACAGTGCAAATAGTATGAAATTAAGTGATTTAATTTGAATTTATTTGACTTTCTGTTTATGTTAATGATATTCCTTAAGCGATGTCCGTTTTAATTAATTAAGCGTAGGCGACTGGTAACCCACAGTGACTAAGGGACTATTTCGAACGCCATTAAGTGAATCGACATCTGGCGCGGATCCAGGTTCTTAGGAGAGGGAGTCAGAGAAAGGCGGCGCCCCAATAGGGGGGTCCAGGGGCAACCTGCCCCTTAGCATTTTGAAATTTCAAGTCCTTGGAAACGCGATTACCGATCAGTATTCTGTGGCAAACCTAGCGTGTTTTAATCTCTCATTTTTTTAAAGTTAAAATGCCTTTTTTTTTCCCTAAAAATATAACAAAGCTACGTAACATGCAAATATGCATAAATAAAAATTTGATAAAAATATACTTGTGTTTCGTCAAAGACGGGATCGACAAGGAGCATTTTTCGGGGAAATCTTTGGGAATATCTTTCCTCCCCTAGATCCGCCCCAGGACATACTTTTTGGTCTCAGGACTTTACACGAAAGAAAAGTAGAAAGCACCCAAGAATCATTTTGTCAACGCCGAATCATTATTTATCTCGTCAGTTACACATAACGACGAAAATAGTACTAAGTAGACCAGGGCAACAGAACAACAAAAAACAAACAAAAACAACAACAAGAAAATATTCTGCGATCTTAAAAGGGCAGGGTCACCTATTTTTATGGCGACTTTGAATAGCTAAAAACATATTTGCATATAAAGCAAGAAAATATTTAGTAATCGTTTAAAATTAAACTAATAAAATAGTAGCTAGCTAGTAACAAAAACTAGCCATCAATATATAAACTATAAAGTACAAATGAAATAAAATTTTTGTTTACTATAATATTTAGGCAATTCATTGGTTTCTATGATAAATCTTGGTAGGCATTTGGTATAAGATATATGTAGAAAAGGAAAACTTTCAAAATAGCTAAGTAGCTAACAAAAGCAATATTCAACTGTGATTCCTATTATGACGGTGTAAAAGTTGAAAGAGTTTTTATTGATAAAAATTCATAAAGATATTTTATTATCCATTGTACACACGTATATGGAACGAATATAACTATATTCTTTTACAGTCAATTCCCGCCTGCGGACAACTCGTTATTACCCCGATAATACGAACAGCAACTAAATCCGCAGCAAAAATCACGGCAAAAATCACGGACGTTTGACTAATAAACATTCTTCCTATTACGGGCTCTCGCTATTAACTCGAGGTCCCGAGGATGTCCACAATAAGGGAGTTGACTGTATTCGGAAGATTTATCATTGTTTAATATTGCTCACAATACTGATATTTATCTTACAAGTAAGCAAATAACCTCAACCTCATTCGTCAATTCAAGTTCCTCAATTTAGCGAACACCCAAGGTGCCGACTAAACTTATTCGTGGTTCTTTTAAGGCGTTACGGACGTTTGACTGAAGTGCTTTGATAAGATGCCAGTTGTAAAAGAATTTTAGAGCAAGAAGTTTTGCAAAAAGTGTAAAATTGAAAAATTTGCTTTTCTATACATCATTAGTTCTTTCCGCAAAACGTTAAACAGTAACGTTAAACAAATTAGTTTACATTGCAATGAGTTGCTGAACTTGTATCTCGTTCCGAACATTTTTTCCTGTATACTACATTGTAACCTATTAAGTAATATATTGTTGGCCATTGTTGTCGTTGTCTTGAGATTGTAATAATAATAAAAAATGGATAAAATGTTACGAAGCAAGGTCTATCTCTCCAGCACCTTTACCTTCCTAAAGCCAAACAAATTTCCAAACGTTCAAACTTATGAACACTTTCTCTTAGTCGTCAATAGGTACGTCAGGCGTTAAAATGGAATGTTGTTCCGCTAGCACTAATGACCACCACAGAAGGCAAAAAAAAAAATCTTAGACCACAAGGGGGAATCGAACTCACGGCCTCCGGATAAAAAAAGTCAAATTTTTTTTTTGCCTCGTGTGTTCTCCTTCAGCGCTTCAACATGCATCGCAGAGCTAATTCTAGCGGCCATTTTAAGGTTTAAAGTAAGCCGATTAATTATCCGTCTGCAAGGTTTGCTTGTAGTCCAACGAGTTCATGATAGTTTTGTCTCTAGCTTAACGAGTTCATAAAATGCAGTACATGACAAAAGTTTCTACTTATTCAATGACACGATAAAGGTAAACTACAGCAGTAAACAGTATGGGTTCTTTAACCCAACGTGGTTATTATAGTTTATTAAGCAAATAAACCCCTTCAGGCGGCTGGTATGTCGGCTGATAATGTCCGCGGCTGAGAGATTGTCCGAAAAATGGATATTTGGCCGAGAAGCGAAGATTCGAGGGCAAATGTGAAATTTTGAGGACAATCTCTCAGACAAGGACACTATCAGCCGACAAACCAGCAAGCCAGAAAAGGGGTTTATTTATTTTTTAACCCTCCTCCTTTTGATTGGTTTACGGAAACTTTATTTTCACTGTGATTGGACCAAAACTTGACAAACTGACTCAATTTTCGTAGGATATTCTATTCGCAACTTTCTACACCTTTAAAGTATGTTTTGTTGACATTTTTGTACTTTGCGGAACATTTGCGACCAGCTTTTTGCTGTAAACATGACTGGACATCTACAAAACGAGTTTGTTTTTCTTCCATGTAAAATAATAAAGATGAAAAGGTGAAACTCTTGTGCTGGCTTTTTTTCGCTTAATTTTTTCTTTTTAATGAAAATAATACGAGGGCAAATATAGACAAAGGCTGGAGTTATTGCGTGATAACCGTCTTGTCAATTTGCACCACGTGACGTAAAGTACCCAATAAAATCCCGCAAAAATTAATGGGTGGGTTATAAGTAACCTTAACTGTGTAATGGCGGCAGTACTGAAGGCGAATATATGGACTGATCTTAGATTCAAGAGAACTAATTACGACCTCTGGATGAGGGTTTTAGTTTCTAAGGAAACCGTGATGCGTTGTCGGGGGAGAGTGGAAAGGGATAGAGAGAAAGGCTAATTATTGAAATGCCAGAACTTGAATCTCTTTACGGAGGCCAAACCACCTGATCAGTTCCATTGATCTGAACCAGACATACCAAGATTATAAGTGCTATTGCTTGAGAGGACAGTAGTTTACAACTCTTTATGAAGATTAGGCAAGAATCTTGAACCCATGGGATGAACAGGCGCAATGAAACTTAACCTGTTTAAAATATATCGCTATTTTATAATGGCTTCTGTACACATTTTTTTGCTTTCTATCTTTATCAACCGATCTTAACTTTTCATTAGTATCATTTTAAATGTTATAACCGTTTATTTCCAAACTAACTTAGCCTTTTGCAATCCGTAAAGAAGGTTAGTTTTGTCTAACCGAAATATTAAGGGACTGAATTACGCTTTTTAGCTGTCCGATCATTTGGTTTAACGTTTTTTCAACATTGCTGATCCTGATCTACACCAAGATCCGGCTTCACTTTGCGACTTTTTGTACAATTGGTCCTTTCATTATTCAAAAGCTACTTTAAAAGAATGTTAGGTAAACCTGCTAACAGGAGGTGTTACTGCTCTATTAACAATACACAACCACACGACTGGTAACGTCAAGATGAGTGTTATCCCACATTCATAAACACACACCCCATTGGCTGAGGAATAACAACTGTAGATTTATAGCTACTATTTTTGGGAAACTACATTTTGGCAGATGTTGGTTTGTCTGCAGGATGAACTAAAAGTTCCTTACGTTAGTTGACTGAGGTAAAACTATTTTGGCTTGTATTTGAGAGGCAATCAACCTATATTTATTGGGGCTATTGGCCAGACGGGAGGCTTTTTGACTTCCTAGAAGAAATGGGTCGCTTTCTATTCTTGTGTTTCGTGTCGATGGCTTGTGTAATGTCAGTTCCAGTTCGATCAGAAGGTGAGAGAATTTTTTTTGCGTTGAATTAAACCCTTATTTTCTTATATTGATTTTTATTTTACATTAAACAACATTTAATTCCATTCTGTTAAGGGTTTTAAAGCAGAGCTCTTTGGCCACTATGGCTGTAAAATTCTTCAAACCACAATATACTTGCCTCCGGAACGTCCCATAAGCACTAATTTCAAATTTTCGACACGTCATCGCTCTTTTGTATTTTCGTGACGCAACAGAAGCCATCAGCTATTTGCCTAGTGCAACGAACCTCTTGTCCAACCTAGGGGATACTTTATTGGTACGTTGAACACTGAAGTCTAATAGGTGACTATTCGATACGAATGTGAGGAGTCCTTAGGGAAAATAATCGTTCAAACCTCAAAAATGCGAGAGTGAACATTAATAGAAAAAATGCGTCGTAAACCGTGAAACTGTACAATATCAATAAATGTAAATTATTTCATTAATTATCATTGGGAATTAATTTTTTATTGGAGACTTAAAAGAAATGAAGTCAATAACTTTCCACTTGTAATGAGAATCATTCTTCAAAATAAATTCAATTCCAAAGGCTAGCTGCCCAAACACTGTTGGATCATACAGCTGTTCTTGTAACCCTGGATACGTTGAGGACGGAAACAATAGCTGCAGGCCTGAAGGCAAGACTGTACAATTCCTTTACATCATTTAAAGTGGATATTGTTAATGGCGAGTAATACGCTGCAGTTACTTGAAGATAGTTGCTATGTATTCGCCATAAAGCCAAGCGACCATTTTTTTCCGGGGGAAGTGAGGGAGGAGGGGGGTACTATGGGATTATAGAACAATAGTCCGGCACCAGTTCAATCAGGGTCACCCAACGGTTCTTTTCGGTTAAAATTTATTCGAATAGCCTTAAAGGGCCCTAGTCAGCCACACCTTTGTTTCTGTTTATATGCGAGAGTTTGGCTATAACATTTCATTCGGAGCATGTCGAAATGAACGAAACCACTGTGAAACTACTGAAGATAATGAAGCATACTTTCAGGAACCCAACTTACAGTAAAGCAATGAGATTTTGTTTCACCATGCATTATCAATAATTTCGATGGCATCGAAAATGGCGGAGGCTGGCGAGGGTCCTTTAATGGCCTCAAAAGTTCGGTCATAAAGGAAATGTACGGTTTGACATGGCGAACTATTACAGTCGAGCCTCCCGTAAACAAACACCAATGGGGCCAGAAAAAGTGTCCGCTTAAGAGAGTTGTCCCCTCATAGGAGGTTAAACGTGTAGTTTGTACGTAGCTGACCAAGTGCCCGCTACGAAAGGGGGCCGCCTACGGGAGGTGTTCGTAAGTGGAGGTTAGGTGCTTTTCTGGACATAAGTATGCTAATTGATCAAGAATATCGCTTGATCGTGTTAAGTAAAAGGCACCAGTAATAATCCGTGCACACGATTTTGAAGTTTAAGGAGAATGTTAATTTGGGTCTCACCTGTAGAGTCCCAAACAATACAACAATAGGTAAAGGAGGGTTCAATTCAATGACCAATAAATATCAATTAAGTTAAGCCTGTTTAAGAAAGGTCCATTCTTTTTTAGAATACCTACGTTGTGATTTATTGTCTTTCTTGATCCAATACACATAAAGTCCGTTAAGATCCATCCATCCATCCATCCATCCATCCATCAATAGTGACTCAGTTGTTTTTTAGATAGCCGGTGACTCGAGTGTCTATGTCCCGTTTCATAGAATGCCAAAACTACGCAAGGCTGGACAGTCCTGACAGAAAGGTGACGTACGTAAGTAACAGATCGTTTTCACTCATGTGACCAAATCCTTGACTACCGTTGCTACGCCGCCATATTGGTGTAGCAAAATTGTAAAAAAACTAGTAGCGGCGCTTGCGAAGAACATGGTTTTCTCTCTGATAATTGGCTGTGGCAGGAAAAGTGGACGAGATTAAAGGATATACTTTGCAAGGGTGCCTTCCATCGTTACAAATCAAGGTGAAAAAGTCCAAGAATTGTCAGAGAAGAGAAGATCGCGCTGGATTCGAGCGATAAGTCGTGACGACCTCACCGAAAAGATCATAGAGCACGATCGTGTTTGCGAAAAGCACTTCCTTTCAGAAAGGCCGGCTTAACGCTGGTATAAATTTCACATTGACTAGGTTCCAACGTTACATTTGGGACACAAGAAAGTTTCGCTTGTAAACGCGTAACCTAATTTTCGTTAAATTACACACCGGAAAATTTCAATGACTTATGCGCGCTAAGTCAAAACTCAAAGACTATAAATCGTATAAACAAGCTTAAACTTCTACACTATCCATTAAAAAGAAGGTAGCACCATAGCACAAATAATAAGAGAGATAGAGGCAAATAAATGCAACCGCTTGTGAACGCGTAGCGCAATTTGCGTTAAATTACACGCCGAAAATTTCCAATTACTTGTGCGCGCAACGTCAAAACTCAAAAACTATAAATTGTATGGATAAGATTAAACTATTGCTGAATTTGGAAAACAATACACTGTGAATTAAAAAAAGGTAGCTGCATATGTCAAATAATGAGCGAGATAGAGGCAATTGATTGCAAAAGCTTGTAAACGCGTAAGCCAATTTTCGTTAAATTACACACCAGAAAAATTCAATTGCTCGTGCGCGCTAAGTTAAAACTCAAAAACTATATATTGTATGAAGAAGCTTAAACTTTTGCTGACTTAGAAAAAACAATACACTGTCCATAATTATAAGAGAGATAGAGGCAAATGAATGAAACAGCTTGTGAACGCGTAACCCAAATTTCGTTAAATTACACACCGGAAATATTCAATGACTAGTGCGCGCTAAGTCAAAACTCAAAACCTATAAATCGAATGAAAAAGCATAAACTTTCGCTGAATTTGAAAAAGAATGCACTGTCCGTTAAAGGAAAAATAAACAGCATAAAACAAATAATAAGAGAGATAGAGGCAAATGAATGCAACCGCTTGTGAACGCGTAACCCAATTTTCGTTAAATTACACACCGGAAAAATTCAATTGCTCGTGCGCGCTAAGTTAAAACTCAAAAACTATATATTGTATGAAGAAGCTTAAACTTTCGTTCAATTTGCAAAAGAATGCACTGTCCAATAAATTAAAAATGACCAGCATAGAACAAATAATGAGAAAAATACAGGCAAATGAATGCAACCGCTTGTGAACGCGTAACCCAATTTTTGTTAAATTACACACCGCAAATATTCCAAATATTGTGCGCGCTAAGTTAATACTACAAAAACTATATGTTGTATGAAGAAGCATAAACTTTCGCTGCATTTGAAAAAGAATGCACTGTCCATTAAAAGAAAAATGAACAGCATAAAACAAATAATGAGAGAGATAGATGCAAATGAATGCAACCGCTTGTGAACGCGTAACCCAAATTTCGTTAAATTACACACCGGAAATATTCAATGACTAGTGCGCGCTAAGTCAAAACTCAAAACCTATAAATCGAATGAAAAAGCATAAACTTTCGCTGAATTTGAAAAAGAATGCACTGTCCGTTAAAGGAAAAATAAACAGCATAAAACAAATAATAAGAGAGATAGAGGCAAATGAATGCAACCGCTTGTGAACGCGTAACCCAATTTTCGTTAAATTACACACCGGAAAAATTCAATTGCTCGTGCGCGCTAAGTTAAAACTCAAAAACTATATATTGTATGAAGAAGCTTAAACTTTTGCTGAATTAGAAAAACAATACACTGTCCATAATTATAAGAGAGATAGAGGCAAATGAATGAAACAGCTTGTGAACGCGTAACCCAAATTTCGTTAAATTACTCACCGGAAATATTCAATGACTAGTGCGCGCTAAGTCAAAACTCAAAACCTATAAATCGAATGAAAAAGCATAAACTTTCGCTGAATTTGAAAAAGAATGCACTGTCCGTTAAAGGAAAAATAAACAGCATAAAACAAATAATAAGAGAGATAGAGGCAAATGAATTCAACCGCTTGTGAACGCGTAACCCAATTTTCGTTAAATTACACACCGCAAATATTCCAAATATTGTGCGCGCTAAGTTAATACTACAAAAACTATATGTTGTATGAAGAAGCATAAACTTTCGCTGCATTTGAAAAAGAATGCACTGTCCATTAAAAGAAAAATGAACAGCATAAAACAAATAATGAGAGAGATAGATGCAAATGAATGCAACCGCTTGTGAACGCGTAACCCAATTTTCGTTAAATTAAACACCGGAAATATTCAATGACTTGTGCGCGCTAAGTCAAAACTCAAAAACGATATATTGTACGAAGAAGCTAAACATTCGCTGAATTTGAAAAAGAATGCACTGTCCATTAAAAGAAAAATGAATAGCATAGAACAAATAATGAGAGAGATAGAGGTAAACGAATGCAACGGCTTGTGAACGCGTAACCCAATTTTCGTTAAATTACACACCGGAAATATTCAATTGCTTGTGCGCGCTAAGTTAAACCTCAAAAACTATATATTGTATAAACTATATATTGTTTAAACTTTCGCTGAATTTAAAAAAGAATGCACTGTCCATTAAAACAAAATGAACAGCATAGAACAAATAATGAGAGAGATAGAGGCAAATGAATGCAGCCGCTTGTGAACGCGTAGCGCAATTTGCGTTAAATTACACAACGGAAATATTCAATGACTTGTGCGCGCTAAGTCAAAACTCAAAACCTATAAATCGTATGAAAAAGCTTAAACTTTCGTTGAATTATGATTAGAATACACTATCCATTAAAAAGAAAATAGCACCATACCACAAATAATAAGAGAAATAGAGTCAAATGAATGCAACCGCTTGTGAACGGGTAGCGCAATTTGCGTTAAATTACACGCCGGAAATTTCAAAAACTATAAATCGTATGGAAAAGATTAAACTATAGTTGAATTTGGAAAAAAATACACTGTGAATTAAAACAAAAAAGTTGGTGCATATCTCAAGCAGTTTAAGGCCTGGGTCAAGGGCTTTTAAGAGGAAAAATGGTTTATTCTAGATAACTTTAACAAATTCAATGGCACTGAACTGAAATTTGGAAGATAAAAAGATCTCATCATTCTGAAAATTTCTAAGCATAATGAGTAGTGCTATAGATCACGTGACATGTCACGTGATCATTTTTGTGAAAAAAGCAAAGATTTGACAGGTAGGCGACGGTTTTAAGAAATAACACCAAACAAAAACGCGTTTCTAATAAATATTAAATATCTCCATCGCTTCACGTTTGGAATGATCGTCCATTGTTCTCCAGAAAAAAATTATCGGGGCAAAGGTCATTTTTTAGTCCACAATTCAACTTTTGATCGTTAATTTCTCCAATTTAAAAACTTAAGGACAGTCATTCCAAACGTAGAAAGTTAAATATTTAAAATCTGCTTCGGAAACACTAATTCAGTTATTTTTATAAAGAAAATTCGCCGCCATATCGCCGATTTACGAAATTCTCATTTTTTGGTCACGTGATCTGTCACGTGATCAAAATTATACGTTAAGGCAAAAGAAAACATCAAGTTTAATATCCAGGGAATATTTCATCCTGTTTTAGGCAGAAAAACCGAAGATATAGGGGATCATTCATATTTTCTGAACACCCTTCAAACGCAGGCCTTAAACTGCTTGAGATGTCAAATAATGAGAGAGATAGAGGCAAATGAATGCAAGAGCTTGTGAACGCGTAACTGAATTTTTCGTAAAATTACAAGCGAAAAAATTCAATTACTTGTGTGCGCAACGTCACAACTACAAAACTATAAATTATTTGGATAAGATTAAACTATTGCTGAATTTAAAAAAAGAATACACTGTGAATAAAAACATAAAAGTAGCCGCATAAGTCAAATAATGAGAGAGATAAAGGCAAATGAATGCATGTGAACGCTTACTGAAGTCAATTTTCGTTAAATTACACACTGGAAAAATTCAATTGCTTGTGCGCACTAAGTTAAAACTCAAAAACTATATATTGTATGAAAAGGTTTAAACTATCGCTGAATTTGAAAAAGAATGCAGTGTTCATTAAAAGAAAAATTAACAGCATAAAACAGACAATGAGAGAGATAGAGGCAAATGAATGCAACCGCTTGTGAACGCGTAACCCAATTTTCGTTAAATATTACACCGGAAATATTCAATGACTTGTGCGCGCTAAGTCAAAACTCAAAACCTATAAATCGTATGAAAAAGCTTAAACTTTTGTTGAATTCGGATTAGAATACACTATCCATTAAAAAGAAAGTAGCACCATAGCACAAATAATAAGAGAAATAGAGGCAAATGAATGCAGCCGCTTGTGAACGCGTAGCGCAATTTGTGTTAAGTTACACTCCGGAAATTTCAATAACTTGTACGCGCAACGTCAAAACTCAAAAACTATAAATCGTATGGAAAAGATTAAACTATTGTTCAATTTGGAAAAGAATACACTGTGAATTAAAACAAAAGAGTACCCGCATATTTCAAATGAAGAGAGATATAGAGGCAAATGAATGCTAGAGCTTGTAAACGCGTAACTGAATTTTCGTAAAATTACACGCCTGAAAAATTCAATTACTTGTGCACGCAACATCAAAACTAAAAAACTATCAATTGCTTGGATAAGATTAAACTATTGCTGAATTTGGAAAAGAATACACTTTGAATTGACACAAAAAAGTAGTCGCATATGTCAAATAATGAGAGAGATAGAGGCAAATGAACGCAAAAGCTTGTGAACGCGTAAGTCAATTTTCGTTAAATTACACACCGGAAAAATTCAATTCCTTGTGCGCGCTAAGTTAAAACTCAAAAACTATATATTGTATGAAGAAGTTTAAACTTTTGCTGAATTTGAAAAAGAATGCACTGTCCATTAAAAGAAAAATTAACAGCATAGAACAAACAATGAGATAGATAGAGGTAAACGAATTCAACCGCTTGTGAACGCGTAACCCAATTTTCGTTAAATTACACACCAGAAATATTCAATTTGTTGTGCGCGCTAAGTTAAAACTCTAAAACTATATCTTGTATGAAAAAGCTTAAACTTTCGCAGAATTGGAAAAAAATTCACTGTCCATTAAAAGAAAAATGAACAGCATAAAACAAATAATGAGAGAGATAGAGGCAAATGAATGCAACCGCTTCTGAACGCGTAACCCTATTTTCGTGAAATTACAAACCGGAAATATTCAATGACTTGTGCGCGCTAAGTCAAAACTCAAAACCTATAAATCGTATGAAAAAGCTTAAGCTTTCGTTGAATTCGGATTAGAATACACTATCCATTAAAAAGAAAATAGCACCATACCACAAATAATAAGAAAAATAGAGGCAAATGAATGCAACCGCTTGTGAACGGGTAGCGCAATTTGCGATAAATTACACGCCGGAAAATTTCAATTACTCGTACGCGCAAGGTCAAAATTCAAGAACTATAAATCGTATGAAAAAGCTTAAATTTTCATTGAATTCGGATTAGAATACACTATCCATTAAAAAAAGTGGCACCAAAGCACAAATAATCAGAGAGATAGAGGCAAATTAGTGCAACAGCTTGGTACACTGCGCGCAACGTCAAAACTCAAAAACTATAAATCGCATTGAAAAGATTAAACAATCGCTGAATTCGGAAAAGAATACAGTCTGGATTAAAAAAAAAGTAGCAGCAGACGTTAGATAATGAGTGTAGAAGCTTGTCTATAAAACGAGATAACACAAGATATCTGTGGATTCGACCGGAGGTAAACAATCAGGCTGAAAGTGTTTCCCTTCGATCAACACACAATCTTGTCTGGGGTAGTTGTGGTAAAACATTATTTAACAGGCTACAGAAGCTTCAGAACCGTGCCGCTCGCGTTTTAACCTTCTCTAGCTATGATGCTGATGCTAACCGTTTAATTAGACAACTCGATTGGAAAGACTTGAGCACTCAATTTCAAATGCAGAAATCCATAATGGTATACAAGTCTTTAAATGGTCTTGCTCCTGAATATTTATCATCTAAATTTGTCAAACGAAATGAAACGCGTTACTCCCTGAGGGACTCTGTTAACAAACTATTTGTCCCGTTTCCGCGAACTAATTTCATGAAAAACAGCTTTTCTTATAGCGGAGCAGTTCTCTGGAACAGCCTACCCTGTCATGTGAGAGAAGCTGAATCTCTTAGTCAATTTAAAAGATTAGTTAATGTTCATTTTTAATGTTACACACGACATTCATGAAAAACAGGTTTTAGTTAGATTAGTTGTAGTCAGGTTTTGAATTTTGTTTAGGATAGTTAGGTTATTTCTAATTTTTATACTCCTGATGGATTTTACCGTGTTTAAATAAAGATTTATTGATTATTGATAACACTGGATCGATTCCGATTGTGGATATTTTCTGCAAATATCGATCTCTGACCGGAAAATCCAGCTTATTTGCATTTTCAGAATTCGGAAAAGAATATGCAACCTTCGAATTATCCTCGGAGCTTGATTCGCTTTTGTTTAAATCCATTTTTAATAGTGGGAATATCAATTGCAGTTGTGACCTACCAATGACGTACTACGAAATCAAAAGTGGTACACCAATATGGCGGCGGGCCAATGCGTGACCTCACGTGAAAACGATCTATATCTTGCAGAGTGATAATGGACTTGGTCCTGGTTGGTATTGATTTGAAGGCGCAGCAGGTACAATAATGGCTTCATCATGTCCACACTCAAAACGTTGTGGCGCTCGCCTTCCTGGTTGGTTGAAAGGAGGTCATCCCAGTGTTGCGGATGGACAAAGTAAGAGAAGGGTCTGCTTTTGCGGATACCACAATTGTTGTCTCTTTTCTACTACCATCAAAGTTAGGAACTGTAGTTCATTCTATGTGTATTACCTTGATGGTACCCCTTTAAATAGAGCTAAACTCCGCTACTGTGGCAGTGATTAAACACGTGAACATTCCTATCTCGAAAAAGTAAAAACTTCATTTTTTAGAATTGAACTGTTAGTCTGGAACTCATTACCTTAAGATGTAAGGGCCATGGAAGTTTCTTAGAAAATAAATTATCAATGTAATGCAATAGCTATAGCATTGTACATTTTTTAACTTTCTCTTTAAATTTACTAGTCTTTACAATGACAGTTATATTTTATATTTTTAATCCTTCTATAATCCTTAATATTGATGTTACCTTTTGCTTCCTTTACAGCTAATGTTCTAATTCAGTTACAACTTCATTTACCACGATATTTGCAATTCCTTTGTTTTCTATCCCAGCCTCGATTAGCCAGCTTCATGCGGGAGGGAGAATTAATTTTCTTGTGCCATGTGACGTGATCAAATTTTGTTGTTGGCATTGAAACGATCGGGCCTGAAAATTTTGAGCAAGTTTAGGTTCGTTTCAGCTGAGATTACTTACTAAAATCTTACCAATTTTTAGGAAAGAAAATGAAATGAGATGTAATGTTTTAAGCCTGGTAAATAAAGTAATTAGTTTTTCTTTAATTTCAGAGAAACCACAAGCATGCAGGATACTTTTCGCACGAGTCTCCTGTAGCCCAGTGATAGAGTATCTGAACAACTAATTTGGCGGGGTTGGGATTTAGAATGTCAATGTTTTTTTGTTTAATTTTAAATATAACCTCTGAGCTGTGTTCTATGTTTTTGTAATTTGTTGCTTGGTCGTTGATTATATTTTTTTCCTTTCCTGCTTATAAAGGAATCAAATCTGTTCAATTTTTCCAAAAGCAGTTTATTGTTATTGAATTTGCGAGGTCTTGAATATTCCTATGGTTTTAGTTACTGTATTTTGTAAATTTATACTATTCGAAAATTGTTAAAAAAAATTGCTAAATAAATGAAATGTAAATAATTAGTTTAAGTAGGAAAATGAAAGATGATGATGATAATGATGATGATTTTATCAGTTGCCTAGTCCTTCAGAAGGCAGCATTTTGTAAGATACTTTAACTAAAGGGCATTAGATTATCACTAACAAAGCCATCATCGTAACAAGTTGTATCACTATAACCGCAATGTTGTATGACTATCTCTTGATTATGAACTGAACATCAGATAAGTAAAAATAAAACTAAACATAATAAGCACATGTAGTTTGTCAATTGGTCAACAAGAGCACGGTATAGCTAGTAAACACAGTTTGTAATTGGGGCTCTAGAAAGTTCAAGGTGATAAAATGATTTAATGATCTGAGCAAGCTAAGAAACGAGGACTTAGACTTTGGGTGGTCACACATTTTTCCTCCAGATCACTCACGCGAAAGGGACTGTACTGAATTATGCAAGTTAAAAAGGAAACTAAAAGGGATTTGCGAGAGTGCAAAAGGAACTACAAATGTTTCTCGCGTTGTAATAGGATACAAAATAGGCACGAGTTAGAACAAGCTTAGCCTTAAGCCGTATAAATGAAAATGAGGACCTCCTGCAATCCATACTTCCTGGCAGCACCTAGCAAGTGCTAACAAATCCGTCAGACCACCACGGGTTGGGTTACAACGAAGGACAGGGGAGGTTCTATAGACGCTGTTGGCAATCCAGCTAGGAGTAGGTTACTCGGAGTATGAAAACCCCAGCTATGGATTAAATGGTCTTTTATGGGGGAAAAGAAGTGACTTGGTCAAGGGCCATGCAGTTTGAGGAGAGAGGCTTGCGCAGGGCTCGATGGGAAGGACGCTGCAATCCCACAATGAGCATGTACACCAACCTAGTCCCCTGGGTCATTGCTAAATTTAAATTGGCGGTATAGAGAAGACCCTGGACCACGATGCAAAATATTCCACTGATTGTGGAGAATTTTGTTTTACGTGAAACAATGATTTTCAAAAACCATTTCGTCCCATACATTGTTCGCCAACCTCGCACCGAACCCGTTCATTTTACTAGAAACAGTACGCAGTACTCGTTCCGTATCCGGGGGAGTTGCAATCTCTGGGCTCGGGCCCTTATTTATACTAATGGATACTACGAGACACTTAACCAGATACCTGGAGCTGTTTTTTCTAAGTTCGTCCCACATGGATTATGAGTTTCTTGTACAAATACGGCGATTCTACTATAGTAAGGACTTAGAAAACTAAAAACAAAATATAGATAAAAAAGTAAAAAGCATCCGGAGGTGTATACTGTCTGATATTTAAATATTAAAATATTGCGGCTTTTGACTACTATTATCGCAAATGCTGAGCACAAAAATACATAACGCGGAACAACAGCTGCTCTTTGGAATAGCTGGATTAGGCTTTAAACATTCGATTTCATATTACTGCTGTTGTCAAAACGGTAAAACAGTTTATCAGCGAATATTGCAAACCATGTCAAGGAAAGACTCCAGCACTATTTTCAAATCCTGATCATCACCTGCCTACACCTAAGTAAATATTTTTAAACTAGTGGAGGCAATTAGTAAACTTTGGCTCAGCAACACTCGGTCTGACGTCAACAAGCACAGTAATTGCAAAGACCCAAATGTGTAGCGTTTTCAAATGTCAATTAAACTGGCTTGTACTGCCACTTTTATGCTAAATATAAACTTTTTATCTGGTTCTGTTAGCTTCTTCTTTTTCTTCATTTTTTTTTTTTCATAAAAAAACCCACCATATTTTCCATGAGGATCATAACTAACACATCAGGGTGCAAAGTGGTACCGATCGGAGTGCTTTATAACAACACGAACATGATTTGGTTGTTAAACGTTTTACAATAAGTTCTTATAGATATTCCATTTTTGCTGCCTTTGTTTATATAAAATGGAAATAATTAGAAGAATTTGATCTTTAACTGGAAATTATTGAGTAATTGTCCATTGCCGACGCCAAAACGCAGACAAAATGCAAATAATTCAAAGTATATTTTTTTTCCTGAACGTCCAGAAGACCGGTTTTCTATCTTTTCCTTTAACCATGTAAGGTGGCTACATAAAATTTGTTGAGACTCTTTTCATTTCGATAAATGAAAAAAGGGATAATTTTCTAACAAGTGCTAACGATAAAAACTAGTTGAACGTCTTATTGCATGACCGGAGAACAAAAAATTGTGAAAAATTAATTGTGGAACTGTAAAGTTCACCTTAGTTGATTCGGATGCTAATCGATTGTTTTGCGGCAAGAAATTTCTTTCTGTGCAAATATAGAATAAAATAAGAATACATAATAAAACATTTTAGTTACCAGTGAAATAATAAATAAAACAATAGGTTTGGATCTGTGATCAACAATCGACGAAAAGTGATAGCTCTGCAGGATGTTAGACAAACTAGAATTCTGCCTTTTTTATATGCAAACTACCAAAGTATTTATGTTGCGGGGACACTCACTCAATATTTGTAAAAGTTACTTCAAATATCGTTAACTGTTTCCAAAATCCTGTTTATAATATCCAGTCTTCATAAGCGATATTTCTGTAGACTAACACAGGTTTATCTGTTCGCATTCTTTAGCTGAATTTTTAAGTCGCAGAATTTATATATTTATTAACTTATAACTATTTCTTTTAAAACAGCTTCCTTTTCCGGTTTTTCCGTTTGGCTTTCCGAATTTGCCAGCTGGTTCTATTTTGCTCTTAACGACAGTTTCCGTCCCTTCAAACCCACGAGCGATTATTTGTTTTGATGCCGTTCTTTTCTTCTTGTCCTTCTTTCCTTTTGTTCTCTTTCTTTGAAGCTGAAGCCTGCTTACATAAACACCCCGCAGCAATATGTTCAATATGTACATTCTCCTTACTCCTCTGTGCTTATTTTTTGTGGCACCAGGTAGGAGAATTAAGAACATCTTATCTTTGGTATCTTAGTATCATCACCAGCCTACTCGTAAGTAAATATATTTTTGTAACAAGTGGCGGCAATTAGCAAACTTTGGCTTAGCAACACTGGGCTTGACGTCAACAAGTAGAATAATTGCAAAAAATTAAATGTGTAATATTGTCAAATGGCAATAAAACTCGCTCCTACTGTCAGTTTCATGCTAAACATAAACTTTTAATCTGGTTATGTTAGCTTCTTCGTTTTCTTTTCTTTCCTTTTTTTTTTTTGTTAATAAAAAATAACATATTTTCCATGAAAATTATAAGTAACACATCAGGGTGCAAAGTGGTACCGATCGGAGTGCTTTATAATTATACGAAATCATAATTGTAAAGACTCAAATGTGTAGCGTTGTCAAATGTCAATTAAACTGGCTTCTACTGCCACTTTTACGCTAAATATAAACTTTTTATCTGGTTCTGTTAGCTTCTTCTTCTTCTTCATTTTTTTTTTTTTTTTTTTCATAAAAAAAACCACCAAATTTTCCATGAGGATCATAACTAACACATCAGGGTGCAAAGTGGTACCGATCGGAGTGCTTTATAATAACACGAACATGATTTAGTTGTTTAACGTTTTACAATAAGTTTTTATAGATAATCCATTTTTTCCGCCTTTGTTTATATAAAATGGAAATAATTAGAGGAAGTCAATCTTTAACGGGAACATATTAGAGTTATCGTCCATTACCGACGCCAAAACGTAGACCAAATGCAAATAATTCAAAGTATATTTTCTTCCTGATTGTCGATCGAGAAGGCTCGATTTCTTTTTCTTCAAGCATGTAAGGTGCTTACCTAAAATTTCTCAAGGCTGTTTTAAATTATGATAATTTTCTAACAAGCACTAACGATCAAAACTAGTTGAAAGTCTTATTCCATGACTGGAGAATAAAACATTGTGAAAAATTAAGTTTTTGCAGACGCGTGGAGCTGTTTTTTCAAGTTCGTCCCACATGCATGGATTATGAGTTTCTTGTGTAAATACGTTGATTCTACAATAGTAAGGACATATATAACTAGAAGCAAAACAAAAAAAAAAAAAAAAAAAAAAGAATGAAAAGCATCCGTATTTTAATATGGCAATAACGGGGTTGACAGGCCTGCGGGACTCTCATGTGCGTGTTTTAGCCGTAATAAACGTTTTCCCTCATGGTATGTCTTCCAGTACAATTTAGTACAATTGTGTAAGGGATCTTCGTTTTGTTCAAGCATAATACATACGTCTTCCACATATATCTAAATTTTTCCCTCTTATTTTCTTCCTGATAGAAATTATCAAGGGAGAAAAAAAAAACTGGTATAAGTGCTTACAGTAGTGTCTTCCCTTAAAAGTCATCCGACAAATAATCATAGACGAGAAAGTGGGTTGATGCCGTTATTTAATTCTTTCACTCCCAGATAAATAGCAATTTTTTTGGTAATTATTCTACCATAAAAATTGCTGTAACTTTTGCCCGAAATATTTTCATCTTTGTTTTTTTTTTTCGCAACAATCATCCAACTTTTAGCATAAATTAATTTTTCTCGCTTAGTGAATTTGTCTCTGTTTGCTTTCTCCATTGTCAGTAACTATTTTCAACATACGCAAGAAAGGCATTTTGCCTTGGATTGAAATTTTCACTGCCGTCATCAGCTGCTGGCACACGTTACTATCCTTACCTAATTGCTAACGCACTACACCAGCTAATCGTCTGTGTGATTAATATCGCTGACTCATGTTGTGTTCAACTGCGCCTCGGACGCAAGGACGCCTCGGGATACAGTACCTCTTCCAGACCTCTATATTCATTGGTCCCCTAGTACTGTAGCTCCTATTGTTTTCTGCGGGGGATCCATTTTTTCCAGCCAATGACCTATCGTTTCGTTCTCCAATCACAGACCTCGTCTGGACAGCTACTGTCTTTCCCTCAAGAAACTTTCCATTGGCTAGCTACTTCTGACTAAAGAAAAATATATCAGTCTTCAGTACGTTTCCTTTCGTGGTTTTATTTTTACTCTTCTTTTAAAATATATTTGATTCAATAAGCACTTATATTAGAGGAAAACGAGAAACTATAAGGAAATACAAATACTTCACGCGTTAACTCATGTAGTAAAGAACCCTTTATTTCCATTAAAGGGACAAAGTAGAAGAATGTTTTGCCTTTTTTTATTACCAGTCCTGAGTGCTCCTGTTGTGTCCTTGAATCAACAGCAGAGAACGAAATTTTCGTGTCCAACTCATCACTATAAATTGCATGAATAGAAGGAACTGCGAAAAAACACACCTGTCCAACTCAACAAATTTGCATTTTTTTAACATCTTGCAATTTCTTTCTTTAGACTTTAGACCGACGATTTCTTAATTTTCTCACGATGTTGAACGAATTTCCATAGGTAGTCATTTATTTTCCTATTTGGCTGGAGATAGCAGCAGGTGTAGTTTTTCAGTTTCATCAAACGTTTGAGATATTGGGAGGATAATCAAAGTAAAGTCGCAAAATTCAGCACTGTGTTTCTTATTCAGCCGTCGACAAATAATTTATACGCATGACAAATCTCTTAAGCTCAGGGGTAGAGCCTCCGAACTAGTAATCGGAAGGCCTTAGGTTCGACTCCTGATAGGATCACTCGGATTTCTTTTTTCCGTGTTTGCCTGTGTCACTTTCTAGAATAATGCATTATTCTCATTCATTCACCAGGCTTGAAATATACCATCACATTTATTTCATGACAAATCTCCTTCCCTTATTAATAAATGCGAAGAAAAAACCAAACAAACAATCGTCAGCCAAGACATTTTAATTTACCCCCCTACGCAAGCGCCAGCCTGGGAGGCCTGTTCGCTTGGTAAAACTTCCTGTTTTGAATATTTGTAACCACCTTACAGAAACTTTAAAAAAGAAAACGTCACTTTCAGTACAATTGTGTAAGTGGTCTTTGTTTTAGTCAAGCATAATATGTACGTCTTCCACATATCTCCCTTTTTCCATCTCTTATTTTCTTTCTGATAGAAATCATCAAAGAAAAAAAAAAATTGGTATAAGTTCTTACGTTGGTGTAATCAATAATAGATGAGAAAGTGGTTTGGTGCCCTTATTTAATTTTGTCATTCCCAGACGGATGACAACTTTCTCCATCCAATTATGATCAATACTCACCTGCCACTTCCAATCCATATCTTTTTAGTTCTCGCCGTGAATCATTGTTCAGGGCCATTATAAAGATCGCCTCAGTTCGAGTTTGTTGATCTGCTCTTTCCTGGGAAGTGTGGCTGCAGTACTACTCAGACGCCCAGAAAGGTAAAATAGAATTGATAATAATAATTGTAGCCATTTAAACACGTTCGGCCGCCGTTAGTGAACTTTATTTTCTTGGTCTTTAACACAGATAAGTCGAACGGAGTTTCAAAAGGAAATTTTATTATTACCAAACAAAGAAGTTCGAGCATTAAACGATTTTCCCAGTTCGTGAACTCATTGCTTTTTATTTCTGGCCAAAGACACGCCAGACTTATTAACGGACACAAAATGTAAATATTTTATGCCGTATTATGGAAGTTTTGGCAACCACAATGAATGAAAGGATTGCTCTCTTATGAAAAAAATTACATGGTTCATCGTGTCCTTTAATAAAACCAAGTAGAGACGAGTCAAACTAGTCAAGCACAATTTTGGCCCATGCCAGTGTACATTTGCCTTCCGATTTCGACGTATTTCGCTTGTTTAGAAGAGTAGAAGTAGAAGTACGAAATCTCGTTTTTGATTGCAAAATGTAAGTTTGTGCGTGGACAATTTCCTCCGTTTAGCATAAAATCCAGAGCACCCAACCACAAATAGTTAAAATGTTGTTTCCTTAAAAATCTCGCATTATTTTACGATCTCCAAAACGTAAATTTTTAAAAGTTGATGCAGCTTGATCCGTTCGTATTCTTTAGCTGAAAATGTTAGGGAACGGAATACTATTCCCGAAATTTACGAGCTGTTCTTGGCTTTACGAAATGCTATCTGGTCTTTTTCTGCACTTCTACCGACGTATTTGTCCTCCGAACAAAAATGGGATTTGTTTTCTCAGCATTGCCAAAGGTTCAGGTGACCTTTCGTTAAAGGTAACGCTTGTTTTTCTTCACAATTTAATCCGAATTTCTGACAAAGACGGGTGACATCGTTCGAAGGGATTTTCAACCAAAATGAACTCTTGGACGCACCCGTATAACCGACAAAGCCACATTGTTTAAGAAAATTAATAAATGGTAGATCTAAACAGTCTACCAACACTACCTAAATAAAATGTACAGCCCGGCGCAATTTATTGAAAATATTCTACTTCCTATAACTAATACATTATGCTGGAAAACATTATAGATTGGGTTGCCTTTCGATCGTTCTTTCAAGGCCGTATGAATTAACCATGTTTAAAAAAGTTTTTCGCGGTGAAAGAGATGCATGGTTTTTTGAAAACGATAGTTTGAAATCTTCAAAAGAACGCGAGCTATCTGGAAAATAAAGTTGAATAGGAATTGCGATGAACGAGTGAGTATGTCATAATCCAATTTATACGGGGCTGTGTTGACTTTTTAAGCGGCAAATTTTACCCGCGATCTCGAATTACCGGCAAATTTGCTTACATCGCGTTCATCGCATGTCAGGACGTTTTATGCTAAATGTTACAGTTAGACAGCCGGCAGCGAGCCGTAAAGGGTTTTTTCAAAACCATCCTCGTCGAAAGATATCGGGGTGAGTCGAATGGAAATAACTGCCTCGGCAGCTGAGGAATTCATTGACGAACTACCAGATAGTGGAGATTCCGACACCAGCGCTTCTCCTTCGGAGTCTGAATTCAAAGATGCCGGCGACGATCCAGCCACTATCGCTGTCCTTGACCGGCTCAAAAATTAACAGCGAACTTCAGCTCGCAGAACCAACGGATGTATTCATTTAGGCGGTAACGTCCCCGCACCAGAGTTTTTCCTCCGTTTAGCGTAAAAACCAGAGCACCCAACCAAAAACAGTTAAAATGTTGTTTCCTTAAAAAAAAAAAACCCTAGCATCATTTTACGTCCTCCAAACCGTAAATTTCACAAGTTGACGCAGCTTGATCCATTCGTATTCTTTAGCTGAAGGTTTTAGGGAACGGAATACTATTCCTCGAATTTACGAGCTGTTGTTGGATTTTCGAAATGCTAGCGGGACTTTTTTCGCACTTTTACCGACGCATTTGTCCTCAGGTGACCTTTTGTTAAAGATAACGCTTGTTTTTCTTCACAATTTAATCCGAATTTGTGATTGAGACGGGTGGCATCTTTCGAACGGATATTCCACCAAAATGACCGTGTAACCGACAAATCCACATTGCCTGAGATATCTGAAATTGAGGGAGATCTAAACAGTCTGCAAACACTACCTTGGTAAAATCTACAACCCGGCAAAATTTATTAAAAATATTCTACTTCCTTCAACTAATACTTTAAGGTTACCGTATAGGTACCTTTCAGGAGGTGTCTTGCGCCCAAGCTATGTAGCGCGTCCGGTTTAAACTGTAGATACACAAGCCCTATATCAAATTAAAGCTTATAGAGGTGGCTATTACACTATACCAAGAATTTTGAAATAAAATAAATTGTCGAGTTTTTAGCGCTATTTTCTTGAATCAATTTATTTCACTCGAAGGGGATACTTTAAAGAGCTAAAACTCAACGGGAATTTGTTCGTTTGCCTTCAAATTTAGACAGTAGCTAGTTTAACATATAAAAAACAAATACGTTTCTGCGAATTTTTCTTTCGAAATATTTTTGTTGTCCGAAAGCGATTTTTGTACGATCGCTCCACATTTTTTTTAAAATCCTATTTCAAAAATGTTCTGTAACTTTTCCCTGCAATTAAATATGGCAAAACGCAGACACTTTTGTTTTAGCCCTTTGGGTCCGAAAACTGAGGAGCAAATAAATTAGCGATAAACAAAATTCACTTTGACTTGTAGCTTTCAAAAGGTGATTCGGAGGGTTGCATTTAGAGGTCGTGAAAAATTCGGCAATTCATTTTATTTCAATATTTTTGGTATAGTGTTATAGCCAGCTCTATAAGCTTTAATTTGATTTAGGGGTTTAGGTATCTATAGTTTAAGCCGGACGCGCTACATCGCCGCCTGGACGCGAAACACCTCTCAAGGTATACGGTAACCCTATGCTGGAAAACATATGTTGGGTTACCTTTCGATCGTTATTTCGAGGCCGTATGAATTAACCGTGTTTAAAAAGTGATTTCCGCGGTGAGTGTGTTATTTACCAAACAAGAAACAAGAAAAAGATGCAGGGTTAAATGAAAACGGTAGTTTGAAATCTTAAAAAAACGGGAGCTATCTGGAAATAAAGTTTTGTAGGAATTGGGATGAACGAGTGAGGATGTCCTAATCCAATTTTATACGTGGCTGTGTTGACGTTTTGCGCGGCAAAGTTTACCCGCGATCTCGAATTGCCGGCAAATTTGCTTACATCGTGTTCATCGCATGTCAGGACGTTTTATACTGAATTTTACAGTGAGACAGTGTTCCATTTTGGATTTAAAGAGAGCGAAGCAAGAAAAGTCGCCTTTCGTGAAAATTAAGAAAAAACCGGGGCTAAAGAAGACGAACAAGGTCAAAGTCTAACCGTTCATCGAAAACAAATTAAACTTCAGCTGGTAGCGAGCGGTAAAGGTTCGTGTTACAACCAGTTCAATGTTGTTTCAAAACCATCCTCGTCGAAAGATTTCGGGGTGAGTAGAATGAAAAATAACTGCCTCGGCAGCTGAGGAATTCATTGACGAACTACCAGATAGTGGAGATTCAAACACCAGCGCTTCTCCTTCGGAGTCCGAATTCGAAGATGTCGGCGAAGATCTAGCCACTTTCGCTGTTTTTGACTGGCTCAAAAATTGGCAGCAAATTTCAGTTTGCAGAACCGATGGATGCATTGATTTAGCTGGTGGCGTTATCGCACCAGGCTTAACTTTTGCCGTTACGATATCGCTTTAAACGCTGAATGCTTTTGCGTGAGTTTAAATTATTGTTTTGTAATACAACTCCGCCGGGAATGATTCTTTGTGTTTGATTGGCCGGCGGCATGAGCGCGTTGACAATAATTTTAATGTCGTGCGATGTTTCAAAGCCGAAAACACGACTTTTGCTTTTACGCGAATTCCGCATCTTTAAATAAACGTAATTTGGCCAAAATGTTAATCAGATATTAATGCCTTTAAGTGTGTCGGGCTTTTACAAAATTCAAAAGACTATTTCCTTGACGTGTCGCTCATGTTGAGTTTGCAGGCCTCTGAGCGCGTATTTACCCAAAAAATTAAAAACCTTGAGATTTTTACAATTTTCGTTTAATAAGCTTTATAGTTTTCCGTGGTTTAATCGAAAGAAGCGCGGGTACGCAAGATTTCCGTGGAGACACCCGTGAAACCTGTGACTAGCCTTAACAAATAGGCCTGGCCCGAGTTGTTCAAAGCCCGGATAACTTTATCCAGTGGATAAGTCAATATCCGACAGTTTCAATCTGTGCAAAGATTTCAGTATTTCCTCTTGAACAAGCGAATATACACACTCTAACCACAGTTAAGTTTGGGAGTGTAAGAAAACCTTGGACAACGTTTAATGTGAAATATATTTTAGACGTTGAAGAGAGCCTTATCCAGCGGATAAAGTTATCCAGCCTTTGAACAACTGGGGCCTGATCACGGTTTTCGACGCCATTTTGACGAGTAGGCAATCAGGCTTGAAATACCAGTTTTTTTTTTTTGGAAATCCGATGTGAAATAATTTTCATAAAACATCGCTTCTGAAAAATTCATAAATTGGAAACTTTTGACACTAAGAAAAGAATTTTCAGAAAAAAAAATTGGAGAAATGTAGCTGTGCCAGAAAACGTCCAGTCGTGTTTTGAACTTTCAATACATTTCCCTGTATTTTTTTCCCGCGAACTATTTTTAGTAGCAGTTCACGGCTGGTTCGCTTTACAGACAAATGTAAACAAATTTTTGTGGATAATTTGTCGAAGAAGCGCTAGCATACTTAAATATTAGTTCATTTCTCTTTCACGTGAAAACGAAACTTCACTGGAAATAAATTTTCTGTGGGGACGGAAAAGGTACCTCCAAGGATTCTTTCTGTAGGAACTCAAAGAGTTTTTCATAGCTGGAATGATGAATACAGCATATATCTTTATCGGTTTCTTGTTGGTGCTTTTAAATTTCTCATTTAATTTATTCTATTTTTTTTTTCTATTCAAGTATGGCAGGTTGTTACCTCTCCATATTTGATTTCCTATTCCTCTGTTCTCTTTGGGGAGCTTGGTTACAATACAAAACTGATGCCCAGCAAGGTAAGAAAACGAGTTTTAAGTTGTTGCTAATTCAAACCGTGATTGGCTGTTTTTATGTCATCGTCTAAGACGTGAGACCTACAGACGCCTGCTTCTCGAACGTTCCGTTAACTTGCCTGGCCGTTAAACTATCAGTGCATACACAACGTTCATAGAATCGTTACTGATTATGGAAGCTAAATATTATTCTCTTTCTCTTTTAATGCAATTCATTGGGAAAAAATTCCGCTAAGCTATCACTGTCTGAACATGCAAAAAGTCAAATGGATTTTTGAGCGAGAATTTTAGATTAGGCAGAGTTAAAAATTTAAGATTTCGTGTGTGACCAAGTCTGAATGTTAATCTGACTTGTTTTATCCTGGCACTTAAACTTTCGATCCCCATTGTCACTCGTTTTTTTAGATAAAATCTTTAATCATGACGATTTTTCTGTCTTACATACTGCTGGTTCACCAACCGATGGGGATAAAAGCGAATGAGTTTGTGGACTGGCGTGTGACATGAAGTGCGGAATGGCATAATTATGCGAAATACGAGATGTGCGGAATGACTTAAACAACTAAATTAACTAAAGAGCGCGTGTTCTTTAGCGCCAATTTTAAAAGAGTAGCAGTTTTTTCGATGTTGCGTACTCTAGCCGAATATTAAACAAGTAGACAACATATCAAGGATTAAAAAATAAAGACCTGGGATAGAAAATGTCTTATCTCTGGTTAGGAACAAATTGAGGGTGAAGAAATCGATGAATATGGTTTATAGTTTTCGCATTCAAGGAACTATGAGTAAATCCGTAGTAAGTTAAATTTCATGTTCACTTTTCTCCTTGCGACTTCGGTAGACAAAAATATTACTATGACTATGACTATATGAAATATGTGTCTGAACTGCGGGTGAAAGATTAAATAGAAGAAAGACATTTGCAGTTATTTAAGCAACTTTTAACTGAGCAGCTGCGAAGAGAAAGCCTGAAAAACCTTAACGATGCCTGTAGAAAGTGTGATGGCTTTTAATAGCTACATGCATTGTAATAAATATGAATTCGTGCTGTCGTAAAATATAACGAGAGATTTTGTTTGGACCCTGATCCTAATCACGCGAACATCACACCACATAACGAAAAAGGCCAATCACAAAGCCTTAGCTTTAAGTTAGAAATCCCTTCGATCTTTCTTTCTTTCTACCTTTGAAAGAATTTTTTATTCATCCTTGATTTTTCATTTTATTTTATTTAATCAAGTTTCAGATTTACAATCAAACCAAATCAACTGTTCAATCTGAGGTAGGCTTAAAACAGCCACCTACTATTACATCATTAATTATAACGATGTTTATGACTAAGAACTTTATTTTTTTCGTAGGGAGCTGTCGAACTATCAAATTTCTGCCACCTCAGCATGGCTTTTACCTGGGAGGTCACATAATTTTGAATCTGACCATTGAAAACAAGTTCCGATTATGTGAACATCACTGCCTTATGGAGAGTGACTGCGTTTCAGTCAACATTGGACCACCAATTGATAACGAAATAATTTGTGAGTTGAGTAATTCGGAACACTTCCAGCATCCGGAAGACGTTATAAGGAGGCCTGACTGGACTTATGGAGCCACTGAGGTATGAATTGTTGATCTGAAAAAAATGAATAAGTAGTTATGCGTTTGAAAATAACGGGATTTTTAACATCACTAAAAATAGTGTGATAATTCTAACTGGACTAAACTGAACTTTTGATTGACTAATTGCAGCAGGTTTAACAAATCATAATCCCTATCCAAGGACAAAAACTTCCTGGGACCAGACATGTTCAACTAACGGGTTAGGTCATGTAAGAAGTGAACTTTGCTCAAAAGCAAAGCGATTCAACTTGTAGGGAAAATCACTGATTTAGCGGACTTAGGTATAAAAAAAGCGTCGATACTAAGGGTGTTTTTCATTAATCAGAACTGTCCAGCCAGTTCATTTATTTTGCAAACGGAACGCTCTAATTCGAACAACAGTTCCGCTACACTTTTTAATTGGTTCAAAATGACACACTAGATCTCAGTAGGTGCCATTTTGAATAATTCAAGAAATAAGCCGTTCAAACAATGATAGACTCCATTTATGAATCAGACGAGCCAGTCTGGCTGGCCAGTTTTGACAAA
Source organism: Pavona decussata (assembly GCF_977016875.1). NCBI lineage: Eukaryota > Metazoa > Cnidaria > Anthozoa > Scleractinia > Agariciidae > Pavona > Pavona decussata. The sequence continues at coordinate 769,571 of NW_028145705.1, forward strand.
TGGAAAGCACCCCAGTACTAACATTCAAATCAAAATGAATACTTAATTTTTGAGCAGTCAATTGTTTAAAAACCATCCAAGGGCCTGCTACAGCGCCGTGTTGAGATATAAGGCTTCAGCTTATATTCTTCACCTCCAGTTTTCAAGTTATCTTATGAAAAAAAAAAAAGTTATTTCTTTACTGAAATACTAAAAGATCCAAAACACTACACAAAATAAAGAACATAAAATGGCAGGGACATCGTACCCCTTTTGTTGTATTGAAATTAAATCTTGAAATTACTTAGCTTTGCCTGAATAATTTCAATATATAAGCTTTTTTGGCGCCTTTCTTGGTTAGTCATGTGATTGACGCTTGTTTGCTTTCACGTTTCACTTTTTCCCCGCATTTATATTTATAGTAGCTTTCAACAAAATATTTTTTTTACGCGGACTTCCTTTTATCAAGAAATTTTAACCAGCTGAGTACTATGTGCCTCGTTCGTCAGTTTAAATTTGATATTGTGACCTAGCTTGAGGGGATAGAAGTGGTGTATTACAAATGTGTTTATTTTTCCCATTAGAATCTTTGCTCGATCATCAAACCTTGCATCAACAACGCCAAGTGCCTGTTTGGCTACACTAACAAAAAGTACCTCTGTGTATGTGCATCCGGATTTACAGGAGAAAATTGTGAAAAAGGTAAATACTATAAGTTTATTTGTAACTCTCGTCCTCGACAGAGTCTTGGAGGGCTGGTTTTGTTCCAAGAAACGGTAAAATATACCTCTGAACACACAAACATGTTGACCATGTGCGTTCTCATTTTATTCTCTGGCCACAAGGGCCTATGGCGAAAATTACACCCGCTTGGGGGTCTGGACACTAACTATCACATATTCAGCCCATTTACTCAGCTATAATTTGCCTATAATTTCATCCTTGCCTTATCAGTGTACTCATCTAAGATAATTCTCCAATTCTCTAGATATAGATGAATGCAACAACGGCATCCACAACTGCGACGGAAATGCAACCTGTATGAACACTGCTGGACACTTTAAGTGTACTTGTAACTCGGGTTACAGTTGGGATGGTCACTTATGTTCAGGTACAATTTGTGGTCTTGTTCTCCAAGATGTACGATTTTTGTTTAAGTCATTTTCCCGTTCGCTTCATAAAGCAAGTTCAGTTTCATTCTTGCCTGATCATTTTACGTCTCCTTTATTATGCTCGAATAATCTAGATATCGATGAATGCAGCAACGGCATCCATGACTGCAACGAAAACGCAACCTGTATGAACACTGCTGGACACTTTAACTGTACTTGTAACTCGGGTTACAGTGGGGATGGTCACTTATGTTCAGGTATCATTTGTTATCTTGTTTTCCAAGATGTTCGTTGGTGTTAAGGTCATTTTCTTTTTCTTTTCATAAAGCCAGTTCAGTTTCATCCTTGCATGATCATTTTACGTCTTCTCTATTATGCTCAAATAATCTAGATATCGATGAATGCAGCAATGGCATCCACGACTGCAACGAAAATGCAACCTGTATGAACACTGCTGGACACTTTAACTGTACTTGTAACGCGGGTTACAGTGGGGATGGTCAGCTATGTTCAGGTATAATTTGTTGTCGTATTTTCCGAGATGTACGTTTGTGTTTAGGTTATTTTTGTTTCTTTCTTAAAGCCAGTTCAGTTTTATTTTAGCCTGATCATTTTACATCTCCTTTATTGTGATGGAATAACCTAGATATCGATGAATGCAGCAACGGCATCCACAACTGCAACGAAAATGCAACCTGTATGAACACTGCTGGACACTTTAACTGTACTTGTAACGTGGGTTACAGTGGGGATGGTCACCTATGTTCAGGTATAATTTGTTGTCATGTTTTCCGAGATGTACTTTTATGTTTAGGTTATTTTTGTTTCTTTTCTAAAGCCAGTTCAGTTTTATTCTTGCCTGATCATTTTAGTCTCCTTTATTGTACTCGAATAACCTAGATATTGATGAATGCAACAAAGGCATCCACAACTGCAACGGAAATGCAATTTGTATGAACACTGCTGGACACGTGAAAATTTTCTGCATGTCCTAAGTGAGATGCAATTTTTGGACCGTGTCTGGACCGAAAAGTGTCTTTTCGATCCGTACAAACCGTGCGGATCATCAAACCGTATAGGCCCCTCCCTTCAGATAAGAAGTGGAAGTATTCTAAGTATCCTTAAAAACATGTAATTTACGGACCATATACGGACCGAAAAGTGCCTTTATGATGTGTTTTCAGACCGTAACAGTTTGTCAAACCGTACGGATCGTGTTATTTTGGACAACCCTCAACGTTATTTGGCCCTCGTCGTCTTTTCCATGATAAAAGGGAATTGAGTTTGTAGATTCTAACGAGTCATTTAGTGCGTCTTAATTTGACATACTTGCAATTACTTTTTTCCGTTACATAACTGGAAAGACGTTGTGTATTGAATGGAACTCATGCCATTGTTAAGATATAACAGTCTCACTATTATTTTGCCGTATAACGCTATCACGGTATCAATATAGCAATATAATCACTATCAATTTCCCTGATTTAAAAGTAAATTTATCTTTTGGTTTTCTCTATCTAGATGTTAACGAGTGCAAAACAGGAAATCACAGTTGCCATGGTAATGCTGAGTGCACGAACACTGAGGGATCGCATAACTGTACATGTAAAGCAGGATTTACCGGGGATGGACGTAATTGTACAGGTGTGTTTAAAGTCTGGCACCTTGGCAGATTACTATGATAACCATCTATGGTGATTGAAAGGTTGACATCTTGACTTTAAGTTTCAAAAACTCTCATTTTGTAAAAAAAGTACCTATATCTCTCAATATAAGCGAAATTTTAAGGCCAGTCCAAGACGCCACGTCGCTCATTTGCCAAACCTTACTACTTTATTAAAGTTCGACTCTGCAGCGACTTGGAAGCGACGACTGATTTAACAAGCCATTCCCTCTTCCGCAACTAATTCGCCAGACCTTGCACAACAAAAGTAAACAATTTCCACTGAGTTGCAGAAACAAGAATTATGTACAAATATGTAACTGCTCGGCAATACAATCAGCGAAAATAATCTTTCACCTTGAGTTTTCATGACTACTTCCAATAATTTAGCCAGTGTCTGTGTGAAAACAGCAGGGAAAGGAAATTTTTTGCCAAAGCAACTTTCTCCAAAGCACAAAGCTCAAAAGAGGAGATTGGGGCTTTGAGCCAATCACAAGCGCCATAAAGCAATGAGTAATTTGTGCATAAACCTCCGCACAGTATGTCTTTCATTGTCTTTTCCAGAACAAAATTTTCACCAACAATTAGCATTTATTTGAAAGTTTCAAAACCTAGAGTAGGCACCCATGTTATGGTCACCTCGTTATGACAGCCAGTTTTTCTTTGTATGTTGGAATTGTACATTTTTTTTTTTAAGAGAACACATTAAGCGCTCAATGTGTTTGGAAAGTCTGGTATATATTCTGTCGTACCCTGGATTGCGACAGAAAGGATCAAGGGACTTTTTTAAACCACTTTCTTGAAAAGTTGAAGATAAATTTGCTACGCACTAATTTAAAGTACAAGTTAATCTATTCGAGAAAAAAAACTTGTGAAAATTTCTATGATATGACCCGAATGAGTTGTCATTTTTGGCGGGAAAACTGCGTCACAAAGTTGGCACTAAGTTTATTCTTACTAATACTCTGTGAACCTGTCAACCACCCAATGGTATGAAATAGATGATAAGTACACGATGAAAATTCTCGCATTTTTAAAGTTACTTTATTAAGCTACATCATGCCTATTAGACCTGTTGTCACTGAGAAGCCCTCTTCAGGGAGTGTCGTTAAAGTCTGTATTGCATTGTATTGAAGAAACCGAAGAAACAAAAAAAAGAACATAATAATAATAATAATAATAATAATAATCACAACAACAACAATAATAATAATAATAATAATAATAATAATAATAATAATAATAATAATAATAATAATAATAATAATAATAATAATCTAGGATCTTTATGATTAAGAGTTGGGATTTTAATTGTAAGGACTTTGGTCGTTGTATTGATTGGCTACGGCTGGCCGCCCAATCATTGTTTACGATGTCTGGGTATCCAGAAGTTTTTACTGCCATAATAATAAAAATAATAATAATAATAATAATAATAATAATAATAATAATAATAATAATAATAATAGGAAAATACGGGACCTATCGAGAATATAGTATTGATATTTAAGCTAAGTACATCGTAATCTTATCTCTTCAGATGTCGATGAATGTAACATGAATCCGAGCCCTTGCCACACGAATGCCACTTGTGAAAACACCATAGGATCGCACAAATGCAGTTGCAAACTTGGATTTACCGGAGATGCATATTCGTGTCAAGGTATGGATAACTTTTCGTTATCTTTAGCTTGCATTACCGTCTGAAAGTAATTTCCCTACTAATCACGCTTTTGCAAGCTTGAGAACCATACTTCGTAGTTTTAAATACAAGAATATTAATACCGATCTTTATTACCGTAACGACGAGCACGTGTCTGTTACCAAGCACGCTGGCACCTCAACGCGTGGCTATACAAAACAGTACAGTGCCTGCATTTAGCGTACGCAAAGGGAGCTCAAGGCGTGGTCGATTTTTGAGGAAAACGATTGATTCAACTAAGGGGGTGTTTACATGATACCGGCGCGACTTTCATTCCCGTTCGAGTTTACTCCAGTTCATTCTTGTAAATCTGTATTTGTTTACATGATATCAACACAAAATGTCTCGGAGCGAGTCATACCGGTTCGAGTTCACCCAGGTAATTGTGCCGGAGCGAGATTTTCTTTCCGGTATGAAAACTCATTCCGCTGTCATGTAAACGCGGTGCGGCTGTTCGCTCTAGCATGAAATCACTCTCCTGGGAGTCTGGAACAGGTAGTGCATGCGCAGTCTTTGGTATCCAATCCAATAATAATGGCGCCAGAATCGCGTCGGACGACAGGAAGTGTCCTAGCTTTCATGTAAACAGTATGAAATCACTATGTCATAACGGTATCAAACTCGCACTGGTGCGAGTTTTCACACGTAAACACCCACTAAGATGTTTGGACTAAGGGGGCACTGTCTCCGGTATCTTGCTGTATTTTGGTCAAAACTGTTCAAATATTTGACAAAGAATCTTATTTGTAACGTGTAATCGCGCTTAAAACACCGGAACGAAAATATTAAGGTTTTTCTCTAAGGAAGAACAAACCTATTTTTTCAAGTTGCAATCCACTTGCGTTCTAGCCATCCACAGCCAAACATAATTAACAGTAGTTTCTGTGAACTAGTAGGCTGACTGTTAACAAAACCCAACCATAATTTTAACGATCCCATTGAAACAAATTCGTCTTTTAGCTATTCGCCGTGACACTAAAAAATAGGTGACACTGTACTTAGCTAGTTGTCATGAGAAAGTGGCTAGGTCTAAATAAGTACCTTAAAACTACAGGATAACCGTTTAGATGGACCGTTACAGTGCATCATTGGAGCCATATCTTCCAAAAGTGAATAATAATTAAATTGCTGTATGTGGTTCTCAATCTTTCTCCTCCAGATATAGATGAATGCTCGGCGAGCTCTTCCTGTCCGTTGAATGTCACTTGCACTAACACTGAAGGATCATACGAATGCATCTGTCCGGTTGGATATCGACATTTTGGAAATACTTGTGAAGGTAGTTTTTTTTATGTTTTTAATTTAAAATATTAAAATATACATGTTTGCCCCAAGAGCTAAATAAGCTCATCTAGGGACTTACACAAAACTCTCCAATTAAAACACCTGACACGTGGACAAGAGAAAGATATACATTCATGTAGATAGATTTTATGTCTACGTAACTATTTTCTACCTGACGGTGTAACACGGGGACCTTACTATTGAAATCTAAGTTTAACTTGATCTAGGAAACAAGTTTTTATTTTCTTTGCAGTGACCACCGTTGGAAAATCAAAGAAACCATCGGTGTAAATTAACACAAGCAATAATGTGATCAGTGACTCTCTGTTGATTTTCTTAGATATCGATGAGTGCGCTGAAGGATTTCATGACTGCCTCCCAAGCCTTGCTAACTGTACAAACACTGTTGGATCATACAACTGTTCTTGTAATCCCGGATACGTGGGGGATGGAAAGAATAGCTGCAGGCCTGAAGGTTAGACTGTACAAATCCTTTACATCATATAATGTGGACATTATTACGGAACTAGTAATAGTCAACAGTTACTTGAAAATAGGTTCTGTATATCCCATAAAGAGCCAGTACTTTCATTATTATTATTATTATTATTATTTTTATTATTATTATTATTATTATTATTATTATTATTATTATTATTATTATTTTTATTTTTTTTTAGTCAAGTAAAGTTGATTAATAATTGTTAAATATCCCCTAACTGATGTTCATTATTCTCATCATCTCTGCTTGACAATGGTTGGAAATAGTTTACAAACCAAATTTTAAGAAGAAGCATTTGAGGAACTAAACTAACCATAGCTCGATTTCCTGCCCAGGAAAGGATGACAAGTGTTTATCATTCCTTGCATATTAATGAGTTGAGAGATCTAAGAAATCGCTTAATGACTGTTTCCATGGAAACAGCGAGTTTGTTTCCCCTTGACCCGGAATTTTTTCCTTGGCTCGGCCTCACTCTATTGTAGCCAGTCAGTAGGGCCTTATTGTTAACCAGCTTAGAAGCGTTCAGTTCAGTTCGGTATGGTTTTTAATCCTAAAGCTATTGAAAGGTCTTGTCAGGCTTTGTTAGCACGTTAATTAAGTCTGATATTTTAATAAGGAATGAACACAATTTAAGTCAACGTGGTGGCAGCCATGCCTCCGGAAGGAGGTGGGGGGGGAAGGGTTATTCCCCTATAAAAGTGATGACAGAGCTCGTCAGAAAACTTCAAAAAAATCCCTTTAAGGTACCAGAATATACTTTTGTGGGTATGGTCAACATTCATTCTCACCCCCCACCCCTCCCCCCCCCCCCCCCCACCAAAGAGGTACCAATTATAAGACAACAATCAATTAGCGTTGGTAATTTCAATATTGACAAAGCTGACTGTTTCACACAACCTCTTCTCCTAAGGATTTTTTTAAAATGTTGTCATGAATCTTTATATTATTTGAGCATCTAACCTTAGAGGCACTTAAAAAGGTACCACAACTACTCAAATAGCGCTTCTTTTAGATTTTAGCACCCTACGAGGTACAAATTTACCCGTTACAAGGTACGAATAGTACCGCTGTTATTTTTGTAGGGAAATACCCCTCCCCTCCAGGGCCGTGACTATGGCATACACAACGGCCACCACAATCACGCGAGCCCCCACGTGTCCACCCCCCTACTGCCTTCTTTATGAGGGATAAGGAGTACCCCTTATAGGAGTGCCATTACCACTTAAAATTAAAGAAATCTGACTCTTTCTGTAAAAGAAAAAAAGCATTATATATACTTATCATGGAAATCGGTTATTTATTTCTTCATTGTCTTGCTATAATGCCCCGCAAGCTTAGAAGAAAATTGCATTCCTCTCCTTTACATCCATCCATCCATACACCAATCCATACGTACGCCCGTCCGTCCATTCGTTCGTTCGCACGCACAATCGATAAGCATTATATATACTTATCAAGGAAATTACTTGTTAATTTTCTCTTCGTCTTGCTATAATGTCGCACAAGCTTAGAAAACAAAACTGCATTCCTCTGGTTTACATCCAGCCATCCATCCATCCGTCCGCCCCTCCATCTATTCGTTCGTTCGCTCGCACGCTTGTTCGTCCGTTCGTTTGTTCGTTTGTTTCATTCATTCATTCATTCATTCATTCATTCAGTCAGTCAGTCAGTCAGTCAGTCAGCAATTTGTTCATTTAGTCATTCAGTCATTTAGTCATTCAGTCAGTCAGGCAGTCATTCGGTCAGTCAGTAAGTCAGTCAGTCAGTCCGTCAGTAAGTTATTCTCTCTCTCTCTCTCTCTCTCTCTCTCTCTCTCTCTCTCTCTCTCTCTCTCTCTCTCTCTCTCTCTCTCTCTCTCTCTCTCTCAATTGTGCGTCACTTGACATCATCTATTTACTGTCCCATAGAGTGCCAAAACTACGCAAGTCTTAGCAATGCTGACAGAAAGATAACGTACAAAGGTAGCGGGCAGAGTGACAGTGGGCTTGTTCCTGGTTGGTACCGATTTGAAGGCGAAGCAGGAACAAGAATGGCTTCTTCATGTCCACCCACAAAACGTTGTGACAGTCGTAATCCTGGCTGGTTGCAAGGCAGTCATCCCAATGTTAGGGATGGCAAAAGTTATAGAAAGGTTTGCTTTCGCCGGTCTTCCAGTTGCGCTTGTTTACGGACCACTACTATCAGAGTTAGGAACTGTACTTCATTTTATGTTTATTACCTTCGTGGTGTATCTGGTAGTGTGCGCTACTGTGGTACTGACTATTAATTGATTATAAACGGTAATAAAGCGATCCGTCCCTTGGTTTTCACTAGATCATACCAGACGAAAAGATAAGCACAATTGAAAGAAAATGGGAACCTTCTGATTCTTAACACTTCGAATCTGTCGTCGTCCAGTTAAGGACTCCGCTTTCCACTCGTTTAGTTTTTCTTTTCTTTTTTTTTTTTTGGTTGTTATAAGGTCGTAAGCACTCTGACGTCTCTGGCTCTAGTGAAGACCAGTCTAAAGAAACGTTGGATGAGAGATCGCTGCCGGCTCATAATAACCAGCTTGAAAGAGTGCTACACGACTGCCTTCCTTGTGTTAAACAAGGTACTCTACTCAGGACCTTTCACAGAGCGAAGTAGCACTCAAATACCAAATTCGAATTTCAGAAATCAAAGCTAGTCAGTAGAAAATTTAGTATTAACACCCATTTCTTTCCTAAAGTATATCTTGATCAAAATATTAAACTATCCTCTTCAATCAATCAATCAATCAATCAATCAATCAATCAATCAATCAATCAATCAATATGTTTAATGTGGTCAGTATGCCTAGCTAAGAAAAGCTAGTTTACAGGTATGTCACGGAAAAAAAAAGAAAAAAAAATATAAGAGCCTTTTGGAGGCGTATAAATTTGAATAAATTAAGGTAAAGAACTAGCTGAAATTAAAATATAAGAATTTAACAATGTTGTCACTAAGTAAAATGTACAAAAAAAATGTCATTGTGAAAATCATTAAACATCTGTCAAGGATAGATCCCACATCGCATTCAGAGTCCCGTGAGATGTAATGTTTAATGTCAATTGAGATACTGAACTGAGCCGATTACCAAAGCAGGATAATTACAAGTCATGGCATCATAAATCATGCATGAGGCTCCTCTCTCAAATTTAAAAACTTGACAGACCAGTTTTACCTACTAATCTGTTTGTGTTTTCATTGGAGCTCGTTTTTAAGGAAAGTAAGACGAAGAGAACCAATTTTTGCTTTCACTTCCGTAATGGGAACAATAAATGGCTTATTTTGATCTCATTCGATATAGGCCAGTCCTGCAATGTCTGCCTGATTTTCCATTCTTATGATCCAGAGAATAACTAAAAATCGAACAGCAAGTCTTCAAATAACGCTGTTAGTTTCGGTCCAGTAAGAATTGTAAAGACTACAGTCTTTTCATTATAGAGCAATAATTCTTGTACATTTTAACCCTTAACTTAACAACATTGTTTTTTTTTTATTTAGTACAGGCCACTCAATGATACACAATACTGAGTCTGAGGCCTACCAATTTTTAAACTGATCAAGAAATTCACTAAAGTGCCTTGATTCATGCACAATGTCAGTCTCTAGTCTCTAGTGAGAAAACCAATCACGACCTCAGTCTCACATTTTTACTCCTTTGTTTAGTTAATGAGGTAAATTGTGCCCATATAATCTCGGAAGTTTAGAAGCTCTATTTGATGTTTCCATGGCAACACGATTTTGACAGTCAAGTTTTTCGAAATTTGGATTTGTTATATTTAATGAAAAAAGTGTCTCGTCCTTAAATTTATTTTCTTTTTTACATTTTAGCCTTTCTTTATTGGTTTTGATTATTTATTAATTGGGAGAAGCGTGTCGCTCTCAACACTGCGCCATGATCGTGCTCCCCAAAGAGAGAAAGAAATCAACTGATTGCTAGCTTATTTTGGAAACGAAAATGCAAAAACTTCAAATGGTTTAGCCTAACGTTTTGAAAGCTGCATTCACTTCCGACCGAGTTTATTAGAGGTTAGAGACACTCATCAACACTTTTGGTATATAAATCTCTCTTTATTGCAAAGTATCATAGAACGGTTATTTTTAATCGAGTGTCAAGTGCAATTACACGTTTTCTTCGGTTTTCCTTTACACCTTTCCCCCTTCATTATCAGGAAATACATTGTCATTAGTGTTAAAAATTAAATCATTAAAGCGAATGTATAATCATTGTATGAAAATAGACAAACGTTTTCATTTTCGGTGTCGTCAATAAGGCGTTTTACATAGAGAAGAACGTTCATTAATGCGAACATCAGTTCAATTTAATGGAATTAACAAACTTTTAAGGGAATGAACAAACATTAGACGCTTCATAATATTCTTTAACGAGGAAAAAAATCATTACCACAGAGATACAGTCAGCGTAACAATCAAGCAAGTCTTAGCTCTATCCTTCAATCAACTCCCCATTCAAACATCGTGGTATATGTAAGTCTGCATAAACCTAAACCACGCTGCACATTTTCTGGCAATTATCGTGTTTGCGTTTCTCCTCTTCTCGCGGGGATCTTCAAACGCCCTAACTATCCTTTCACGATGCTCAATTGGGATACGGTTTCGACGAATTCTATGCTCCATTACTGCAAAACCAGTGTGCACATGTACAGCATCGTTTTTAAATTTAAGCATGCATATAAATCCATTGCGAAATTAGTCAGAAACCACGTAACTAAAAATTTTTTGTAGTTGAAATTTTATTCGCGCAATGGAACGTTAACCCTAGGTTAATTAATCTTCATTCGCACTAAAGAATGTTGTTTTCGATAAAACGCTATTCTGATTGGGCTTAATGAATCTTCTTTTCGATGCAAAACTCCTTAATGACTCTGCCACAAATTGAAATGTTTCATTTCCTAGTTAAACTGATTATACATTAATTTTATTAACCAATGTTTTCGCGCTAATGAAAATTTATTTCCTGATAATGAAGGGCAAAAGGTGTATTACACTCTGTGTTTGGTTAGCAAAACCTGCGCCACTTTTTTAGCCAATGAGAAGCAAAACTAAAACAAATCGTGTCTGGCTCGTACCCGTTTTCCCACACTTTACGCCAGTTTCATGTATTTGCTTTGAGATCTGATTAGTTCATTGTGTCGTTTACGTGTGTTGTGATTGACCAAAGTTATTACTTTGGATTTGGTTTTGCGACACTCATTTGAAAACTGCTCTATTTTCTATTCACTTACACTCTATTTTCTATTCACTGTTCACGGCGATCTTCAGCCTCCAACAACGTTTATACTAAAAAATCAAAACTTGAAATTGAACGAAAATCGTTTCAAGAATTGGTGCAAAACTGTGGAATGAGATACCAACTAAGCTCCGAACGTCACCAAAACTCATCTTTATAAGGAAAATTCGTAGGATCTTGTTTAATACATAAGAATCTGAAGACTCTTACGAAGTTTTAGAATCGATGATCTCAAAAGTTAGAAAATACTTCTGGTATTCACTTTGCCTCTTTTATTCACCTTTCACAACATAATGCGTTGCCAACTTGAATTAATTACATAGTTATTTCTGTAGACTTAATCTGTTTTCGTATTTACCTACCTATCTACTTATCTGTAGTTTTTACTGTGTGTACTTTCTTTTTATTTTACTGATTATCCTGGCCCACCTTGATTAGCACTGCTACCTGCGGAGCCAGGGGATTAAGGATTTATTTGGCAAATAATTAAATATTGTTGTTGTTTTTGTTTGTTGTGTCAAATACACCCATGGGGAAACTAGACTTCCAAGGGTAACTTCTGTATATTATTTCATGAATCATACATTTTCTTTTGTTATTCAACATCCTTTATTTAACTTACATACTTCATGAATATTAAACTAACTGAAACGAGGGATTTATACAGATAAATCCCTCATTTACATTAGCAGTACTGCGAGAAACGCACACATCAGGTTGCTTCTATTGTTCTCCGTTTCTCACCTAAGTGTGACGGTACTAATTAGTCGGCGTTTGTCCCCTTGAACAAAGGATCGCCTTCATGAATAATTTCATGAAATAAGTCAGATAAATACCTCGAACGTCGGTATTAATCCATATACATCCCTCGGGCCGTATGTATATGGATTAATACCGACGTTCTCGGTATTTATCTCTTACTTAAAAATATAAATTAGGCTTGGTATTCTAAAAGAAAAAGCATTTAAAATAAGTGCTAAACATAGTTTAGAATTCACCTAGGACAGGTTGTTCTAATGGTTTGTGACTGTCTTCTTGTTCTTGATTATTCCATTGTTTGTTATCGACGTAATTTTTTGCTTAATTTTTTGAGATATCGTAGCGCGTAAAAAACTAGTATAAAGCTTGTATTCTATACAACTTCTTTTTGTAATTGCAATGTATTAGAAAACACTGTAATGTAAAAAAGAAAAAAAAGAAATGAATGTATTTAACCAGGAGAAAAGTAATTTAATGTTACTGAATTTGCGAGGTCTTGAAAATTGCCTTCAGTTATGCTGTAAATTGCATCTCTTTTATACTATTCCAAAATTATTAAGAATGTTATAAGACACACAAATAATTATTTCAAGTAGGAAAATGTTGACTGTAAAGATCCCATGCCATGTAATCAAGTAACCACTAGTTTTTTTCTTCCCTTTCGCGTTTTTGTAGTATGTTATTTACCTAATTATAAATAAGATGATGATGATAATGATAATGATTTTATTAGTTGCCTGGTACTTCAGAAGGCAGCATTTTGTAAGATACTTTCACTAAAGAGTATCAGATTATCACTAACAAAGCCATCATCGTAACAAGTTGTATTACTACACCTTTTGCTGTTCATTTACGCAAAATATACATTCATTTACGCCAACAGTTGAAACTATACGGCAAACATACGTTCATTAGCACTTCCATGAACTTCATTAACGCGAACGAACTTTCAATAACGCTACTTGCATATGTATTAACATCCAATAGCATCAACGGATGAACAATTGCACCTTTGGACAATCATTAATACCAATAGCAAATCAATTGCACAGTATGACAATCAACTGCGTATTAAAGACATACAATAATGGAATTTGCATAGAGACGCACAATCGATTGCACCTTCATACAATCGTTTATTCGAAATGGTCAATCATTAACATGAACTGACAAACGATAGTATTTTTCGAATAAACAATAGGAAGAAAAAAATATTCGCAAGTAGCGTTATTGAAAGTTCACTCGCGTTAATGAAGTTCATGGAAGTGCTAATGAACGTATATTTGTCGTATAGTTTCAACTGTTGACGTAAATGAATGTATATTTTGCGTAAATAAACAGCAAAAGGTGTATAATAACAATGTTGTATGGTTATCTGTTGATTATGAACTTAACATCGAATAGGTAAAAATAAAACTAAACATAAGAAGCAGATGTAGTTTGTCAATTGAATAACAAGAACACGGTATAGCTAGTACACACAGTTTGAATTTGGGGCTCTAAAAAGTTGAAGATGATAAAATGATTTACTGATCTGAGCAAGCTCAGAAACGAGGACTTAGACTTCGGGTGGTCGCACTTTTTTCCTCCAGATTACTCACGCGAAAGGGACTTTACTGAACTATGCAAATTGAAAGAGAGAACGAGCAGAGATTAGCTAGAGTACAAAAGGTACTAGTCATGTTTCTCTCGTTGTAATAAGATACAGAATAGGTACGAGTTAGTACAAGTTTGGCCTTCAGCCAAAAATAAATGAGAATTTGGACCTCCCTTCCCTTACACTTCCTGGCAGCACCTGGCAAGTGCTAACAAATCCGTCAGACCACCGCGGGTTGGGTTACAACGGAGGACAGGGGAGGTTCTTTAGACGCTGTTGGCAATCCAGCTAGGAGTAGGTTACTCGGAATATGAAAACCCAAGCTATGAATTAAATTGTCCTTTATGGGGAAAAGAACTGAATAACACGACTTGGTCAAGGCGGAAAGGACGCTGCAATCCCACAAAGACCTCGTGCACCAACCTAGTTCCCTGGGTCATTGCAATATTCAAATTGACGGTATAGAGAGGACCCTGGACAACGATGCGAAGTTTTCCATTTATTTTGGAGAATTTTGTCACGTGAAACAATGATTTTTAAAAACCATTTCGTCCCATACATTGTTTTCCAACCTCGCACCGAGCCCTTTCATGCTGCTAGAAACAGTACTCAGTTGGTATCCAAGATCGGATGAAATGAAATGAGTACATAAAAAAAAAGGACCGTCTTTTTCTTTCTTTGTTTCGTTCTTTCGTTCATTCTTCCTACTTTTCTTTCTATCCTTCCTTCCTTTCGTTTTCTTTCCTTTAACCTGACGCCCGCTCGCATGAACACCCCGTTACTCTTTTAAGTAGAAATATTAACATGTACATTCTCCTTACTCCTCTGTCCTTATTTCTTGTGGCACCTGGTAGGAGAATTGAGAACATTTTATCTTTGGTGGTTATTTCCTTTATTCTCATGGCCTTGCTGTTTGATCACACAGTGATATGGTAAGGAGAAATTATACGCTGATCACTTTTGGAGTTTAAGTGTTTAATATGGGATTGCACTATACTGGGCTTTTGATTGGGATAGTGTGGGAAACTTTACCTAAAAAAAAATCAGAAAGAAGGTCGTTATTATATACAGAGATTTAGAATCGCCTTTGTGGCAAACTTGAGGTTTACGTTTTTGTTTTATTGAAAAAACCTGTTGCACGTATGGGAATAGTGCAAAATATTTTTAACTATTGGTGCTAACTCAAAACTACCCAATTTAACTGAAAAATTAAACTAAAACAGCGAGCGACAAAATAGGGTAAACATGGTCACGTGGTCAGTTTTGTCGTTTGCCATAAACGTAATTATACATCTCTCTAAACCTTTAAAAAAAGTCCTGCCGCAAGAAGAAATAAAACCCATGGGACATGGCGACAGAAACTGAAGATTAAACGACTCTTTACTGATTGGAAAATGCTCATCTTCTATTGTAAAGTAAATAAATAAATAAATAAATAAATAAATAATACATACACAAATAAATAAAGAAATAAATAAATAAATAAATATATAAAATAATTAAAATGCAATATCAAGATGGATCTTTCCTTTTAAACTCCATTTAAAAAAAAAAAAAAAAAAAAAAAAAAAACTATTTCAATCCCTGTGAGGGGTGGGTTGGGGCTCATATTAAAGTGACGGGGTGATCGTCTTTCCTTTAAGGGGTTAAAATTCGTGGTTTGGTACTCCTTAGGGTGCGAAAATCTAAAATATCTTCCGACAGAGATATGGTGGTGCTTTCTAAGATATTGAGCCAAAAAAATTAGAGAGCGTAAATGTCCGTCAACTGATTTGGTACCATTTAGGGGTAAAATGAATCGGACAACGTCCACAAAAAGAAATGCTGGTACGGTACCTTTTAGAGTTCTTTTTAAAATTTCCGATGATCACCCCCGTCAGTTATATACTGGAGTCCACCCCTCCCTCCCTTCTCCAAACCAACAGGTATTTACATAATGTTAACTAGACTTTACCAAGAGTACCGCCCTAAATATAAGACAGTCATTTTGTCAAAGATTCGGATCGCCCATTGGAGTTCGCTAATGGCGTCTGTCGTTTCAATAACAATGATGTTAGCTCCAAACCCTGGGAGCCCTGAGCACAACAATGTACTGAAACTATAGTATACATATTCATTACACTAATACTGATAATAATATAGATAGAAAACTATGTACAAATAAAAGATTTAGAAGCAAATAAATACGAAATACCATCAAGATACTAATAAGATTAAATTTAGAAATACAATTAACTATAAAAATGAGCGAAAAAACGGAACGACGTTTCGGTGTCATCCTGGCACCATTTTCAAGTAAAGATTGCAACAGAAAAGATAATTTATACGTAACGTAAAGGTGTGAAATAGAATAAATTAAATTAAAACTAAAAGTAACTGTCCGGTGTTCATTCAGAAGGTGTCAGACTCCATTCGTGCAAAACGTTTTGTCTAACGGACAAAACTCCCACTTTATGACACCTTCTGAATGAACACCGGACAGTTACTTTTAGTTTTAATTTAATTTATTCTATTTCACACCTTTACTTTACGTATAAATTATCTTTTCTGTTGCATTCTTTACTTGAAAATGGTGCCAGGATGACACCGAAACGTCGTTCCGTTTTTTCGCTCATTTTTATAGTTAATTGTACCATCAAGACAGTTCGTTAAAAAGGGTGCAGAGTTCGTTTTGCGATCTCAGTCCTCACTGAAGGCGTATGTAAAAGGTTGCTTTGTCTAGTGGCGCGCGCATGGATTGTATAATTACGTTTAAAATATTCCTTAAAATATTGAGAACACTTACCTAGGAGGCATTTCTTAACGGGTTTAAAAGCTGGTTACGACGGCACTCCTTCAGCGTGGGCCATTTCAGAACGTCCATTGCCGGGTTGCTGCGCACAGTTCTTGGAATTATCCTGGCAGCCCCGTTTTGGAGGGCTTCAAGGCATTGTTTGTGACCTTCTCGGCAGCAGCCCCACACACTCACACAGTATTCTAAAATTGGCCTAATTAGACTACAATAAACTATATTTGCAATCTCTCTAGTGAGGCCTCTACCAAGCCTGCCGAGCATTCCTACGCGTTTTCCCGCCTTTGAAATAGGGTGCTTTATTTGCTTGTCCCAGCTAAGGCGGTCATCAAAGACTATACCGAGATAAGTGAAGTGAAAAACCCGCTTAACAACATTGTTATTTAAGGTGGCCGAACACAGTTTTAAAGTATACAGGTGTAAGTAAGCGTTATTTGGAAACTACGTTCTTCTGGGTGCCCGAAATTGGTGCGGTGCAAGATCAACTAAAAAGAAATGAATTTTGATACTTGTTGTTGAGCTAGGTCCCGTTGCCATGGCAACGCAGCAGGCTATTGACCGTCTACAAACAATAGTTTTCCTTAATTTTTAGAAAATGCACTCGTTAGATTTTTTCCATTTTTTGTCTCTAGAAAAACTCACAAAATACTGACATAATGACACTCCTTTCATGTAACTTTAACAGAGGGATCTTCTGTAAATATCCGTTTTGCATTTTAATGTTTTGTGAAGATACCCTCTGTCAGATTTGGATTTTTGTTTGCAGGCGAGTTAGGCTCTTAGAGAACGACTATATTGCTAAATTTCACGAAATTCTAACGAGCGGTTCCTGAGAAAACACTTCATTTCCATTAACACAACCAGTCACAATTTTTTGGTCAAATGCGCATGCGTGGCTTTTAAATAGGTTTTCACAGCAAAGATTAAAAGCGTGCAAAAAGGCTTAGCTCTTCGTGAAATCGCTTTCTTTGGTCGGTGATGAAAGAAAAAGGGTCACAAACGATACACTGGATTATTTTAAGCGCAAAACTTAACTTTGTGATCAATTTGATATAAAATTAAGGGATCACTTTATCGACGCCATATTTTGCTTACCACAACCCTAGCGCGCGCTTACTATCATCATTAAAGAATGAAGCCATCAAGCGCGCGCAAACTGTGTTCGGCCACCTTAAAGTAATAGAAAATAGTTTATGGTAGATAATCTATTTGAAAGAAAGCCAGTGCTGAGTTTTAGACAGATCAGCAATCAGCTTGTCATGAATAATAAAGGCCTTAGAGGATGAGCAGTATGAAGCAGTACCATCAGCGTACATCAAAATATTACATTCGGACACTACATTCGGTAAATCATTAATGTGTAGAATAAACAAAAGTGGACCGAGGATAGAACCTTGAGGCACTCCGACAGAGATGGCTTCCGAAGTAGAAGTCACCCCTTGAAACTCAACAACGTGGGAGCGGTTCGATAGGTAGTCCGTAAACCAGCGATGCTCTTTATCCACAATTCCCAAATTGGAAAGCTTGTCCAGAAGCACCGCACGATTCACAGTGTCGAAAGCTTCACGAAGGTCAATAAACACATCACCAGTTAATTGACCTCGGTCCATGTTTCTACGAATATTATTAGAAAAACTAAAAGCAGCGAATTCTGTCGAGTGACACTTCCAAAAACCGCACTGATAAGGGCTCAAGATCTTGTTTTGCAGAAGATATTTGTACAGTTGGATATGTACATCCCGTTCTAAAACCTTGGATTAAACAGGTAAATGGAAATCGAGCGATAATTGTGCATCTCATCAGCCTTTCCTATTTTTAAAAAGTGGAATGACCCGCGCAGATTTCCAGTCACAAGGAACTTTGTCAGTACGCAACGAAGTGTTGATAATGAACGTCACAGGCTTGACTACAATATTCGCAGAATCATTTAACAGGCGCTCCGGTATGCGGTCCAAATCCACAGCCTACCCAGATTTCAGGCTATGTAACTGCGACAGAACAAACTCCTCAGAGATCTCGGGAAAATTGAACAGCGGATATTGACGGACAGAAATATTGGGATCACGTTGATTATTACCACAAGTTGACCGTAAGTTGGCCATCAATTTGCTTGCCGCGGATGCGAAAAGCTTGTTAAATGCGTTGGCAATCCATTGCTTGTCTGAAGAGACAAAGCCGTTTATTTTAATGTTTGGAGACGTAACTTTCTTTTTACCCGGCAGGATTTTCTTCATCGTCCTCCAAAATGATCTATGAACACCACCACGTTCCTCGATGAGCCGCTTATTATAAGACGCTTTCGCTTATCTTATTTCATTTGTCACACGATTGCGAAAACGGCGGTAGCTAGCCTACTCTTCTGAGGTGTTACTTTTGAGTGCTCTTTGTGAAAGTAATCACGCTGGCGCATAGTCGCTTTTATGCTCTTGTTTAGCCAAGGACAATTGTCAATAGCTGCGTCAGCGGTGCATGACGATCAGCAATCGTGATATCGTGATAAATTCCCGCTTAAAGTCATGCCAGAGTTTATCAACAATGACAGGTCCATCGGGACCAGGAGCAGAGTTCCAGTTAACACCTTTCAAGTCTTTACGAAAGGCGTCAACATTAAAATGCGCATAATTTCTAAAGGTCTTGACCTGAGAGAGTGCTCTTTTGCAGTTTAATTTACGAACGCAATAAACCAATTCATGGTCACTTAAATGCGCAGAAACTACTCCCAACAGCGACCTTACAAGCCATGCGCAGTTGAAAATGTTTCGTACCGGTCAGTCCCGCTATCCGGGGCTGCGGTGTTCATATGGGAAAAATTGTCAGCTCGGTTACCGAGATCTCGGCAAAAAACCGAGGTCTCGGAAACTGGGCCTGCCCGCCCTCTCGTATGAACACATCAAAAGTTTTGTAAAGGAAAGAGTGGCAAGGCGAGATCTCGGAGACCAAGCCAGCCCGGTTGACCGGGGTCCTTAGTTGGTCGTTTAAATCAGTTTTATATTTAAATTTTTATCTTGTAACTGATGTTTTTACCGTGTCTAAATAAAGTGTATGTATGTATGTATGTATGTATGTATGTATGTATGTATGTATGTATGTATGTATGTATGTATGTATGTATGTATGTATGTATGTATGTATGTATGTATGTGTGTGTGTGTGTGTATGTATGTATGTATGTATGGAGAACTATCCGAGCATTTCTTTTATCTGGGAGATTTGTGGCCCGTACGGATGACCGGGAGATTCGTTCCGTATTCGGGGGAGTTGCAATCTCTGGTCTCGGGTCCATATTTATACTGATGGACACTAAGAGACGCTTAACCAGACGCCTGAAGCCGTTTTTCCAAGATCGTCCCACATGGGTTATGGGTTTCTAGTACAAATACGGCGATTCTACTATAGTAAGGACTTAGAAAACTAAAAACAGAAACGAAAAGAAAAGAAAAAGGGAATAAATTATACGGAGGTATATGCTGTCTGTGATATTTCAATATTAAAATATTGCGGCTTTTCACAACTCTTATCGCAAATGCTGAGCACAACAAAACATAACGCGGAACAACAGCTGCTCTCAGGAATAGCTGGATTAGGCCTTTAACATTCGATTTCATGTCACTGCTGTTAGGAAAACGGTAGAACGGTTTATCAGCGAATATTCCGAATCGTGTCATGCAAGTGCAAACTCCACCGTTATTTTTCAATTCTTGATCATAGCCTGGCTACATCTAAGTAAATATTTCTTAGCTAGTAAAGGAAATTAGCAAACTTTGGCTCAGAAACAACACGCTCTGACGTCAACAAGCACAGTAATTGCAAAGACTGAAATGTGTAGGGTTGTCAAATGTCAACTAAAGTCGCTTCTACTTCTACTGGTTCTGTTAGCTTCTTCTTTTTCTTCATTTTTTTAAATTAAAAACAAACACCATATTTTCCATGAGGATCATAATTAACACATCAGGGTGCAAAGTGGTACCGACCGGAGTGCTGTATAATTATACGAATATGATTTGGTTGTTTAACGTTTTAGAATAGGCTCTGACAGATATTCCATTTTTGCTGCCTTTGTTTATATAAAATAAAAATAATTAGAATAATTCGATCTTTAACGGGAAAATATTGAGTTATCTTCCATTACTGACGCCAAAACGTAGACTAAATGCAATTAATTCAAAGTAGATTTTTTCCTGTATGTCGAGAGGACTCGATTTTTATCTTTTTCTTTAACCATGTGAGGTGTTTACCTAAATTTTGTTAAGGCTCTTTTTCAAAACTGAAAAATGAAAAAAAGGATAATTTTCTAACAAGCACTAACGATCAAAACTAGTTGAACGTCTCATTGCATGAGAGAACAAAATATTGTAAGAAATTAATTGTGGCACTGTAAAGTCCAGCTTAGTTGTTTTAGGTGCTTATCGATCGTTTTGCGGCAACAAATTTTTTCCTGTGCTAATAAAAAAAAAACTAAGTATAATAAAACGACTTAGTCACCAGTAAAATGATAAATAAAACAATAGGTTTCAAGCCAACGCGCTCAGTCTGTGGTCAACAAGCTCTTATAAACAAACTAGAATTCTACCTTTATTCATATGCTAATTACCAGAGTTAAGAGTGATTGTCAGTAAAAATCAAAGAAATCGTGGCCACGATCAAAAAATCGATTTCGCTCATACTTTGTCAGTTTGAAGGCCTAGGTAAGTAACTGAAGGATATAAGGTTATCTTTTTGAAATATTCCATTTAACGGCAGAAAAGCACGAAAAAAGGTCACCCTACCGAAAGCTCGGATTTCACCTAGCGGAAACCGTCGAAATTTTACACTTTTCAGCTTCTCGCTACACAGACGTTTACATAGCTGTAAATCTTTCTTAAGTATAATTGAATACATTGATTCTTCCTTAGTCAAACCATGGCAATAATTTTTATCTCTACTCATTTGTGAGCGAACTGAGCCCCGATTAAGAAGACACACTTTTCTCATTTACGCGAAGGTGTAAAATAATCCAAACTCAGCGGCGAAAAAAGCTGACCGGTAGTTCTTCAAATTCTCCGATATTATAACCAAAGATAGTTCAGTCATTGAGTTTTAGGTCTACGTTTTTAAATCTTTAGGATCTAGTAGTACGTTTGCATGAACGCTGATCAAAATTCGATAAAATTCCAATTGAGCGCCTTTGAAATCTACAACTCTATATCAAAGCACTATTAAATAAATAAATTAACTCCTCGGTCAAAGTTTGTACATAAAACATGAGGGTTTTACTTTTTTAGCGTTTTGAACCGTTTTAAAGTATTTGTTGATGTTAAATATTGTCTACACAAGTAAAACAAACTATGAAACACCAAAATTACCACGAGCTGAAATTAAATCTCACAGGCTCGCTCCCTATTAATCTGTGTCACGTACGAGCGACTTAGCTACAATTAGTACAGTAACAAACAGATATTACATCTGTTGATTTAAAATAAGTCTTATTTTGAAATATCTTACTCAACGATGTGCCAAGTTCCCCAGTTAACTTGCTGAGATAAAAAATAAAAGAAAATATCAATTCAAACTGAAACGATTAGAATTGATTTTATTAAGAATGAGAAGCTTTATGCCGTCGATAGCCAATCAGAAGTACCTGTTCTCACGAAAATTGCATCGTTCTCTAAATAAATAAATCGAATTGTCTTTATCTGTGAAACATTGCATCTAAAACCAGAGTTGATTGTCGGGGAAGTTCATAGAACAACGATGTCTTGTTCGTTCTTGAATATTGTTGGTGGGAATTGCGGCGCAGACGGTACGAACGCACAAGTTCTTCAACCTCCGTCACGCCACTCACGCGGTGTAACAGGGATATCAAAAATCACAAAAAGTCGTTGATATTTTTCCGGAATTGAAACGGAGGTACCATTAATTTTGGCGAGATGTGGATGTTTTCAGAAGCCGGCGAATTTATTGGATATGACTATCTGTCCGGCTCATCGTGGCAAGTTAGGTATAGGTTGGCGAAGGACGGGTAATCTTTGCACCATCCCAGAAGTTGTTTCTTGTCACTGCAAGGAGCTGAGGAAGGCACCCGCACTGGAAAAAGGAATAAATTTATTCCAGTTAGTGTCAGCTTTATGATCGACCTGTAGTGCGAAAAAGTAAAAAGATGATCCTGTCTTAAATTGCATTGGTAAACTTCGTACCAAAGAAGGATATTTTCTTTAAACAATAAACAAAAGATATTGGTATATACGATTCGTTGGCCAGTTTGACATTTCTAGTTAAGTTAGTGTTAAAAAAACCTATGACTGCCTTATATCATTCACGAACCGTTCTTCCGACTTTGGATTACCAAGTTTTCCAGTTAAACTTCAAATTAACGAAATTCTAGTTAAGAGCTGTGTAATTACAGCTGCCATGGACACATTTCATAGGACAAGTAATTTAACAGTCCTCCATTCCTGCTATTTAGATTTCAAATGGTGTAATTTAACGTATTTAGGTTGTGATGTACAATAGGCCATTTCCGAGTTGCTGTGAACCTCACTGTGAAAGCGAGGCTAAGTGCAAAACTTTTCATACGAAAATTAGTTTTGTTTGCATATGAATGAAAACTAATTTTCATAACAAAAACTTTGCACTTAACCTCGCTTTCATAATGAGGTTCAAAGCAACTCGGAAATGGCCCATTAGTTTTCTTACTTCTGCAGATATACAATGGAGAGGGTTGGCCACCCATCCAATCTACATCCTCCTCTCTCCTGCCTCCTCGCCTCGGCAGGTCTATTCCGGGGGTGAGGGGTGGGGGGTGAGGGGTGAGGGGTGAGGGGTGAGGGGTGGGGGGTGAGGGGTGAGGGGTGAGGGGTGAGGGGTGGGGGGTGGGGGGTGAGGGGTGAGGGGTGAGGGGTGGGGGGTGAGGGGTGAGGGGTGAGTTTAACTGGGTTGAGTTTAAATGTCCCTTGACAGACTTGACAGAAGAGTTCAGTCGGTTTCCCCATTAAACCTGTGATAAGGCCCAATTTTAGCAGTGCTCTTATTTATTTTTACGCGGTCGCTCGCTAAATTTTTGCAGGAATGGTTTTTAAAATACCAAGACTGAGAGCCTGATCACAGGTTTATAGTTCTGAGATACTACGTCTGCCAACAACCGCGTCTCAATTCATACTAAAGCGCGATAAGAGGCGCCTACCGATAAACCAACCAATGGAATAATGAACTTTGACAGGCTGTTGACAACATTATCACAAGATGTCGATTTCATGCAAATGATCACAAAACACGTTCTTAAGTTGACTTGGAAGTTGACCTGGCTGAACAAAAGCAAAACACTATTATTAAGGATATTGTGTTTTATTTGTGAAATTTTGGCGTAAATAATGGATTAAGCTTTATAATACTTCAGAAGTATGTTTACTGGGGCATTTTGTTTATTAAACTCGCCGCGATACGTAACCGGATCCTAGTAAATTATTTTCATTATTTTTCACTCTGACGCCATTGAAAAGTTTCACGGCGAGGTTTACATTTCACGGCGTGAAATATTTCACTCCTTTATAATTTTACTTTCACGGCGTAACCGGGCGGCGTGAATTTATTTCCCAGTCTTCAGATTCACTCCCAGAGTGAAAACGTTTCGGAATAGCGTGAACACGGCGTGAAATTTCCACCTCACAGTGTGAAGTTTCAAATACACGCGCCGTGACCGTGAAAAAAATTCACTATTTGGAGTGAAATCCATAAGCCCTCTTTTCGCGTGGAGGGTCACATATGGAGACAGTATGACAAAGGGAAAGGGGTTTCTGGGCTGCTATGGAACCCATTTTGTTTTAGCACCTAAGATAGTGTGTGAATTAAATCACTGATTAAATTCAAATAAATTAGCAACAATGTAAAAATTATAGTTCTCAGGAAACTTATCAGTGTCACATGTACCACGTTACAATACACTCCATTAGTGAATGTCGGGTATTAGATGCGTCTCAGATCTCAGTAAAATAGGGGAAAGAAACTACAGTCTTGAATCTTGAATTGTTATAGTCTGAAATGTCAGCTGTCTCCTCCCCATAACCCCCTGTGGGTTAGGGAGAAGAGACGGCTGACATTTCAGACTAGAATTCGTTTCGAACAATTGGCTCACCCCTCACCCCTCACCCCCCACCCCTCACCCTTCACCCCTCACCCCCCACCCCCCACCCCTCACCCCTCACCCCTCACCCCCCACCCCCTACCCCCTCACCCCCTACCCCTCACCCCTCACCCCCTACCCCTCACCCCTCACCCCCCACCCCTCACCCCCGGAATAGACCTGCCGCCTCGCCTGCCTCCCACACCCTCCCCCCGGCAAATAAAAAAAAAAATAAAATAAAAAAAGACCTTAAATATACTATAAAGAGTGTGGGGAATAGATCAAGACGTAAACGACGTCATAATGATTTTGGATTGTGAGTTTGTATGACGTTGTGAAGTGAAAGGATGGATGCTTATAGGTGGCATTAAGAAACGTTTAGAGATGGGCTGACATGACAGAAAGACTATAAGGTCTCTGCATGGGCTCCTGGTCTCTGATAAGCGATATAACTGGGAGAGGGTCTTGCCACCGGTATTTCATATTATATAATAAAGCAAACAGTTTTATTAATGTGCGTATACTCACCAAGTTTAACTTGTTCAAGGTTTCGGCGATCTCGGAAACTTCAGCGGTCACCTGGCATGTCTCAGGTGCTCTTTCCTTATACACACCTAGCATGTTTCTGCATTTTACGCAAATTTCTTTAGACAAAACATAGTCAAACTCCCGTCAAAACTTCCAAATTACCGAAAGTCTGAAGTTTGGTTCGACCTACAGAATAAAATGAGAATCGACAGTTGACTGCACGATAAGAGGTGAAATTTGGAATAAATTTATTCCTTTTTCCAGTGCGGGTGCCTTCCTCAGCTCCTTGCAGTGACAAGAAACAACTTCTGGGATGGTGCAAAGATTACCCGTCCTTCGCCAACCTATACCTAACTTGCCACGATGAGCCGGACAGATAGTCATATCCAATAAATTCGCCGGCTTCTGAAAACATCCACATCTCGCCAAAATTAATGGTACCTCCGTTTCAATTCCGGAAAAATATCAACGACTTTTTGTGATTTTTGATATCCCTGTTACACCGCGTGAGTGGCGTGACGGAGGTTGAAGAACTTGTGCGTTCGTACCGTCTGCGCCGCAATTCCCACCAACAATATTCAAGAACGAACAAGACATCGTTGTTCTATGAACTTCCCCGACAATCAACTCTGGTTTTAGATGCAATGTTTCACAGATAAAGACAATTCGATTTATTTATTTAGAGAACGATGCAATTTTCGTGAGAGCAGGTACTTCTGATTGGCTATCGACGGCATAAAGCTTCTCATTCTTAATAAAATCAATTCTAATCTTTTTAGTTTGAATTTATATTTTCTTTTATTTTTTATCTCAGCGAGTTAACTGGGGAACTTGGCACATCGTTGAGTAAGATATTAAAGAAATAAAAAACACGCCGAGTGCATTGTTGAGTTATATAAGCACGCGGGAATTTTTAAGAACACGAGAGAAGTGCAGAGAGGCACGAGCCGTAGGCGAGTGCCTTTCTGCACTTCTCTCGTGTTCTTAAAAATTCCCGCGTGCTTATATAACTCAACAATGCACGAGGAACAAGTTTTTTTATTTCTTTTATAAAATATAAACAATCGCAACTCGTCAGACAAGTGCGAATATTAATGAATCAACATCAACTTTCTCCTTACACGTCAGACGCAATGTCATTGGTTCAAAATTTGGCAGAAAACCAATGAAAAACGTTTTGTATCGTTCACGACGAGAATCATTTGAAGCGAAAAGTTCTCGAAAAGGCTAAACAACAAGCCAAGGATTCTCTTCAAAAGTTCAAATACTTCACTTATTTGTGGATTAAGGGAGATTCAATTTTATTTGAACCGAATTAATAGTGCACGAATTGAACATGCCACGAGAATCACCGCAGTGTTGGAGTATGTTGATCGGTGTGATTCTACAACTGCGGATGACATTTCTCTTGTTGTCGAGAAGAAACGGACTGGAATTGTTGGGAAGACATTTGGGCTATTTGCTTCATCTGTGTTGTCTGAATTGATCCTGTTAGAGCAGATGACAGAACATCACTGCACTTTCTGAGCTGAGTTGACGATGGCCGGGAATTGTAATGTTGGAGGCTCTTCGGGTTTCTTGTGGCCGAAATGTGGCAAATGTTCCGATCTGCCAAGCCCACTTCTGACCACAAGGTTATCGTTGTTGCTCGAACACAATGATTTGTGTAGAGGGTGGATAGCACTGCCTTTTCGCTGGTCTCTTTCATCGTAGTGCCCAGAGTGTTAACACCGAGCGGGCGATTTTCGTACCAGACGGTTTGCACGGCGTTGTTTGCTTCGGTCCAGTCGTGTCGAGGGAGCTGAAAGAGAGCTTCGCACTTTGGATTCAACTTGGACAGATCTCAGACCTCAGAGCTCGATAACCATCGGTTAGTGTTTACAATATCATTGACAGCCTCGAAACCGCAGTCAAATGAAGGAAATTGCTCGGCCATAATGGCGGCCTGTCGTTAAATTTCTCAGATTTTCACAGGCAAAAAACCTGACGTGTGCTCCGTGCATATGTACAATTATAATGCACGCACTATACGTATGCTTCGTGCATTGTGGAGCTATAAAGAACTCAGTTTGACCAATCACAGTGCTTGCTTGACCCTGGCCATTTTATAATTTAAAATAAGACTTATTTTAAATCAACAGATGTAATATTTGTTTGTTACTGTACTAATTGTAGCTAAGTCGTTCGTGCGTGACACAGATTAATAGGGAGCGAGCCTGTGAGATTTAATTTTAGCTCGTGGTAATTTTGGTGTTTCATAGTTTGTTTTACCTGTGTAGACAGTATTTAACATCAATAAATACTTTAAAACGGTTCAAAACGCTAAAAAAAGTACAAACTTTGGCCGAGGAGTTTCGTGCTTTGTTATAGAGTTGTAGATTTCATAGGCGCTCAATTGGAATTTTATCGAATTTTGATCGGCGTTCATGAAAAAATTCTACTAGATCCTAAAGATTTAAAAACGTAAACCTAAAACTCAATGACTGAACTATCTTTGGTTATAATATCGGAGGATTTGAAGAACTACCGGTCAGCTTTTTTCGCCGCTGAGTTTGGATTATTTTACACCTTCGCGTAAATGAGTAGTGTGTCTTCTTAATCGGGTCTCAGTTCGCTCACAAATGAGTAGAGATAAAAATTATTGCCATGGTTTGACTAAGGCAGAATCAATGTATTCAATTATACTTAAGAAAAGATTCACAGCTATGTAAACGTCTGTGTAGCGAGAAGCTGAAAAGTGTAAAATTTCGAGTTTCCGCTAGGTGAAATCCGAGCTTCCGGTAGGGTAACCGTTTTTTGTGGTTTTCTGCCGTTAAATGGAATATTTCAAAAATCTAACCTCATATCCTTCAGTTACTTACCTAGGGCTTCAAACTGACAAAGTATGAGCGAAATCGATTTTCTGACCGTGGCCACGTTTTTTGAATTTTCCTCGATTTTTACTGACATTTACTCTTAATTTTCTTGCGGGAACTCCCAGTCAATATTTGAAAAAGGTGCTTGAAACATCGTTTGCCGTTTTCAAAATCCTGTTTACAATATCCAGTCTTCCAGGCGGGTTCATCTGTACGCATTCTTTAGCTGAATTTTTAAGTCGGAAAATTTATCTATTTATTTATTAACTTACAATTCTTTGAGATATTGGGAGAATAACCAGAGTAAAGTCGCAAAATTCAGCACTGTGTTTCTTATTCAGCCGCTACAAATAATTTATGTACGTGACAAATCTTCTTCCCTTATTACTAATTACGACGCTAAGACACTTTAATTTACCCCCTACGCAATTGCCAACCGGGAGGCCTGTTCGCTGGCTAAAACTTCCTGTTTAGAATCTTTGAAAAAAAAAATAATATTAAAAACGTCACTCTCAGTACAATTGTGTAAGGGATCTTCGTTTTAGTCAAGCATAATATTTACGTCTTCTACATTTCTCCCATTTTCCCTCTCTTATTTTCCTCCTGATAGAAATTATCAAGGAAGAAAAAAATGGTATAAGTGTTTACGTTAGTGTCTTCCCTTAAACGTCATCCGATAATCAATAATAGATGAGAAAGTGGTCTGGTGCCATTATTTAATTCTGTCATTCCCCGATGGATGACATCTTTCTCCATCCAATTGTGATCAATACTCACCTGCCACTTCCAACCCATATCTTTCTAGTTCTCGTATTCACCAATTATACACACGGTGAATCATTGTTTGGGGTGTAAAGATCGTATCGGTTCGAGTTTGTTGATCTGCTCTTTCTTGGGAAGTGTGGCTGCAGTACTACTCAGATGCCCAGAAAGGTAAAAAAGAAATAATAATAATTGTAGCCATATAAACAAGTTCGGCCGCCGTTAGTGAACTTTATTTTCTTGGTCTTTAACATAGGGAATTTAAATATTACCACACAAAGAAGTTCGAGCATGAAACGATTTTCCCAGTTCGTGAACTCGTTGCTTTTTATTTCTGGCCAACGATACGAGACTTAAAACCGAAAACAAAATGAAAAGTTTTATGCCCTATTATAGGAGGTTTGGCAACCACAATGAATGAAAGGATTGCTCTCTTATGAGAAAATTACATGGTGCATCGTGTCCTTCAATAAAACCAAGTAGAGACGAGAGTCTTCGAGTGAAACTCATCAGGCACAATTTTGGCCCATGCCAGTGCACATTTGTCTTTCGATTTCGACCTATTTCGCTTGTTTAGAAGAGAAACGTGCCCGGCGCGACCAGTGCAAATCTTGTTTTTGCTTACAAAGTGTAAGTTTGTGCGTAGACAGTTTTCTACGTTTAGCGTAAAATCCGGTGCTACAAATAGTTAAAATGTTGTTTCCTTAAAAAATCTCGCATCATTTTACGACCACCAAAACGTAAATTTTCACAAGTTGACGCACCTTGATCCGTTCGTATTCTTAAGCTGAAAATTTTAGGGAACGGAATACTATTCCCGAAATTTACGAGCTGTTTTTGGCTTTTCGAAATGCTAGCGAGTCTTTTTCCACACTTTTACCGACATATTTTTCCTCCGAACACAAATGGGATGGTTTTTCAGCATTGCTAAAGTTTCAGGTAACTTTTCGTTAAAGATAACGCTTGTTGATCTTCACAATTTAATCCGAATTTCTGACTAAGACGGGTAATATCTTTTCGAAGGGATATTCCACTAAAATGAACTCTTGATGCACCCGTACAGACAAACCCACATTGTTTGAGAAATCTGAAATTGTGGGAGATCTAAACAGTCTGCAAACACTAGCTTGGTAAAATCTACAACCCGGCGCAATTTATTGAAAGTGTTCTACTTCCTTCAACTAATAATTTACGCTGGAAAACATTATAAGTTGGGTTGCCTTTCGATCGTTATTTCGAGGCCTTATGAATTAACTGTGTTTAAAAAAAATGATTTCCGCGGTGATTGTGTTGTTTACCAAACAAGGAACAAGAAATGCAAGATTTCATGATAAAGGTAGTTCGAGATCTTGAAAGAACGGGAGCTATCTGAATAAAAAAAGGTATAGCGGTAAAAGAGTG
This sequence comes from Pavona decussata, assembly GCF_977016875.1. Lineage (NCBI taxonomy): Eukaryota > Metazoa > Cnidaria > Anthozoa > Scleractinia > Agariciidae > Pavona > Pavona decussata. Next base: position 799,858 of record NW_028145705.1, read on the forward strand.
AGGATATCATAATCCAATTTATACGGGGCTGTGCTGACGTTTTGCGCGGCAAAGTTTACCCCCGATCTAAAATTACCGGCAAATTTGCTTACATCGTGTTCATCGCATGTCACGACGTTTTATACTGATTTTTACAGTGAGACAGTGTTCTGTTCTGGATTTGAAGAGAGCGAAGCAAAAAGGTCGCCTTGGGTGAAAATTAAGAAAAAACCGGGGCTATTTAAAGAAGACGAACAAGGTCAAAGTTTAACCGTTCAACGAAAACAACAACAACAACAACAACAACAACAACAGAAAAAAAAAAAATTCAGCTGGCAGCGAGCGGTGAAGGTTTGTGGTACAACCAGCCTGTTGTTGTTTGAAAACCGTCCTTGCCGAAAGATATCGGGGCGAGTCGAATGAAAATAACTTCCTCGGCAGCTGAGGAATTCAGCGCTTCTCTATCGGGATGCCGGCGACGATCTAGCCACTTCCGCTGTTTTTGACCGGATGAAAAATTAGCAGCCAACTTCAGCTCGCAAAACCGATGGATGTATTGATCTAGCCGGTGGCGTCCTCTCACCAGACTTAACTTTTTCCATTACGATACCGTGGTTTCATCGAAAGAAGCGCGCGTACGCAAGATTTCCGCTTACCGCTTTAGGGACGGTAAATAATAAACCATGCCAGTGACATAGATTGTCGCATTTAACTACATCTTTCCTTTTTTTTTTTGGCAATTCTTTAATATTATTTTTAACCTAGAGCTGAAGAGATAAATTTCGTCGACGACATATTTATCTTTAGTAATCTTCGAGTTGAAGATTTTTGTGGACAACTTGTCGCAGAAGCGCTAGCATACTTAATTTTTAGTTCATTCCTCTTCCATATGGAAACCAAACTTCGCTGGATCTACATTTTCTGTGGGGACGGAAAAGATACCTCCGAGTATTCCTTCTGTAGGAACTCAAAGAGTTTTTCATAGCTGAAATGATGAATACAGCATATATCTTTATCGGTTTCTTGTTGATGTTTTCAAATTTCCATTTCATTATTTTTTTTTTTCTATTTTAGTATGGCAGGTTGTTACTTCTCCATTTTTGATTTCCTTTTCCTCTGTTATCTTTGGGGAGCTTGGTTGCACACTGATGCCCAGCAAGGTGAGAAAACGAGTTTTAATTTGTTGCTAGTTCCAAACTAAAAGGCCCTATTAGCTGTTTTTTTTTTTTTATGTTAGAGGCGTTTACATCGTCTAAAACGTTAGACCTACAGACGCCCGTTTCTCGAATGTTCTGTTAACTTACCTGGCCGTAAAACTATCAGTGTATACACAATGTTCTTAGAATCGTTACTGATTATGAAAGCCAAATATAATTTTCTTTATCCTTTGTTACAATTTATAATAAAGTTTCGATATAACACGCGCGCTGATTGGTTGAAACAGCGTGTTTTATCAGAGTACAGATGCATGGAGCAACGACTCGAGCAAAGCCTCGACTGTGCTCTGTTATGTTGTAAAGCACGCAGGAAGCGTCTAGAGCACTCAAGAAGTAAGGAGAAACACTCGACTTCTTTCGCTTCCTGCGTGCTTTACAACAGAACCGAGCACAGCCGGGGCTTCTTTATTTGTTTATTATTGGGAAAAAATCCCGCTAAGCTATCACTCTTTGGACATGCAAAAATTTAAATGGATTTTTGAGCGAGAATTCTACTTTAGGCAGGGTGCAAAATTCGACCAAGTCTGAATGTTAATTTAACTTATTTTATTCTAGCAGTTAAACTTTCGATCCCGAATATCATTCGTTTCTTTCGATAAATTCTTAAATCATGAGGATCGTCTCTGTCTTACATACTGCTGGTTAACCAACCGATGAGGGTAAAAGCGAATGAGTTTGCGAAATGGCATTTTGCATGACGTGCGGAATGGCATAATTATGCGAAATTAAATACAAGATAAGCGGAATGACTTAAATAACTTTATTAACTGAAGAGCGCGTCCTGTTTGGCGCCAATTTTATAAGAGGAGCAGTTTTTTCGATGTTGCGTACTGTAGCCGAATATTAAACAATTAAACAACAGATCAAGCTTTCAAAAAAAGAAACAAAAAAAAAAAAAGGCCTGGGATAGAAAATGGCTTATCCCTGGTAAGGAAAAACAGTGAAGGTGAAGAAATAAATGAATATTGTTTATAGTTTCCGCACTCAAGGAACTATGAGTAAATCCGTAGTAAATTATATTTCATGTTCACTTTTCTCCTTCCGACTTCGGTTGACAAAAATATTACTATGACTATGAATATATGAAACATATCTCTAAACTGCAAATGAAAGATTAAGCGTGAGAAGAAAGACCCTCGCAGCTATTTACGCAACATTTAACTGAGCAGCTGCGAAGAGAAAGCTTGAAAAACCTCAACGATGCCTGTAGGAAGTGTAATGGCTTTTAATAGCTACGTGCATTGTAATAAATGTGAATTCGAACTGTCGTTAAATATAACGACAGATTGTCGTGTTTGGTATTTGTGCTCATCATTTGTTTGGACCCTCAGCCCCTTATCACACGATCATCACACCGTAAAACGAAAAAGGTCAATCACAAAGCCTATAATTTAGAAATCCCTTTGATCTTTCTTTTTTATTTTCTCTTTGTCAGGATTTTTTTTATTCATCCTTGATTTTTTTCATAACGATGTTTATGACTAAGAACTTTATTTTTCTTTTCGTAGAGAGCTGTCGAAGTGTCAAATTTCTGCCACCAAAGCATAGCTATTACCTAGAAGGTCGCGTAATTTTGAATCTTACCATTGAAACCCAAATCAGATCATGTGAACATCGCTGCGTTATGGAGAGTGAATGCGTTTCAGTCAACATTGGTCCACCAATTGACAACAAAATAATTTGTGAGTTGAGTGATTCGGATCACTTCCAGCATCCGGAAGACGTTATAAGAAGGCCTGACTGGACATGTGGAGCCACTGGGGTATGAATTGTAGCTCTGAAAAAATAAATGAGTAGTAATGCGTTTGAAAATAACGGGGTTTTTAACATCACTAAAAATAGTGTGATAATTCAAACTGGACTAAACTGAACTTTTGATTGACTGATTGCAGCAGGTTTAAGAACTCATGATCCCGCTCCAAGAACAAAATCTTACCGGGACCAAACATGGTCAACAAACGGGTTAGATAAGAAGTGAACTTTGCTCAAAAGCAAAGCGAATCAACTTGTAAGGAAAATCACTGATTTAGCGGACTTAGGTAGGAAATAAGTCGATAATAAGGGTGTTTTCCATTTGTCAGAACTGTCCAGCCAGTTCATTTATTTTGCAAACGGAACGCTCCAATTCGCACGACAGTTCCGCTACACTTTTCAATTTGTTCAAAATGACACGCTTGATCTCAGAAGGTGCCATTTTGAATAATTCAAGCAATCAGCCCTTCGAGCAATGAGAGACTCCATTTATGGATCGGACGAACCAGTCTGGCTGGCCAGTCCTGACAAATGGAAAACACCCAAGTGCTGACATTCAAATTGAAACGAATACTTCATTTTCGAGCGCTGAATTGTTTAAAGAACATCCAAGGGTCTGCTACAGCGCCGTGTTGAGATATAAGGCTTTAGCTTAATTACTCTTCAACTCTAGTTTTCAAGTTGTCTTAACAAAAAAAAGAAAAGAAAAAAGAAACCTTAATCTTTACTGAAATACTAAAAGATTCAAAACACCACACAAAATAAACAACATAAAATGGCAGGGACACCATACTCCTTTCGTTTTATCTAAATTGTATGCTGAGATTATTCAGCTTAACCTCGAGCACCTGCAGCATATCGCAAGTTTTGGCGCCTTTCTCGGTTGGTCATTTGATTGACACTTTGCTTTCTCTTTGCTTTAACGTTTCACTTTTTGCCTGCATTTATATTTATTGTAGGTTTTAACAAAGTAATTATTTTACGCGGACTTGCTTTTATCAAGTAATTTTAACCAGCGGAGTACTATGTGCCTCGTTTGTCAGTTTGAATTTGATATTGTGACTTAGCTTGAGAGGATATAAGCGTTGTATTATAAATGTGTTTTTTTTTTTCATCAGAACCTTTGCTCGACCGTCAAACCTTGCATCAACAACGCCAAATGCCTGTCTGGCTACACTAACAAGAAGTACCTCTGTGTATGTGCATCCGGATTTAAAGGAGAAAATTGTGAAAATGGTAAAGTTTATTCAGCTCATTTAGTCAGCGATAATTTGCCTTTCCATTTATAATTAGCCTGTTTAATTTTGTCCTTGCCTTATCAGTGTACTCATTCAGTATAATTCTCCAATTCTCTAGATATCGATGAATGCAACAACGGCATTAACAACTGCAACGGAAATGCAACCTGTATGAACACTGCTGGACACTTTAACTGTACATGTAACGTGGGTTACAGTGGGGATGGTCACTTATGTTCAGGTATAATTTGTTGTTTTGTTTTCCAAGATGTACGTTTGTGTTTAGATCATTATTTCGTTCAAATCATAAAGCAAGTTCAGTTTCATTCTTGTTTGATCATTTTACGTCTCCTTTATTATGCTCGAAACATTTAGATATCGATGAGTGCAGCGACGGCATGCACGACTGCAACGGAAATGCAACCTGTATGAACACTGCTGGACACTTTAACTGTACTTGTAACTCGGGTTACAGTGGGGATGGTCACTTACGTTCAGGTATAATTTGTTGTATTGTTTTCCAAGATGTTCGTTGGTGTTAACGTCATTTTCCTTTTCCTTTCATAAAGCCGGTTCAGTTTCATTCTTGCCTGATCATTTTACGTCTTCTTTATTATGCTCGAATAATCTTGATATCGATAAATGCAGCAACCTTATCCACGTTTACAACGAAAATGCTTCCTGTATGAACACTTCTGGACACATAAACTGTACTTGATCCGCCCCTCGCTCAGATAAGACGTGAAAAATTTCTGCGTGCTCTAAGTGTGATGCAATTATTGGACCTTATCCGGACCGAAAAGTGTCTTTACGATCTATACAAACGAAACCGTATAAGAGCCGTATAAGACCCTCTCTCAGATAAGGCGTGATACTATTCTAAGTTTCCTTAGTGGGATGCAATTAATGGACTGTAAACGGACAGAAAAGTGCCTTTATGATGTGTTTTTAGACCGTAACAGATTGTGAAACAGTACGTTTTTTTTTCAGTTTTTATCAGTTTGTCTATATTGGACAACCCTCAAAGACGTTGTGTATTGAATGTAACTCATGCCATTTATAATATATGACAGTCTCACTATTATTTTGCCGTATAACGCTATCACGGTATCAATTGAACAATATAATCACTGTCATTTTCCCTGATTTAAAATTACATTTATCTTTTGGTTTTCTCTATTGAGATATTAACGAGTGCACAACAGGAAATCACAGTTGCCATAGTTATGCTGAGTGCACGAACACCGAGGGATCGCATAACTGTACATGTAAAGCAGGATTTACCTTTCTGGCTGTCGAAACCCAGCTGACATTGCCCTGTCCAATCAAATTCTGTCATTGCTTCTGTTAGCTTGTACAGTAGGTGAGCTATGGTTGAAAAATAAAGGATGAAACGGCGGTAATAAGAGGCAAGTTTTGACCTCCGTGCTGTTTTCTGGAATGGGCCATGCGCGAACTTGTTCTACATTTCCAGGAACTGCAGTGATGCCTTCTTCTGTGACAATATGACCAAGATACGAAACCTGTTTCTGGTAGAGAAAACACTTCTTCGGCTTAAGTCTAAGTCCTGCACAGTTAAGTCGCTCAAACACCTGTTTTAGCCGCCCTAACTCTTCCTCGAATGTGAGTCTCATGAAAATCAGATCATCAAGGTAAATCAAGTACATTTTCCAATGCGGACCCTCCAAGACAAGCTCCATCAACCTTTCAAAAGTACTTGGTGCATTACAGAGTCCGAATGACATCACATTCCATTCATACATGCCGCTTGTGGTTACAAATGCTGCCTTTTCCTGGGTAGATGCAGCCATTGCCATTTACCAGAAACCACAGTCAAGATCGAACATGGAAAACCATCTTGAGCCACGTAGAGCAGCGAGTGAATCGTCAACTTGAAGGCATCCTTCACTGTTGCTCCATTCAACACACAACCTCTGACTATTATCCTTTTAGTCACCAGCACAACTGGAGAGGACCAGGGACTTGACAATTCTTTCACCTTCCCCTGTTGCAAGAAATCGGTTACAGGTCGTCCGATTTCATCACGTTTCCAATGACAGGTGCGTCGAGGCTGCTGTCGGATTGGAGGGGGTGGGGGGGGGGGGGGTGGGGGTAGGGAATTGCCTGTTTCAATTCTGTGCTGGGCCGTATGTGTGGTGCCCAAGTCCTCCTCGGAAAGGGAGAACGCATGTTGGTAATTTCACTTTAACTCCCGTAGTCTCCCCGTCTCACTCTTAGTGCTCCTTGTAAGATCTAGAAGTTCTTGCAAGGACTCTGGTAGAGCCCTATTAAGTGTTTCTTGTGATACATGCTGACTTATTACTCAAGCTTGGTCCACAACACGCTCGTGGTTCTCTTCATAAAGCTTCAGAGAAGTAACATCAATACCCGGCTTAGCTAGAGCAACCACAGTCTCGGCAGCCAAGTTGCAAACTTCGTCAGAAACATTGAAAACACGCAAAGGAACCAATCTGTCCTCTTTAACATACACCTGTGTCGTTGCAACATAAAGGCCCCTTTGTTGCAAACGTGAGTTGAGACAAAGCTCCAACAATCGCATGCCTCACTGAGAGGCCTTTAGATCTTAATTAGTGCGATGCTTGTGAACAGTAACTAGGACAGTCACCTCAGTGTTAAGTTCAATAATTGTTTATTGTCGCACCACACATCTGGAACTAAAAGGATGGTTCTTAAAATCAGAGCAATCCAAAACTTATCCATTAATCGACACTTCCTTTTTAACAATATCAATATGCGAATCAGCTTCTGACAGAAAGTCCATACCCACAATTCCCTTATCCCATATACATTTGAGACTTTTTAATACCCAGGCGCACCACAGCATGTCCCACAACACGTGTTTTTGCCTGCTTACCATCAGCAAGAGCAATTTCAGGATAGCTTAACTCAAACTGAACTTGACACTAGCAGGTAAGGAATCACAAGTGAAAAAATTGAACAAGCGAAGGTAATGGCCGGACTCTTTGCAGTACCAGCATCGACTGGAATAACGTGAGGCAGGTGGGCTTTGTTGGCTTCCAGGCATGTTCAGAGACATTAACCGGGTGAGCTGATGTATCTGCTGAACCAATTGCTGGAGAGCGACTTGCTGAGTCTCCTGACGTTGTTCATGCAATTGAATGTCATGACATAACATTTCCAACTGAGATTCAAACAAATGAGGCTCCCTGACAACTTCATCCGCAGAGCAAACCTTCGCCGAGCTTCTTCGCCAATCTCCATCCAAGAGACAAAATGCCTGAAGTTCACAAGCCAGTGACGAGGCTTCGTCCATGCTGCATGGTTTGTCTCTGCGTAGTCGCAGCCGATCGTATTCGTCTTTGACAGCATCAATGAAATGTTTGACAAATCTTTCTGATGCCAACGGATTTGCAAAGTGAATTTGTCGAATTGGACTTTGAAAATTTACTTTTGGATCCAGGGATGAATCAGTTGCTGGTGTAAGCGGCTTTTCCGGTTTGAAAGGGTTAGTTGGCGTTGAACAAGTCATCCTTTGGAATCTTAAACCCACGTTTGAGTTTTCCACCATTGTAAACAACACACAAGCAAAAATTCGAAACAGAACCACACAACGTTGAAATTCGGTCAACAAACCATCAAAACGTTTCCATTGACCACAGATTTCTGTTAATTTCATTTTTTTCACTGCTGCCACCAATGCAACGCCATAATTTCCACAGTAAACACGGCGTTAAAATCTTTTAATCACAGTTCTACGTGATGCACGTTTCTGACAACTCAACCAAGCACATGGCTCTTGCAACATTTGTCACGTGTCTTACAATAATTACTTAGAAGGATACCCACAGACAGTCATCTAACGCTACAATATAGTTGAATGGCGATAGAGAATCGCCCATCATTCACTCCTCAACTATATGTTGTAGTCAGTGAATAGTTTTCAAATAATTTATCAGTGTAACCAACACAAGATTACAAGTTCTTTAAAACAAGGCAAATACAGGAACATCCACCACAGCGATGTAGGGGGGTCCTTTTTATCATTACTCGTTTTTTTTTTTTTTTTTTCTAGTGTGAACCAGGCTTACATATTAATAAGATATATTTATTGTAATGCTGATAACAGAACTCTTGAATCTGATTGGCTCTCCACATGCTTATTTGTAAAGACCATTTAGCAAGACTAAAACAACTAGGGAGGTAGCAATTTGGTTAATAGAAAGCCTACCCCCACCCCCTTCGTCACAGACCAATTAGAGAGTTTATAAGAAGCAACTCGAACGTCAATAAAGCAGTAGATTTGATATATTTCTTTGCTCTCGCTGTACACGGACTACCACGTCAAATCTCATTATTTCACGCGTAAAGGAGGACGTCAACAAATGATGACAATTTTTTCTCAGTTTCTCTTTTTAAACTTGAACCCAGGCAGTAAGAATCCGCCCTGCAGGAGAATTCACCTACAATTAAAAACTTTAGTGAGTTGGAATTATCATGATGAAGTGATAAAAGAACGCGAATTCGCTTTATGAATAATGTTTTTGTCTTATCTTATCTAAGCTCTTTTGAAGTGTACAGAGTTAAATTTATAAGTACTGACAGAAACACGTGTAACTAACTTTAGCACTGTTTGTGATCACATAAAAAACATTTTGATGATAATATGATTTCAGTGTCTTTAATTTTACTTTACATGACTTTAACCAGAAGTGAAGTTGTCTCAAATGTGTAGGTCTGTCACATTTTCTGATGGATGTAATTAAATGTTGAGTAAATAAGTTTGTTTCTTCCTTTGCATAAAACACAAAATTTAACTTTGTATTCATGTAAAGCCATGTTTTCTTGGAGCAAATGGGCTTTCTTAATATAAACTTAATTCGATTTTACGACGGCAATACGACTTCATATTGACGGCTAGTTGGGAGAAAATATATTCCGTATTGGGCTTCGTCGCTTCGCGACTCCGCCCAATACGGAATATATTTTCTCCCAACGCCGTCAATATAAAGTCGTATTGTTGTCTCAAAATCGAATTTAGTTTTTTATCGTGATACTGACATTTTGTTGGAGAGAGTAAACGGATAAAGTACAAATCGTGCGCTGATTGAAAAAGAAATTCTTACTTCAGTTAAACTGTAGCCATGGTAATATTCGTGCGCGAAATTTTTTCTCGGGGCGGGTTATTTAAATTTTTGGCCTTAATTTTTACGTCAAAACAAAGAAAATACAAACATTTACAGTCTATAAAGCGCCTGCCATTGATGAAATAGATGAGCTAGTAGGCTTAGACATTTTACCAGCATTAAAAATTTGTTACCACCAAGATATAAACAACAACATGAAAACAGTGATAATATAAATAAACAGAAGCAAGAATAAAAACAGCAAACATACAAAAACAGAGCATTGTTATCCAAGCTTAGATGCCATGGAGATTTACAAATTTGAAAGAGATCAAGCGGCGAAGAATACTGTAAAAATTACCGAGTCTGCCGTTCGGCGCTACGACAAGAAGATCAAATTGACAGACCTGAGCCATTAAAGAGAACGCAGCAGAGCTCTTGGAGCAATTTTATCTAGAGATAAGAGATATCAGAAAAGAAACAGATCCTTTTCTTTTGAAAATGCCATAATTGCCATAATTTACCGTGGCCGCGTTCACACTCAAGAAAGTCTTTTAAGTAAATTTATCTTCATCGAATTTTCGCTTACCTTGAAGAAAAAAGTTGTATCCGCTTTATCATGATACATGTTCACCACCAAAAAAAAATATTGAGGACTGGGACGAGTAGTGAAAGATGGCGGACATGTTTTTGTTCGCTCTGCCTGTCCGTGAGTAAATCATGCTTGGTTTGTAAGGCAACTAACTATAAAGACATAATGCCAAAAGAAAATGAAGGAAAGGGACAAGAGCCAAAGTCTGGTCCAGCAAATACGGAAAAAGGTCAAGAGAACCGACCGAGAAGAAAAAGGATAAGACAACAATGATCGCAAACCGATGATGAGCTTATGAATGAAGGACATGAGCGAAACGGTTGTACAATTTCCAATGGTAAACTTGATGCTATTCAAGAGAAGCTCGATCAGGTATATTGCTGTTGATTCCTGAAGTTGAACATCTGCGAGCTAAAATGGAACAGTTGGAGGAAGACAAAGAATAGTTACGGCAAAGCCTCGAGTTCATCCAAGCAGAAGTGAAGGAACTAAAATCGCAAATTAAATCAACAACCGAGGAGCTGGGTGTCGCTAATAACAAGCTTGATAAATTAGACCAGCTAGAGCGCCGAATTATCAAACAAGAATGCTACAACCGTCGCAGCAATGTTAAATTTTTTGGGATCAAGGACTCTGAAGATGAATTACCAAGCGACACAGAGCTCAGGCTATTCTTGAAGAAAGAAATGCAAATTTCCAAAGAGGATCTTGAAGAGATGCAATTTGAAAGGGTACATAGAATTCCGACACATCCCATCGCTGGAAAGAGCACTAACAAGGCGAGGCCCATAATTGCGAAAGTATCCTTATTCAAGGACAAGGAACTCATTAAATCCCACATCAAAAAATTGCCGAAAGGAAGAAGATATGGTGTAGCTGATGACTTTCCCAACGAAGTGGAAGAGATTAGGAAGGCTTTATATCCGCTTCTCAAAAAAGCCAAACAAGACAAGAAGAAAGCCTTTTTCAACATGAAAAAGCTAGTTATCGATAACGTCGTCTATCACGGACCAGAATCTAAGAAAATTCCACTTTACGGACGTATTATGGCAAATGGTTGAACTCTAATATCTAAATAGTTTTGTTTACTGCTTTTATGAAAAGCGTTCGGATCTTTACACTCGCCTCAGACAGAGAATGCCGACTACTGGAATACAGGTAATGTTAAGCGTAGTGTAGTAAATTTGTTTGTCTTTATGGTTTGTGTGTCCCCTTAGTGCTCTGCTTTCACGCTAACGAAATCAACTGCAACAAGCAAACCAAAGTGCTGCATCATTGGCTCATTTGTTTATTTCTGTAATAAATAGCTTGTGGCGAAAATGTATAGCAAATGGAGCTTAAGTTTTTATCTTTGAATGTTAGAGGGTTGAACAAGACTACCAAACGACGCCAACTTTTTAGATGGTTACATCAACAATCTTCTGATGTAATATTTCTTCAAGAAACATATTCGTCTGTACAGACTCTCAAATTGTGGGAAGCTGAATGGGGAGGTAAAATGCTCGCATGCCACGGCTCTACTCACAGCCTTGGTGTGATGACTCTGTTCAAACCTAAAATCAACGTGTCGATTGGTAATGTAATTCGGGACAAAAACGGCAGATACATTGTAAGTGAAGCAGCAATAGATGATGTAAAGCGGATTTTAGTAAATATTTATGTACCAAACGATCAAACGCAACAAATTAAATTCCTTAGAGATCTGTATTATTCCGGGATTCAGTAAGGATGAATGTCAGAAAATTTATTCTTTACCATTTGTTGCCACAAAAGAAATAAAACTTTCAATGTTTTAGTATAAAATAATTCACAAGATACTTTACACAAAAAATGTTCTTCACAAAATGAATAAAGTCGAGGATCCTTTCTGTCCTTTTTGCACAAATGTGGAGCAAACAGTCACCCATTTATTTGTATCCTGTCCTATTGCTCTTTCCTTCTGGTCCGACTTTACTGGTTGGTACCAGTGCATTTCCGAAGAAACTCTAACTCTAGGCAGGAAAGACATCATGTACGGCATCTTGAATAATTGGTCCTCTTGTTCAGCCCTAAACCATCTTATTCTTATGAGAGAAATGTGATGGTATATTTCCAGCCTGGTGAATGAATGAGAATGATGATTATTCAAGAAAGTGACGCAGGCATACTCGGAAAAAAGGAATCCGAGTGCACTCGGATTTCTTTTTTCCGAGTATGCCTGCGTCACTTTCTTGAATAATCATCATTCTCATTCATTCACCAGGCTGGAAATATACCATCACATTTATTTCATATACCACACGTTCGACATTCAAATCCTAGCAGTATGCAGGATGTTTGTCCCATGAACCTAGTTTAATGACCTTAGCACCCACGAGTCTCCTGTAGCTCAGTGGTAGAGCATCCGAACTAGTAATCGGAAGGTCTTAGGTTCGACTCCTGATAGGAGCACTCGGATTTCTTTTTCCCGAGTATGCCTGCGTCACTTTCTTGAATAATCATCATTCTCATCTTATTCTTATTGGTAAATACTTAATCTATTGTAAAGCAATAAATAGAGTCAATTTTCGTTTTGCTGATTTTAAAGCGTTATTACATCAAAAAATTGAAATAGAAAAATACATAGCATTCAGCTCAGACAAATGCAGCACTTTTAACGAAAAATGGGACAGATGTTTAAATTGACAACTAATTTCAATGTTATTGCTTGTATAGTATTTTTGTGTTTTTTTTCTTTGTAGCTTAATAGTTTAAATTGTAATTGTAAATTGTAAATTGTAATTGTAATTGTAACCTTTGTTACATGTAGTTAACAGTGTAGTGTATATGCCTTGTTTTCTCTCATCACTTATATTGCATGTAATATTTTATACGACAGCTCTGTAATGTGTGTTTGACTGTTAAATAAAGAGATTAAAAAAAAATATTGTAAGTGGTTCTTGAACAGTGTCAGAAGCTTTGTAAACTCAAATGAAAAGAAATAAACAACACCATCCAACGTGGCATGTTCATTTACAGAAGTAAAATTTTGATCTATGCGCGCCGAACCCATTTATTACCGTGCGGTCGTGCTTACATGACAGTTTTTTTGAGCCAATCAGAAACCGTCATTTTGAGACGACAATATCACAAAATAACGTCGTCTCAGCGCAATGCGAAGATCCCCCAGGATCGCGATAATCACATTGATTTTTTTTTCTGAAGTAAAGTTATCTTAAATTTGCAATTGCTTCTCACATTTGCTACAGTGTGCAGTGTTGAGTAAAATCTGTAAATGTCGTGCAAACATGAAGTTTGATTTATGTGCAAATGTCACCAAAGTGAAGCAAATATAAGTTTTTTACCTCATTTGGCCACCCTGTAAATCCATTAGCCTTGGAGCAAATGTGTAATCTTACTCATATTAACCGGCTTTTATTTGCCTGTAAATGTCGTGCAAACATGAAATTTGATTCGTGTGCAAATATCACCAAAGTCGAGGAAACATTATATTTTACCTCATTTGCTCACCACGTAAATCTATTTTTCTTGGATCAAATGTGTGGTGTTACTCATATTTACCGTAGAGTTAAAGTTGTCTTGAATGTGTACTTCCTCCCGCACATTTGCAACGGTGTGTGAATATTGTGTAAATGCGGTATTTACCGCGTTTGCTTTGCTTGTAAATGTCTTGTAAACACGATGTTTGATTTACGCGCAAATATGACCAAAGTCGAGCAAACATACTGTTTTACCGCATATTTGGTACCCATGTAAATATGTGTTTTCTTGGAGCAAACGTATGTCTTATCTTCACATTTATTTCAATGGTAAAGTTGTTTCAAATGTGTACATCTTTCTCACATTTGCAACAGTGTATAAATATTGTGTAAATGCGGTATTTGCCATCATTGCCTTATAGGCAAATCTCGTTCAAACATGAAGTTTGGTTTTGAGGAAATATGACCAAATTTGAGAAAATGTGGTATTTTCTTCACATTTACCACCGTTTGGCTACTATTGTTAATCCGTTTTTTGGTGCAGTGTAAGCCTGTTAAGTTTGGCAGTCTTAGATTAGTATAAAAAAGTAGGATTACTTTTAAACTATCCCGAGAAATATATTTTTTTAATAAAACCATAGTAAAAATAAACAATATTTGCAAGCCGTTATTCGCGTTGTTATTTTTCACTGGCACAGCATGATCGGAGAAAGTAAATCCTAGTTCTCCACAGGCGGCAGATAAATTAACTATCCCCATCTAAACCGTGACAATAACGTTAAAATTTGGGAATAACGGCCATCTTGGATCTCCCGATTTCTTCATAACTTCAGAAAGTTGCAAAACTGACCTAAAACTCATAACCAATAGAAGAAAACAAAAATTGAGTGAAAAAAATGGAAGTTGCCTTGAGAAATGTCATAAGTGTTCACAAAAGTACTACTGTAATAGCTCCCATTTAATCAAAGAGCCTGTGGCATAAATATCCCCATTTCGTATTTCTGTCATAAACTTACACTTGATTTTTAGATGAAAAGTACGACTACACAGTCACTGTGTACACCGGAGACATAAAATTGGCAGGAACTGGTGCCAGGGTGTTTGTTGAGATATTTGGTAGGATAAAAAACTCAGGACAAGTAGAATTGGTAGGAACCAAGGAACAGTTCGAGCGGGGCAGGTAAGTGATGTTACTTATCAAAATACGACCTTCCGTTTAACAACCAGAAAACGGCTTGGAGAAAAGACTTACTACAACATCAGATTTTAACGATGTCCGTCTTTGAAACTCACAATGCTTTCCATCACTGTAGTGGATAGTTTTAACGTATCGCAGGGAATGACGTTATATTCTATGCATGTTTACCGTCTTATTTAGCTGCAAAGAAATCAATGGTTGAGGTCACTTGAGTTTAGTGTGGTAGACTTAGGGGATAGATAGCACGTCTAAAGATGTCTCTTTTGAGGTCCGCTCCGCAAAGAGATGATCTCATATGATGTGGTAGTTAGGACAAGATTTCCCAATGGCGGCCATCTTGGATCCTCCATCTTGAATTCTTTATTTTCTCAAAACTTCAGGAAAGCGCCGAAATGAAGCAAAAAGTAATTAAAACCAATAAAGGAACACTTATATGAGCTAGAAATGTAAAAGTTATGGGAAGAAAGGTGATTTTTTTATTTTAAAAATGGATTTTATATTTTCTGAAAATCCTGCCTGTCAAAAATTGGTTGCCAAGGTAACATCAAAGTCAGTCAACATTAACCAACGACACCAATTTTTTTTCCAGACAAAAAGGTTCAGAATTTCAAGGGTATTTGCTCAAATATTCCGGTTCAAAGTCGCCGCGCGTACAACTCCTCACCTCCTCTGTAGATACGGTTAAGTATAGCAAAAAAAAAAAAAGAACAAAAAAAAAACAACAACAACAACAACAACAACAAACAAAAAGACAGGTAAACAAAGTTTACTATAGTAAAACTCATAAGTTCGCTTTAACACTTCCCAGATGGTGCTTTGAGGTAAATATGTCAATCTAATAAAAGGAAGATGACAGATGAGAATAAATGAATCTTTTTCTATCAAGAACCTTCTAGAAAAGCAGGATAGAAAAGTATTTAGTAAGGTATCTGGCATAGACCGACACCCTCTAAGGGGACTATTACCCAAGAAGAAAGTATCGACTTACAATTTAAGTAATCAAACAAGTCAGTATCCAAAAGCTAATACAGATAGAATCAAGAACTCTTACGTTAATCGACTAATTTTTAAATACAATTTGGCTATGTAGGTACTTTTTTACTCAAATACTCAATTGTGACATAAGATATGTATTTTTTATCTTATGAAGAAACAAAGACTTTTTATTTTATTATTTATTATTTTATGAAAAAGCTCGTCAGTCCACCCATGTTCCTGGACGCGATGTCACTTCCATTGCGGCTGTTCTATTTCTTATTATCGCAATCCGAAAAGCTGTGAGATTTAGGTTTCTGGCAATCTGCCTTCACTTTGAAAGAAAACAATGTGATCTCACTAATAATCTTCTCGTAGCAAGACTGATGAATAGATTACGTGAACGATGACGAAGACAAGCTTTGGCAAGACGTAGGGGAGGACAAAATTTATATTTCCAGTTTACCTCGAATTGAAAGAGAAGTTGTCACGCAAACTGCTGGAAGTCGAAGATTGCGGGAAAAGAAAAGTAAGAGCTTAGAGCTGGCGCGATATTCACTCCATGCATTCACGAATTCCGAAATGCATTTCAAACAACTATATAGACAAGTTGTCAGTGAAATAAACAAAGCGAAGATAAACACGTGATAAACCGTATCGTTTCAGGTAGTGTAATTATAGTAAACTTTGATTTTTTTTATTACCGCCGTAGCCAACGCAAAATACCAGACGTGTGTTTACTATGGTAAAGTGAAAAAAGCCGGTCACATTCAAAAAAGGTCTTTACCATAGTAAACTTACCTTTATTACAGCTAAAAAGGCCTATTTGACCTCAACCAATAAGGCTGGTGTAGTGTTTCCTTACCTTGCCCCAAATATTTATTTACTTTGGACAGTAAAAACCAGCATTTTTAAATTCTAATTCAATATTTTATTAGGAAACTTTCGGTCACTTAACGTGGTTTTCAGAAAGGTCCTATAAAGATTAAATATACAAAAGGTTAAAAAATACAATATATAAGAACAAATTACAAACTGATAAAAACAGCAATTCAAACTAGAAGCTGAAACTACAAAGATATCATCGATGGGGTTAAAAACTTCAAATTGAAAAAAAAAAAAATGATCAAAGCAAAGAAGCTAAAACTACAAAAATTCTTACCGGTAGGGTTAATTAAAAAAAATCTGGCAAACATGTTTCGCTTAAAAGTAGCAATATTCGGTGCATTTCTGGTCTCTCTCTCTCTCTAATTCATTTCAGTCTATTAGAGAGTGATGACAAACTCTCTGCTTTCCCCAATTTCTGGTAACACGGGGTAGTCGGAGCATGTCTTTGTTCCTTGTATTATATATTGACACAAAGGCAGGAGAATCGGCGACCTTTTCATTCTTATCGCTGCTTTGTTTCAGTGTGGATACATTTAATGTCACTTTATCAAACTTGGGACGACTGACCATGCTGACGGTCAGACACGACAACGGAGGAAAGCATTCGGGTTGGTTTTTGAGCAAGGTAACCACGCCGTTGTTGTTATTTCTATTCTGTTGTAATAGCTAGCCCACTTCCTATCACGTCACGTACCCCTTTAGCTTTGGTGACATTATTGAACTGGTTAAAAATTAATTGCAGTAATCACTTCCTTTCAATTTAATTTCTGATCTCTAACTAGCTGTTATGATTCTTCTCGTGCTTAAAACTACCAACCCAGCTACCCTCCTTCACACTTTCTTTCTCCCCTTTATACCGACTTTCATTCGAAGGAGGAAAATCACCCTTAGAGCACCCTTATTTTGACATCAATAAAGCAATAAAGCTACAAAGGTTGCTAGTGAGTCCTATAGCATTACTTTTTTAATTAAAATGTGATCCAGTAGTATTGAAAGTGAGTCTGTTCTTGCTAATCTAATAACATTGTTACTTTCACCCTGCAGATTCGTGTGCGAAATGCTAAAAAAGGCGTGGATGTTTCATTCGTGTGCTCATGTTGGATCTTGGACCCTCCCAACAAGAAAACGTTGTTTCCGTCTTAGACTTCTTTGTTCCCGAGTCCGAGGCAATTGAATTACACAAATTAGGATGTTTGCTAGGTCTCCATAAAAACATGTAATCTGAAAGTTTTTGTGATTTAACTAGACGCATTTTTCCTTTTATAGAAGGAAGAAAATGTCTTCATTTAAAATATTTACCATTTAACCCCGAATTTCTCCTAGCTAAAAAATCCCTGATTTTACTGTATTTCTTTGAAAGATGCTCAAATACTTGATAAGGAACATTTTCCCTCAAACGAAATTTTTTCTTACAATCCCAGGAGGAAAATGTTTATTAGTCACTTCTCCTTGAAAGAAAAAACGTCAATTTAATAATTTCTTCCAAACACACAGTAAGAGCTTGGAAAAATGTGGCCATTTTCTTAAGCTGTAATCAATTTCCATCCTGGCTTTCCCAGCCAGAAGTAATGGTTTTGTTGACAAAAGTGAACTATTATTTTAAAATTTTCATCACCAGAAATAAACAGCAGCCAAATCGAAAGGTCTGCTACTTTGCCCGCTCAACACTGATTTCATTGTGTATATTTATTAGTTATATAACCTGCATCTATGTTTGCTGTAGTTTTGATCTTCTCTCTTCTGATGCTAAGCAAATACAGTGCAAATAGTATGAAATTAAGTGATTTAATTTGAATTTATTTGACTTTCTGTTTATGTTAGTGATATTCCTTAAGCGATGTCCGTTTTAATTAATTAAGCGTAGGCGACTGGTAGCCCACAGTGACTATGGGACTATTTCGAACGCCATTAAGTGAATCGACATCTGGCGCGGATCCAGGTTCTTAGGAGAGGGAGTCAGAGAAAGGCGGCGCCCCAATAGGGGGGTCCAGGGGCAACCTGCCCCTTAACATTTTGAAATTTCAAGTCCTTGGAAACGCGATTACCGATCAGTATTCTGTGGCAAACCTAGCGTGTTTTAATCTCTCATTTTTTTAAAGTTAAAATGCCTTTTTTTTTTTCCCTAAAAATATAAAAAGCTACGTAACATGCAAATATGCATAAATAAAAATTTGATAAAAATATACTACATTTCATTTTATCTCAATTTTGTGTTTCGTCAAAGACGGGATCGACAAGAAGCATTTTTCGGGGATATCTTTGGGAATATCTTTTCTCCCCTAGATCCGCCCCAGGACATACTTTTTGGTCTCAGGACTTTACACGAAAAGTAGAAAGCATCCAAGAATCATTTTGTCAACGCCGAATCATTATTTATCTCCTCAGTTACACATAACGACGAAAATAGTACTAAGTAGACCAGGGCAACAGAACAACAAAAAACAAACAAAAACAACAACAAGAAAATATTCTGCGATCTTAAAAGGGCAGGGTCACCTATTTTTATGGCGACTTTGAATAGCTAAAAACATATTTGCATATAAAGCAAGAAAATATTTAGTAATCGTTTAAAATTAAACTAATAAAATAGTAGCTAGCTAGTAACAAAAACTAGCCATCAATATATAAACTATAAAGTACAAATGAAATAAAATTTTTGTTTACTATAATATTTAGGCAATTCATTGGTTTCTATGATAAATCTTGGTAGGCATTTGGTATAAGATATATATAGAAAAGGAAAACTTTCAAAATAGCTAAGTAGCTAACAAAAGCATTATTCAACTGTGATTCCTATTATGACGGTGTAAAAGTTGAATGTGACTGCAGCGCTGTGCAGTCAGCGGTTTTACGCAAGTGCTTAGCTACCGCGTCTGTTTTTCTTTGGCGAGTGACCCGCCATTTTGTTTTTGTTCACATGTGGTTTGATATTTGTGCGGTTATCGCAGTAATCGTGGTTCATCGGATGTTTGCTGTCCTATCAAACGGCCTAAACGGTAAGATCAGCTCAAGAAGTATTGTACGGAACATTTTTTGGTTTATTTTTCACCCTAGTTTTCAAGATTAGTTATAGCAAGTATTCCTTTGTTACGCAGATTGTTATCTCGGGAATCAGGAGTGTATCGGCATGTGCTGTAACCTGACCTGTGAATAAACGAGTTTTGGCCTCTATTTGATTTGTTCGCAATTCCTCCCGTCATGTGCGACGGGATGCCAGCCACAATAACAATCGTTTGATGATATGGATATCATGTCTACTTCCAAAGAAGCAAGATCCGAAGACCAGGCCAAGGTGGCACTGGAAGAAGAAAGCGAGGAGTCTAGGAAGCGAACACCGACAGAAAAAGGGTATTTGTACCAAGTCGACATAAAGACAAGCAACTTGAGAACCAAGAAATGTGATCTGGGCAAGCGTATGAGAGGTACTCTGTTGAAGCGAGGTCAGTCAACTAAACTTGTAGAATTTAAGAAAGAATTCAGTGAAGCTCAAGTTATGTACTCTGAGTTTCAAGGCATGGTAGAAGAGATTAAGGTTTTTGTGAAACCAGGCGAGAGTATGGAGGGTATTGAAAGAATCATTGATCAACTCGAAAGAGAGTGGAAGAATTTTGATTGTGACATAAGGTCAGAAATTAAATACCTGGAATTCGTTGAACAGCAAAAGGAGGATGCTAGTTCGGAAACATCTAAAGTACCAAGTCGAGTTTCCAGGAAAAGTCATAAGTCAAAACTAAGTTCCATCAGTGATGCTGAAGATGAAAGGATTCAATTACAAAAGGAGGAAGCTGCTTTAAAAGCTAAACTGGCTTTTATAGAGAAAGAACGTAAACTGGTATTAGAACACAAGAAAACTGAGTTGACCAAATTAGAACAAGAAAGAAAATTGAAGGAACTAAGAGTACAAAGTGAACTAGCTCAAAATCAAGCAAGGCTTAATGTATGTCTTTCATTAGAGAGAGAAAATGTGCTTGAAGATCAAGATCTTAACTCTGTCCCCGCAGAGGATAAGGATAAGGACATGGATAAATTTCTTAATTCAATTCCAATCACAAGCAAAAGTGATCTCTCTCCTCGTCAGCAAGAACCTATCTATTCTTCAACTCAGATAAAAGGTGCCCAACCCACTTCTGGTTCTCCACTTGTAAACCATGGAGTGTACAGTGCATTAAGTCCAAATGCCACGCCCTTTCAGCCGCACTCTGTTGTTTTAGAAAGATGTATGGATAAGCTGGTTGAAACTAGTAGTAAGTTGGTGGCAGCTACTGTGGAACAGAATTTAGTGAACAGGCAACTAGCAATCTCTGGTCAACTGCCTAAAATTTCAATCCCAGTGTTCAGTGGAGACCCTCTAGAGTATCCTACATGGAAAAGTTCCTTCAGTGCTCTTATTGATTCCAAACCAATGGACGCTCAGACTAAACTAAATTTTCTGCATCAGTATATCGCTGGAAAGCCCAAACAAGTTGTTGATCAGTATATGTTAATTGGAACTCAGGATGCCTACCAATCTGCAAGGTCGTTGTTAAAGGAAAGGTACGGTAACTGCGACGTAGTTGGAACAGCCTTTATGAACAAACTGGAGAACTGGCCTAAGATTGGCATAAGAGATGCGGAAGGTTTGAGAGATCTTTCTGACTTCCTGCAAAAGATAATTGCCGCCAGAGAGACCACTCCTAGTCTGGCTGTCTTGGACTTCGCAAAGGAGAACGTTAAGACTCTAAATAAGTTGCCCTTTCAAATTCAGAATAAGTGGAGAGGGATGGTTCAACAGTGTAGGGTCTCTCGGGGAGATGGTACTTATCCTACTTTCTCAGAATTTGCTTCATTTGTGAAAGAGTGTGCAGAGAAAGCAAACATTCCCGAACTTGAGGAGCTGTCCAAAACCAAGGAAGTGAGACCTCGAACACCATTCCGAAAATCACCGAGGGGAAAAGAGGCCATTTCCTTTGGAACCCAAGTATCAGATCAGGACAAGAATGTAAATGCCCTGAGCGAGAAAGAGAAAACCAACAAAAGTGACAAGAAAAGGACTGAAGTTTGTTTGTTTTGTAAGGAACAACATCACTTAGATGAGTGTAAGAAGTTTGCGGAAAAACCACATAAGGAGAAGAAGGACTTCTTCTATAAAAGATTTCTGTGTCTGGGATGTGCCTCAAGTAGTCAGCACCAAGTAGCCTCCTGTAGGAACAGACTTAAATGTCGTATCTCTTCTGGTAATCACCCCTCATGCCTTCATGTTCAGAAAACTCCGGCAGAAAGTATTGCGAACTGTACAAATGTTTGTACCATCCCAGAGCAGGAAGGCGGTTCAGATCATGCTATTATTGTACCTGTATGGGTCAGACAGGTTGACCAAACGAGTAAGGAAATCTTGCAATATGCGGTGCTGGATGACCAGTCTAATGTGAGTTTCGTGTCACAGAGTTTGTGCGAGAAATTGAACTTGCAAGGCCCACCAACTGACTTACTGCTTACAACAGTGCAAGAGCGAAACGTACATGTACCAAGCAATCGTATCTGTGGAGTTGAAGTGTTAGACTTTAGAAGGGAGCATGCTGTGAAGCTACCCATGATGTTCAAGCGTGATATTATTCCAGCCAGTCGCTCACAGATTCCTAAAGCCAGCGTCGCGCGGAAATGGAACCATCTTCGCCCTATTGCTGACAAACTTATGCCGTACAATCCAAGTGTAGAAATCTCCTTGCTGATCGGCAATAACTGTCCAAGTATCGTTAGACCGAGAGAAGTCCTAGTGGGAGATGAAGATGACCCGTATGGCCAGCGATCTCTTATGGGATGGGGCATAATTGGCAAGGTGTGCAAAGCTACAAGCGATGGCAATAGTAAAGAAGTGACGTGCAACAAGACAGTGGCTACAGAGGTCCATGAACACTTTGCCTTTACAACAAAAGTGAAAGAGGTTATCAACCCACAGACCATCCTTAAAGTTCTAGAGTCAGACTTTGCAGAGTGCTCTGCAAAAACCAAGCCTTATTCAGCCGAAGATAGGAGGTTCCTCAACATCCTTGAAAATGGTATTGTTAAGACACCTGATGGGCACTACGAAATGCCGCTTCCCTTAAAGTCAGATAAATTGTCTCTCCCCTTCAACCGTGAACTAGCTGTGAAAAGATGGCGCCAGCTTGTAGCAAGATTTAAGAGACAACCGAAGTTCTTGGAAGATTATCGCTTGTTCATGAAAGATGTGATTGCTCTATGTGCTGAAGAGGTGCCTCCAGACCGTCTTGGAATCCAGGATGGTATGGTGAACTACGTCCCCCACACCGGTGTTTAACACCCGAGGAAATCCAATCAGATCAGAGTAGTGTTCGATTGCTCGGCCCAACATGATGGAGTATCTCTTAACGATTTCTTGCTGCAAGGACCCGACCTCATGAACACCCTGTTAGGGATCTTGTGCAGATTCAGACAGGAAAGTGTAGCCATCATGACTGACATAAAAAGTATGTTTCATCAGTTTGTGGTATCAAAGGAACACAGAGATCTCCTGCGTTTTTTGTGGTGGAAAGACGGGGATCCTGCCAATGAAGTTGTTGAATACAGGATGAAGGTTCATCTTTTCGGTGCTGTTAGCTCACCTGGCTGCGCAAATTTTGGTCTCAAGAGGGCGGCAGATGATGGAGAGAAAGAGTATGGTGAAGAAGCTGCTGAGTTCATAAGAAGAGATTTCTATGTAGATGATGGACTTACGCCAGTCCCAACTGCAGATCAAGCTATTACCCTGGTGAAAGCAGGTCAAGGCATCTGTGCCAAAGCCGGTCTGAGACTACACAAAATCTCGTCAAACAAAAGAGACGTTCTTGAAGTGATTCCTTCTGAAGACCTTGCAAAAGGGTTGAAAGAGCTGGATTTGAAGAATGATCCATTGCCTTTGGAACGTGCTTTAGGAGTTGTGTGGTGTATTGAAACTGACAGCTTCCAATTTCGCATCGAATTGCGTGATCTTCCCTTTACGCGACGTGGTGTTCTGGCCACAGTTAGTTCAATTTATGATCCTAGCGGCTTCGTTGCCCCTGTTACCTTGAAGGGTAAGCAAGTTCTACAGCAAATGTGCCGGGACAAACTTGATTGGGACAGCCCAGTTCCAGAGAGTCTTCGTAGTCAGTGGGAGAAATGGCGTCGGGATGTTCTGACTCTTGACCCGCTGCAAATTCAACGTTGCTTTAAGCCTGAGAACTTTGGCCGAGTTAAAGCCTGCGAGTTACACCATTTCTCGGATGCCAGTCTTGAGGGATATGGACAGTGTTCGTATGTTAGACTGATTGACGTGGAGGACAAAGCACACTGCTCTTTCGTCATTGGAAAGGCCCGAGTGGCCCCTTTGAAACAAATCACTGTGCCGAGGCTTGAGTTGGCAGCCGCTACTATTTCAGCAAAAATGAGTGAGTTTCGTCGCGAAGAATTGTCGTACACGGACATTAAAGAACATTTCTGGACAGACAGCAGAATTGTCCTGGGTTATGTCAACAATGAAGCTAAAAGGTTCCACGTGTACGTGGCGAATCGCGTGCAGCAAATTCGTGATGTCACGAAACCGAGTTCTTGGCTGTATGTCAGTACTGAAGTTAACCCCGCAGATCATGCCTCGCGTGGCCTTACAGCATCACAACTGCTTCAAGGAGACAACTGGTTAGCAGGACCACCATTCCTCTGGAAGAATGGGACTGTTCAGCCTGAGAAGAGAGAAGAATTTCAAGTAACTGAGTCTGATCCTGAAGTGAAGAAAGCTGTCGTGTTCACATCTCATGCAGAGAGTCTAGCTACCCAACCTTCTGAATCGTCTATGCTGAGTCGTTTGTGTCACATTTCAAGCTGGCAGCGTCTGCTTAAAGTACTAGCCTTGTGTCTTCGAGTGAAGAGCAGATTAGCAAGTAGAGAAGTGAAGTGGACGACACAGACTGGTTGCAAGAACATTAGACCTTTGCCAAAGGTATCAGTTACCTTGACCGAACTGCTTGAAGCGGAAGGAGAAGTTCTAAAGATTGTTCAATGCGAACAGTTCTATGAAGAGATTGAAGTCCTAAAGAAACTTAAGACATCTGGAGAGGTAACAGATAGAAAGCTTGCAAGAGAAAGAAATCTAGCCATCAAGAAGTCTAGTTGCTTGTATCGTTTGGATCCGTTTCTTGATGAAGATGGTATCGTTCGCGTTGGTGGCCGCATCAGACGAGCTAACCTTCCCTTTGCGACAAAACATCCCGTGGTACTTCCATGTAAAAGCCATGTTACAAACTTGCTGATTCGATTCTGGCATGCCAAAGTGAATCACATGGGGCGAGGTATCACCCAAAATGAGCTGCGTCAGAGAGGCTACTGAATTATTGGTGGATCATCCGCAGTGTCAAATTGTATTTCCAAGTGTGTTACCTGCAGAAAAGTACGTGGGCCCCTGCAATTTCAGAAGATGGCCGACTTGCCTTTGGATCGAGTTGAACCTTCAGCTCCTTTCTCATACTGTGCTGTAGATTTCTTTGGACCATTCCTGAACAAGGAGAAGAGAAGTGAAGTCAAGCGTTACGGTGTTATTTTCACCTGCATGGCCAGCAGAGGCATTTACTTAGAAACAGCTAACTCGTTAAGCACCAGTTCATTCATCAACGCGCTGAGCCGTTTCTTAAATCGTCGTGGTCCAGTCAGACAGCTCCGCTGTGACCAAGGCACAAACTTTGTGGGAGCAAAGAATGAGCTGAAAGCTGCCTTAGAAGAACTGGATCAGAACAGACTACAAGAGTACTTGGTGGAAAATGGTTTTGAGTGGATACCATACCGGATGAACGTGCCACATGCGAGCCACATGGGTGGTACATGGGAGAGGATAATCCGTACTGTTCGTAGTGCACTGGAGACGCTACTTCTAAATGCCGGAACCCAGTTGGACGATGAAGCCTTTAGAACCTTCATAACTGAGGCGGAATGTATTGTTAACTCCAGACCCCTCTCTACGAATAACCTGAATGACCCAGAGGCACCCGAGCCACTTACACCCAGCCATCTACTCACTTTCAAACCAAAAGTTGTACTTCCGCCGCCTGGAAAGTTCCAGAGAGCAGATTTGTATTCCCGCAAATGGTGGCGCAGAGTACAGTATCTCGCCAATCAGTTTTGGCTCAGATGGCGCCACGAGTTTCTTCAAAGTCTGCAGTCGCGGAACAAGTGGATGTATCCCAGAAGGAACTTATCAGTTGGAGATGTAGTTTTGTCTAAGGAGGACGAAGGACCACGTAATCAATGGCCTCTCGCACGAGTCGTTCAAGTCTTCCCCAGTGAGGACGGATTTGTCAGAAAGGTTAAAATAGTCAAAGCGGATGGAGGGCTTGACAACCTGGGCAGACGACAAAAACCTCCTACTTTCCTGGATAGACCAATCCACAAACTAGTTTTACTGGTACCCTCCGAAGGCGAAGAGGAAGTTGACACAAGCAGTAGGGAGACCGAGGGATTCCCCTACGAGGAGCCAACTACTCAGTGAGGTGTCTTTGACAAGTGAAGAAGACACAAGTGACTGTCTTTATGAACGTTTAGTTTGTTGAACTGTCTAGTGTGGACACTAAGTACTAAGTAAAGTAATTGTTAGGCAACAATTAGGGGAGCCATGTGACTGCAGCGCTGTGCAGTCAGCGGTTTTACGCAAGTGCTTAGCTACCGCGTCTGTTTTTCTTTGGCGAGTGACCCGCCATTTTGTTTTTGTTCACATGTGGTTTGATATTTGTGCGGTTATCGCAGTAATCGTGGTTCATCGGATGTTTGCTGTCCTTTCAAACGGCCTAAACGGTAAGATCAGCTCAAGAAGTATTGTACGGAACATTTTTTGGTTTATTTTTCACCCTAGTTTTCAAGATTAGTTATAGCAAGTATTCCTTTGTTACGCAGATTGTTATCTCGGGAATCAGGAGTGTATCGGCATGTGCTGTAACCTGACCTGTGAATAAACGAGTTTTGGCCTCTATTTGATTTGTTCGCAACTCCTCCCGTCATGTGCGACGGGAGGCCAGCCACATTGAAAGAGTTTTTATTGATAAAAATTCATAAAGATATTTTATTATCCATTGTACACACGTATATGGAACGAATATAACTATAAAGCCAAACAAATTTCCAAACGTTTAAACTTATGAACACTTTCTCTTAGTCGTCAATAGGTACGTCAGGCGTTAAAATGGAATGTTGTTCCGCTAGCACTAATGACCACCACAGAAGGCAAAAAAAAAAAAAATCTTAGACCACAAGGGGGAATCGAACTCACGGCCTCCGGATATAAAAAAAAGTCATTTTTTTTTTGCCTCATGTGTTCTCCTTCAGCGCTTCAACATGCATCGCAGAGCTAATTCTAGCAGCCATTTTAAGGTTTAAAGTAAGCCGATTAATTATCCGTTTTCAAGGTTTGTTTGTAGTCCAACGAGTTCATGATAGTTTTGTCTCTAGCTTAACGAGTTCATAAAATGCAGTACATGACAAAAGTTTCTACTTATTCAATGACACGATAAAGCTAAACTACAGCAGTAAACAGTATGGGTTCTTTAAACCAACGTGGTTATTATAGTTTATTAAGCAAACAAACCCCTTCAGGCGGCTGGTATGTCGGCTGATAATGTCCGCGGCTGAGAGATTGTCCGAAAAATGGATATTTGGCCGAGAAGCGAAGATTCGAGGGCAAATGTGAAATTTTGAGGACAATCTCTCAGACAAGGACACTATCAGCCGACAAACCGGCAAGCCAGAAAGGGGTTTATTTATTTTTTAACCCTCCTCCTTTTGATTGGTTTACGGAAACTTTATTTTCACTGTGATTGGACCAAAACTTGACAAACTGACTCAATTTTCGTAGGATATTCTATTCGCAACTTTCTACACCTTTAAAGTATGTTTTGTTGACATTTTTGTACTTTGCGGAACATTTGCGACCAGCTTTTTGCTGTAAACATGACTGGACATCTACAAAACGAGTTTGTTTTTCTTCCATGTAAAATAATAAAGATGGAAAGGTGAAACTCTTGTGCTGGCTTTTTTTCGCTTAATTTTTTCTTTTTAATGAAAATAATACGAGGGCAAATATAAACAAAGGCTGGAGTAATTGCGTGATAACCGTCTTGTGAATTTGAACCACGTGACGTAAAGTACCCAATAAAATCCCGCAAAAATTAATGGGTGGGTTATAAGTAACCTTAACTGTATTATGGCGGCAGTACTGAAGGTGAATATATGGACTGATCTTAGATTCAAGAGAACTAATCACGACCTCTGGATGAGGGTTTTAGTTTCTAAGGAAACTGTGATGCGTTGTCGGGGGAGAGTGGAAAGGGATAGAGAGAAAGGCTAATTATTGAAATGCCAGGACTTGAATCTCTTTAGGGAGGCCAAACCACCTGATCAGTTCCGTTGATCTGAACCAGACATACCAAGATTATAAGTGCTATTGCTTGAGAGGACAGTAGTTTACAACTCTTTATGAAGATTAGGCAAGAATCTTGAACCCATGGGATGAACAGACGCAATGAAACTTAACCTGTTTAAAATATATAGCTATTTTATAATGGCTTCTGTACACATTTTTTTGCTTTCTATCTTTATCAACCGATCTTAACTTTTCATTAGTATCATTTTAAATGTTGTAACCGTTTATTTCCAAACTAACTTAGCTTTTTGCAATCCGTAAAGAAGGTTAGTTTTGTCTAACCAAAATATTAAGAGACTGAATTACGCTTTTTAGCTGTCCGATCATTTGGTTTAACGTTTTGTTCAACATTGCTGATCCTGATCTACACCAAGATCCGGCTTCACTTTGCGACTTTTTGTACAATTGGTCCTTTCATTATTCAAAAGCTACTTTAAAAGAATGTTAGGTAAACCTGCTAACAGGAGGTGTTAGTGCTCTATTAACAATACACAACCACACGACTGGTTACGTCAAGATGAGTGTTATCCCACATTCATAAACATACACCCCATTGGCTGAGGAATAACAACTGTAAATTTATAGCTACTATTTTTGGCAAACTACATTTTGGCAGATGTTGGTTTGTCTGCAGGATGAACTAAAAGTTCCTTACGTTAGTTGACTGAGGTAAAACTATTTTGGCTTGTATTTGAGAGGCAATCAACCTATATTTATTGGGGCTATTGGCCAGACGGGAGGCTTTTTGACTTCCTAGAAGAAATGGGTCGCTTTCTATTCTTGTGTTTCGTGTCGATGGCTTGTGTAATGTCAGTTCCAGTTCGATCAGAAGGTGAGAGAATTTTTTTTGCGTTGAATTAAACCCTTATTTTCTTATATTGATTTTTATTTTACATTAAACAACATTTAATTCCATTCGGTTAAGGGTTTTAAAGCAGAGCTCTTTGGCCACTATGGCTGTAAAATTCTTCAAACCACAATATACTTGCCTCCGGAACGTCCCATAAGCACTAATTTCAAATTTTCGACACGTCATCGCTCTTTTGTATTTTCGTGACGCAACAGAAGCCATCAGCTATTTGCCTAGTGCAACGAACCTCTTGTCAAACTAGGGGATACTTTATTGGTACGTTGAACACTGAAGTCTAATAGGTGACTATTCGCTACGAATGTGAGGCGTCCTTAGGGAAAATAATCGTTCAAACCTCAAAAATGCGAGAGTGAACATTAATAGAAAAAATGCGTCGTAAACCGTGAGACTGTACAATATCAATAAATGTAAATTATTTCATTAATTATCATTGGGAATTAATTTTTTATTGGAGACTTAAAAGAAATGAAGTCAATAACTTTCCACTTGTAATGAGAATCATTCTTCAAAATAAATTCAATTCCAAAGGCTAGCTGCCCAAACACTGTTGGATCATACAGCTGTTCTTGTAACCCTGGATACGTTGGGGACGGAAAGAATAGCTGCAGGCCTGAAGGCAAGACTCTTTACAATTCCTTTACATCATTTAAAGTGGATATTGTTAATGGCGAGTAATACGCTGCAGTTACTTGAAGATAGTTGCTATGTATTCGCCATAAAGCCAAGCGACCATTTTTTTCCGGGTGAAGTGAGGGAGGAGGGGGGTACTATGGGATTATAGAACAATAGTCCGGCACCAGTTCAATCAGGGTCACCCAACGGTTCTTTTCGGTTAAAATTTATTCGAATAGCCTTAAATGGCCCTAGTCAGCCACACCTTTGTTTTTGTTTATATGCGAGAGTTTGGCTATAACATTTCATTCGGAGCATGTCGAAATGAACGAAACCACTGTGAAACTACTGAAGATAATGAAGCATACTTTCAGGAACCCAGCTTACAGTAAAGCAATGATATTTTGTTTCGCCATGCATTATCAATAATTTCGATGGCATCGAAAATGGCGGAAGCTGACTAGGGTCCTTTAATGGCCTCAAAAGATCGGTCAAAAAGGAAATGTACGGTTTGACATGGCGAACTATTACAGTCGAGCCTCCCGTAAACAAACACCAATGGGGCCAGAAAAAAGTGTCCGCTTAAGAGAGTTGTCCCCTCATAGGAGGTTAAACGTGTAGTTTGTACGTAGCTGACCAAGTGCCCGCTACGAGAGGGGGCCGCCTACGGGAGGTGTTCGTAAGTGGAGGTTAGGTGCTTTTCTGGACCTAAGTATGCTAATTGATCAAGAATATCGCTTGATCGTGTTAAGTAAAAGGCACCAGTAATAATCCGTGCACACGATTTTGAAGTTTAAGGAGAATGTTAATTTGGGTCTCACCTGTAGAGTCCCAAACAATACAACAATAGGTAAAGGAGGGTTCAATTCAATGACCAATAAATATCAATTAAGTTAAGCCTGTTTAAGAAAGGTCCATTCTTTTTTAGAATACCTACGTTGTGAGTTATTGTCTTTCTTGATCTAATACACATAAAGTCCGTTAAGATCCATCCATCCATCCATCCATCCATCCATCCATCCATCCATCCATCCATCCATCCATCCATCCATCCATCCATCCATCCATCAATAGTGACTCAGTTGTTTTTTTAGATAGCCGGTGACTCGAGTGTCTATGTCCCGTTTCATAGAATGCCGTGTGACGTACGTAAGTAATAGATCGTTTTCACGCATGTGACCAAATCCTTGACTACCGTTGCTACGCCGCCATATTGGTGTAGCAAAATTGTAAAAAAACTAGTAGCGGCGCTTGCGAAGAACATGGTTTTCTCTCTGATAATTGGCTGTGGCAGGAAAAGTGGACAAGAGTAAAGGATATACTTTGCAAGGGTGCCTTCTATCGTTACAAATCAAGGTGAAAAAGTCCAAGAATTGTCAGAAAAGAGAAGATCGCGCTGGATTCGAGCGATAAGTCGTGACGACCTCACCGAAAAGATCATAGAGCACGATCGTGTTTGCGAAAAGCACTTCCTTTCACAAAGGGCGGCTTAACGCTGGTATAAATTTAATATTGACTAGGTTCCAACGTTACATTTGGGACACAAGAAAGTTTCGCTTGTAAACGCGTAACCTAATTTCCGTTGAATTACACACCGGAAAATTTCAATGACTTATGCGCGCTAAGTCAAAACTCAAAGACTATAAATCGTATAAACAAGCTTAAACTTCTACACTATCCATTAAAAAGAAGGTAGCACCATAGCACAAATAATAAGAGAGATAGAGGCAAATAAATGCAACCGCTTGTGAACGCGTAGCGCAATTTGCGTTAAATTACACGCCGAAAATTTCCAATTACTTGTGCGCGCAACGTCAAAGCTCAAAAACTATAAATTGTATGGATAAGATTAAACTATTGCTGAATTTGGAAAACAATACACTGTGAATTAAAAAAAGGTAGCTGCATATGTCAAATAATGAGAGAGATAGAGGCAATTGAATGCAAAAGCTTGTGAACGCGTAAGCCAATTTTCGTTAAATTACACACCGGAAAAATTCAATTGCTAGTGCGCCTTAAGTTAAAACTCAAAAACTATATATTGTATGAAGAAGCTTAAACTTTTGCTGAATTAGAAAAACAATACACTGTCCATAATTATAAGAGAGATAGAGGCAAATGAATGAAAATTAACAGCTTGTGAACGCGTAACCCAAATTTCGTTAAATTACACACCGGAAATATTCAATGACTAGTGCGCGCTAAGTCAAAACTCAAAACCTATAAATCGAATGAAAAAGCATAAACTTTCGCTGAATTTGAAAAAGAATGCACTGTCCGTTAAAGGAAAAATAAACAGCATAAAACAAATAATGAGAGAGATAGAGGCAAATGAATGCAACCGCTTGTGAACGCGTAACCCAATTTTCGTTAAATTACATGCCAGAAATATTCAATGACTTGTGCGCGCTAAGACAACACTTAAAAACTATATATTGTATGAAGAAGCTTAAACTTTCGTTGAATTTGAAAAAGAATGCACTATCCAATAAATTAAAAATGAACAGCATAGAACAAATATTAAGAAAAATAGAGGCAAATGAATGCAACCGTCTGTGAACGCGTAACCCAATTTTCGTAAAATAACATGCCAGAAATATTCAATGGCTTGTGCGCGCTAAGACAAAACTTAACAATTGTATATTGTATGAAGAAGCTTAAACTTTCGTTCAATTTGCAAAAGAATGCACTGTCCAATAAATTAAAAATGACCAGCATAGAACAAATAATGAGAAAAATAGAGGCAAATGAATGCAACCGCTTGTGAACGCGTAACCCAATTTTCGTTAAATTACACACCGCAAATATTCCAAAAATTGTGCGCACTAAGTTAATACTCAAAAACTATATATTGTATGAAGAAGCATAAACTTTCGCTGCATTTGAAAAAGAATGCACTGTCCATTAAAAGAAAAATGAACAGCATAAAACAAATAATGAGAGAGATAGATGCAAATGAATGCAACCGCTTGTGAACGCGTAACCCAATTTTCGTTAAATTAAACACCGGAAATATTCAATGACTTGTGCGCGCTAAGTCAAAACTCAAAAACTATATATTGTACGAAGAAGCTAAACATTCGCTGAATTTGAAAAAGAATGCACTGTCCATTAAAAGAAAAATGAATAGCATAGAACAAATAATGAGAGAGATAGAGGTAAACGAATGCAACGGCTTGTGAACGCGTAACCCAATTTTCGTTAAATTACACACCGGAAATATTCAATTGCTTGTGCGCGCTAAGTTAAACCTCAAAAACTATATATTGTATAAACTATATATTGTTTAAACTTTCGCTGAATTTAAAAAAGAAGCACTGTCCATTAAAACAAAATGAACAGCATAGAACAAATAATGAGAGAGATAGAGGCAAATGAATGAAGCCGCTTGTGAACGCGTAGCGCAATTTGCGTTAAATTACACAACGGAAATATTCAATGACTTGTGCGCGCTAAGTCAAAACTCAAAACCTATAAATCGTATGAAAAATTTAAACTTTCGTTGAATTATGATTAGAATACACTATCCATTAAAAAAAAATAGCACCATAACACAAATAATAAGAGAAATAGAGTCAAATGAATGCAACCGCTTGTGAACGGGTAGCGCAATTTGTGTTAAATTACACGCCGGAAAATTTCAATTACTTGTACGCGCAACGTCAAAATTCAAAAACTATAAATCGTATGGAAAAGATTAAACTATAGTTGAATTTGGAAAAGAATACACTGTGAATTAAAACAAAAAAGTTGCCGCATATGTCAAATAATGAGAGAGATAGAGGCAAATGAATGCAAGAGCTTGTGAACACGTAACTGAATTTTTCGTAAAATTACAAGCGAAAAAATTCAATTACTTGTGTGCGCAACGTCACAACTACAAAACTATAAATTATTTTGATAAGATTAAACTATTGCTGAATTTAAAAAAGAATACACTGTGAATAAAAACATAAAAGTAGCCGCATATGTCAAATAATGAGAGAGATAGAGGCAAATGAATACATGTGAACGCTTACTGAAGTCAATTTTCGTTAAATTACACACTGGAAAAATTCAATTGCTTGTGCGCACTAAGTTAAAACTCAAAAACTATATATTGTATGAAGAAGTTTAAACTATCGCTGAATTTGAAAAAGAATGCACTGTTCATTAAAAGAAAAATTAACAGCATAAAACAGACAATGAGAGAGATAGAGGCAAATGAATGCAACCGCTTGTGAACGCGTAACCCAATTTTCGTTAAATTACACACCGGAAATATTCAATGACTTGTGCGCGCTAAGTCAAAACTCAAAACCTATAAATCGTATGAAAAAGCTTAAACTTTCGTTGAATTCGGATTAGGATACACTATGCATTAAAAAGAAAGTAGCACCATAGCACAAATAATAAGAGAAATAGAGGCAAATGAATGCAGCCGCTTGTGAACGCGTAGCGCAATTTGTGTTAAGTTACACTCCGGAAATTTCAATTACTTGTACGCGCAACGTCAAAACTCAAAAACTATATATCGTATGGAAAAGATTAAACTATTGTTCAATTTGGAAAAGAATACACTGTGAATTAAAACAAAAGAGTAGCCGCATATTTCAAATGAAGAGAGATATAGAGGCAAATGAATGCTAGAGCTTGTAAACGCGTAACTGAATTTTCGTAAAATTACACGCCTGAAAAATTCAAGTACTTGTGCACGCAACATCGAAACTAAAAAACTATCAATTGCTTGGATAAGATTAAACTATTGCTGAATTTGGAAAAGAATACACTTTGAATTGAAACAAAAAAGTAGCCGCATATGTCAAATAATGAGAGAGATAGAGGCAAATGAACGCAAAAGCTTGTGAACGCGTAAGTCAATTTTCGTTAAATTACACACCGGAAAAATTCAATTCCTTGTGCGCGCTAAGTTAAAACTCAAAAACTATATATTGTATGAAGAAGCTTAAACTTTTGCTGAATTGGAAAAAGAATGCACTGTCCATTAAAAGAAAAATTAACAGCATAGAACAAACAATGAGATAGATAGAGGTAAACGAATTCAACCGCTTGTGAACGCGTAACCCAATTTTCGTTAAATTACACACCGGAAATATTCAATTTCTTGTGCGCGCTAAGTTAAAACTCTAAAACTATATCTTGTATGAAAAAAAATTAAACTTTCGCAGAATAAGAAAAAAATTCACTGTCCATTAAAAGAAAAATGAACAGCATAGAACAAATAATGAGAGAGATAGAGGCAAATGAATGCAACCGCTTCTGAACGCGTAACCCTATTTTCGTGAAATTACAAACCGGAAATATTCAATGACTTGTGCGCGCTAAGTCAAAACTCAAAACCTATAAATCGTATGAAAAAGCTTAAGCTCTCGTTGAATTCGGATTAGAATACATTATCCATTAAAAAGAAAATAGCACCATACCACAAATAATAAGAGAAATAGAGGCAAATGAATGCAACCGCTTGTGAACGGGTAGCGCAATTTGCGTTAAATTACACGCCGGAAAATTTCAATTACTCGTACGCGCAAGGTCAAAATAAAAAAACTATAAATCGTAAGGAAAAGATTAAACTATTGCTGAATTTGGAAAACAATACACTGTGTATTAAAAAGGTAGCAGCATAGGACAATTCGAAAGAGAGATACAGGCAAATGAATGCAAGAGCTTGTGAACGCGTAACTGAATTTTCGTAAAATTACACGCCGGAAAAATTCAATTACTTGTGCGCGCAACGTCAAAACTAAAAAAACTATAAATTGTTTGGATAAGATTAAACTATTGCTGAATTTGGAAAAGAATACACTGTGAATTAAAACAATAGCTTGTGAACTCGTAGCCCAATTTTCGTTAAATTACACACCAGAAATATTCAATTGCTTGTGCGCGCTGTGTTAAAACTCTAAAACCATATATTGTATGAAGAAGCTTAAACTTTCGCTGAATTTGAAAAGGAATGCACTATCCATTAAAAATAAATCAACAGCATAGAACAAATAATGAGAGACATAGAGGCAAATGAATGCAACCGCTTGTAAACGCGTAACCCAATTTTCGTTAAATTACACACCGGAAATATTCAATGACTTGTGCGCGCTAAGTCAAAACTCAAAACCTATAAATCGTATGAAAAAGCTTAAACTTTCGTTGAATTCGGAATTGAATACACTATCCATTACAAAGAAAAGTAGCACCATAGCACAAACAATAAGAGAGATAGATGCAAATGAATGCAACCGCTTGTGAACGGGTAGCGCAATTTGCGTTAAATTACACGCTGGAAAATTTCAATTACAAGTGTTTGTGCGCGCAACGTCAAAACTCAAAAACTATAAATCGTATGAAAAAGCTTAAATTTTAGTTGAATTCGGATTAGAATACACTATCCATTAAAAAAAGTGGCACCATAGCACAAGTAATCAGAGAGATAGAGGCAAATTAATGCAACAGCTTGGTACACTGCGCGCAACGTCAAAACTCAAAAACTATAAATCGCATTGAAAAGATTAAACAATCGCTGAATTCGGAAAAGAATACACTCTGGATTAAAAAAATGTAGCAGCAGACGTTAAATAATGAGTGTAGAAGCTTGTCTATAAAACAAGATAACACAAGATATCTGTAGATTCGACCGGAGGTAAACAATCAGGCTGAAAGTGTTTCCCTTCGATCAACACACAATCTTGTCTGGGGTAGTTGTGGTAAAACATTATTTAACAGGCTACAGAAGCTTCAGAACCGTGCCGCTCGCGTTTTAACCTTCTCTAGCTATGATGCTGATGCTAACCGTTTAATTAGACAACTCGATTGGAAAGACTTGAGCACTCAATTTCAAATACAGAAATCCATAATGGTATACAAGTCTTTAAATGGTCTTGCTCCTGAATATTTATCATCTAAATTTGTCAAACGAAATGAAACGCGTTACTCCCTGAGGGACTCTGTTAACAAACTATTTGTCCCGTTTCCGCGAACTAATTTCATGAAAAACAGCTTTTCTTATAGCGGAGCAGTTCTCTGGAACAGCCTACCCTGTCATGTGAGGGAAGCTGAATCTCTCAGTCAATTTAAAAGATTAGTTAATGTTCATTTTTAATGTTACACACGGCATTCATGAAAAACAGGTTTTAGTTAGATTAGTTGTAGTCAGGTTTTGAATTTTGTTTAGGATAGTTAGGTTATTTCTAATTTTTATACTCCTGATGGATTTTACCGTGTTTAAATAAAGATTTATTGATTATTGATAACACTGGATCGATTCCGATTGTGGATATTTTCTGCAAATATCGATCTCTGACCGGAAAATCCAGCTTATTTGCATTTTCAGAATTCGGAAAAGTATATGCAACCTTCGAATTATCCTCGGAGCTTGATTCGCTTTTGTTTAAATCCATTTTTAATAGTGGGAATATCAATTGCAGTTGTGACCTACCAATGACGTACTACGAAATCAAAAGTGGTACACCAATATGGCGGCGGGCCAATGCGTGACCTCACGTGAAAACGATCTATATCTTGCAGAGTGATAATGGACTTGGTCCTGGTTGGTATTGATTTGAAAGCGCAGCAGGTACAATAATGGCTTCATCATGTCCACACTCAAAACGTTGTGGCGCTCGCCTTCCTGGTTGGTTGAAAGGAGGTCATCCCAGTGTTGCGGATGGACAAAGTAAGAGAAGGGTCTGCTTTTGCGGATACCACAATTGTTGTCTCTTTTCTACTACCATCAAAGTTAGGAACTGTAGTTCATTCTATGTGTATTACCTTGATGGTACCCCTTTAAATAGAGCTAAACTCCGCTACTGTGGCAGTGATTAAACACGTGAACATTCCAATCTCGAGAAAGTAAAAACTTCATTTTTTAGAATTGAACTGTTAGTCTGGAACTCATTACCTTAAGATGTAAGGGCCATGGAAGTTTCTTAGAAAATAAATTATCAATGTAATGCAATAGCTATAGCATTGTACATTTTTTAACTTTCTCTTTAAATTTACTAGTCTTTACAATGACAGTTATATTTTATATTTTTAATCCTTCTATAATCCTTAATATTGATGTTACCTTTTGCTTCCTTTACAGCTAATGTTCTAATTCAGTTACAACTTCATTTACCACGATATTTGCAATTCCTTTGTTTTCTATCCCAGCCTCGATTAGCCAGCTTCATGCGGGAGGGAGAATTAATTTTCTTGTGCCATGTGACGTGATCAAATTTTGTTGTTGGCATTGAAACGATCGGGCCTGAAAATTTTGAGCAAGTTTAGGTTCGTTTCAGCTGAGATTACTTACTAAAATTTTACCAATTTTTAGGAAAGAAAATGAAATGAGATGTAATGTTTTAAGCCTGGTAAATAAAGTAATTAGTTTTTCTTTAATTTCAGCGAAACCACAAGCATGCAGGATACTTTTCGCACGAGTCTCCTGTAGCCCAGTGATAGAGTATCTGAACAACTAATTTGGCGGGGTTGGGATTTAGAATGTCAATGTTTTTTTGTTTAATTTTAAATATAACCTCTGAGCTGTGTTATATGTTTTTGTAATTTGTTGCTTGGTCGTTGATTATATTTTCTTCCTTTCCTGCTTATAAAGGAATCAAATCTGTTCAATTTTTCCAAAAGTAGTTTATTGTTATTGAATTTGCGAGGTCTTGAATATTCCTATGGTTTTAGTTACTGTATTTTGTAAATTTATACTATTCGAAAATTGTTAAAAAAAATTGCTAAATAAATGAAATGTAAATAATTAGTTTAAGTAGGAAAATGAAAGATGATGATGATGATAATGATGATGATTTTATCAGTTGCCTAGTCCTTCAGAAGGCAGCATTTTGTAAGATACTTTAACTAAAGAGCATTAGATTATCACTAACAAAGCCATCATCGTAACAAGTTGTATCACTATAACCGCAATGTTGTATGACTATCTCTTGATTATGAACTGAACATCAGATAAGTAAAAATAAAACTAAACATAATAAGCACATGTAGTTTGTCAATTGGTCAACAAGAGCACGGTATAGCTAGTAAACACAGTTTGTAATTGGGGCTCTAAAAAGTTCAAGGTGATAAAATGATTTAATGATCTGAGCAAGCTAAGAAACGAGGACTTAGACTTTGGGTGGTCACACATTTTTCCTCCAGATCACTCACGCGAAAGGGACTGTACTGAATTATGCAAGTTAAAAAGGAAACTAAAAGGGATTTGCGAGAGTGCAAAAGGAACTACAAATGTTTCTCGCGTTGTAATAGGATACAAAATAGGCACGAGTTAGAACAAGCTTAGCCTTAAGCCGTATAAATGAAAATGAGGACCTCCTGCAATCCATACTTCCTGGCAGCACCTAGCAAGTGCTAACAAATCCGTCAGACCACCACGGGTTGGGTTACAACGAAGGACAGGGGAGGTTCTATAGACGCTGTTGGCAATCCAGCTAGGAGTAGGTTACTCGGAGTATGAAAACCCCAGCTATGGATTAAATGGTCTTTTATGGGGGAAAAGAAGTGACTTGGTCAAGGGCCATGCAGTTTGAGGAGAGAGGCTTGCGCAGGGCTCGATGGGAAGGACGCTGCAATCCCACAATGAGCATGTACACCAACCTAGTCCCCTGGGTCATTGCTAAATTTAAATTGGCGGTATAGAGAAGACCCTGGACCACGATGCAAAATATTCCACTGATTGTGGAGAATTTTGTTTTACGTGAAACAATGATTTTCAAAAACCATTTCGTCCCATACATTGTTCGCCAACCTCGCACCGAACCCGTTCATTTTACTAGAAACAGTACGCAGTACTCGTTCCGTATCCGGGGGAGTTGCAATCTCTGGGCTCGGGCCCTTATTTATACTAATGGATACTACGAGACACTTAACCAGATACCTGGAGCTGTTTTTTCTAAGTTCGTCCCACATGGATTATGAGTTTCTTGTACAAATACGGCGATTCTACTATAGTAAGGACTTAGAAAACTAAAAACAAAATATAGATAAAAAAGTAAAAAGCATCCGGAGGTGTATACTGTCTGATATTTAAATATTAAAATATTGCGGCTTTTGACTACTATTATCGCAAATGCTGAGCACAAAAATACATAACGCGGAACAACAGCTGCTCTTTGGAATAGCTGGATTAGGCTTTAAACATTCGATTTCATATTACTGCTGTTGTCAAAACGGTAAAACGGTTTATCAGCGAATATTGCAAACCATGTCAAGGAAAGACTCCAGCACTATTTTCAAATCCTGATCATCACCTGCCTACACCTAAGTAAATATTTTTAAACTAGTGGAGGCAATTAGTAAACTTTGGCTCAGCAACACTCGGTCTGACGTCAACAAGCACAGTAATTGCAAAGACCCAAATGTGTAGCGTTTTCAAATGTCAATTAAACTGGCTTCTACTGCCACTTTTATGCTAAATATAAACTTTTTATCTGGTTCTGTTAGCTTCTTCTTTTTGTTCATTTTTTTTTTTTTTGATAAAAAAACCCACCATATTTTCCATGAGGATCATAACTAACACATCAGGGTGCAAAGTGGTACCGATCGGAGTGCTTTATAATAACACGAACATGATTTGGTTGTTAAACGTTTTACAATAAGTTCTTATAGATATTCCATTTTTGCTGCCTTTGTTTATATAAAATGGAAATAATTAGAAGAATTTGATCTTTAACTGGAAATTATTGAGTAATTGTCCATTGCCGACGCCAAAACGCAGACAAAATGCAAATAATTCAAAGTATATTTTTTTCCTGAACGTCCAGAAGACCGGTTTTCTATCTTTTCCTTTAACCATGTAAGGTGGCTACATAAAATTTGTTGAGACTCTTTTCATTTCGATAAATGAAAAAAGGGATAATTTTCTAACAAGTGCTAACGATAAAAACTAGTTGAACGTCTTATTGCATGACCGGAGAACAAAAAATTGTGAAAAATTAATTGTGGAACTGTAAAGTTCACCTTAGTTGATTCGGATGCT
Organism: Pavona decussata; assembly: GCF_977016875.1. Lineage (NCBI taxonomy): Eukaryota > Metazoa > Cnidaria > Anthozoa > Scleractinia > Agariciidae > Pavona > Pavona decussata. The sequence continues at coordinate 840,134 of NW_028145705.1, forward strand.
AATCGATTGTTTTGCGGCAAGAAATTTCTTTCTGTGCAAATATAGAATAAAATAAGAATACATAATAAAACATTTTAGTTACCAGTGAAATAATAAATAAAACAATAGGTTTGGATCTGTGATCAACAATCGACGAAAAGTGATAGCTCTGCAGGATGTTAGACAAACTAGAATTCTGCCTTTTTTATATGCAAACTACCAAAGTATTTATGTTGCGGGGACACTCACTCAATATTTGTAAAAGTTACTTCAAATATCGTTAACTGTTTCCAAAATCCTGTTTATAATATCCAGTCTTCATAAGCGATATTTCTGTAGACTAACACAGGTTTATCTGTTCGCATTCTTTAGCTGAATTTTTAAGTCGCAGAATTTATATATTTATTAACTTATAACTATTTCTTTTAAAACAGCTTCCTTTTCCGGTTTCTCCGTTTGGCTTTCCGAATTTGCCAGCTGGTTCTATTTTGCTCTTAACGACAGTTTCCGTCCCTTCAAACCCACGAGCGATTATTTGTTTTGATGCCGTTCTTTTCTTCTTGTCCTTCTTTCCTTTTGTTCTCTTTCTTTCAAGCTGAAGCCTGCTTACATAAACACCCCGCAGCAATATGTTCAATATGTACATTCTCCTTACTCCTCTGTGCTTATTTTTGTGGCACCAGGTAGGAGAATTAAGAACATCTTATCTTTGGTATCTTAGTATCATCACCAGCCTACTCGTAAGTAAATATATTTTTGTAACAAGTGGCGGCAATTAGCAAACTTTGGCTTAGCAACACTGGGCTTGACGTCAACAAGTAGAATAATTGCAAAAAATTAAATGTGTAATATTGTCAAATGTCAATAAAACTCGCTCCTACTGCCAGTTTCATGCTAAACATAAACTTTTGATCTGGTTATGTTAGCTTCTTCGTTTTCTTTTCTTTCCTTTTTTTTTTGTTAATAAAAAATAACATATTTTCCATGAAAATTATAAGTAACACATCAGGGTGCAAAGTGGTACCGATCGGAGTGCTTTATAATTATACGAAATCATAATTGTAAAGACTCAAATGTGTAGCGTTGTCAAATGTCAATTAAACTGGCTTCTACTGCCACTTTTACGCTAAATATAAACTTTTTATCTGCTTCTGTTAGCTTCTTCTTCTTCTTCATTTTTTTTTTTTTTTTCATAAAAAAAACCACCAAATTTTCCATGAGGATCATAACTAACACATCAGGGTGCAAAGTGGTACCGATTGGACTGCTTTATAATAACACGAACATGATTTGGTTGTTTAACATTTTACAATAAGTTCTTATAGATATTCCATTTGTGCCGCCTTTGTTTATATAAAATGGAAATAATTAGAAGAAGTCAATCTTTAACGGGAACATATTAGAGTTATTGTCCATTACCGACGCCAAAACGTAGACCAAATGCAAATAATGCAAAGTATATTTTTTTTCCTGAATGTCGGTCGAGAAGGCTCGATTTCTATCTTTTTCTTTAACCATGTAAGGTGTTTACATAAAATTTCTCAAGGCTGTTTTGAATTCTGATAATTTTCTAACAAGCACTAACGATCAAAACTAGTTGAACGTCTTATTGCATGACCGGAGAATAAAACTTTGTAAAAAAAATAAGTTTTGGCAGACGCCTGTAGCTGTTTTACCAAGTCCCACATGCATGGATTATGAGTTTCTTGTGTAAATACGTTGATTCTTCAATAGTTAGGACTTAGATAACTAGAAGCAAAAAACAGGAAAAAAAAAAAAAGGAAGAAAAGCGTCCGCATTTTAATATGGCAATAACGGGGTTGACAGGCCTGCGGGACTCTCATGTGCGTGTTTTAGCCGTAATAAACGTTTTCCCTCATGATATGTCTTCCAGTACAATTCAGTACAATTGTGTTTTATTTAAGCATAATATATACGTCTTCCACATATATCTCCCTTTTCCCTCATATTTTCTTCCTGATAGAAGTTATCAAGGGAGGGAAAAAAAAAAACTGGTATAAGTGCTGACGGTAGTGTCTTCCCTTAAAAGTCATCCGACAATTAATCATAGACGAGAAAGTGGGCTGGTGCCGTTATTTAATTCTTTCACTCCCAGATGAACAGCAATTTTTTCGGTAATTATTCTACCACAAAAATTGCTGTAACTTTTGCCCGAAATATTTTCATCTTTGTACTTTTTTCACAACAATCATCCATCTTTCAGCATAAATTAATTTTTCTCGCTTAGTGAATTTGCCTCTGTTTGCTTTCTCCATTGTCAGTAAGTATTTTCAACATACGCAAGAAAGGCATTTTGCCTTGGATTGAAATTTTCACTGCCGTCATCAGCTGCTGGCACACGTTACTATCCTTACCTAATTGCTAACGCACTACACCAGCTAATCGTTTGTGTGATTACTATCGCTGACTCATGTTGTGTTCAACTGCACCTCGGACGCAAGGACGCCTCGGGATACAGTACCTCCTCCAGACCTCTATATTCATTGGTCCCTAGTACTGTAGCTCCCATTGCTTTCTGCGGGGGATCCATTGTTTCCAGCCAATGACCTATTGTTTCGTTCTTCAATCACAGACCTCGTCTGGACAGCTACTGTCTATCCCTCAAGAAGCTTTCGATTGACTAGCTACTTTTGACTCAAGAAAAATATATCAGTCTTCAGTACGTTTCCTTTAATAGTTTTATTTTTACTCTTCTTTTAAAATATTTGATTCAATAAGCACTTATATTAGAGCAAAAAGAAAAACTATCAAGAAATACAAATACTTCACGCCTTAACTCATGTAGTAAAGAACCCTTTATCTTCATTAAAGGGACAAAGTAGAAGAATGTTTTGCCTTTTTTTATTACAAGTCCTGAGTGCTTTTGTTATGTCTTTAAATGAACAGCATGAAACTAAATTTTCGTATCCAACTCATCACTATAAATTACACGAATAGAAGGAACTGCAAAAAAACACACCTGTCCAACCCAACAAATTTGCATTATTTTAACATCTTGCAATTTCTTTCTTTAGACTTCCGACGAATTCTTAATTTTCTCACGATGTTGAACAAAAATCCATAGGAAGTCATTTATTTTCATACTTGGTTGGAGATATCGGGAGAATATCCAAAGTAAAGTCGCAAAATTCAGCACTGTGTTTCTTATTCAGCCGTCAACGAATAATTTATGCACATGACAAATCTCTTATGCTTAGGGGTAGAGCATCCGAACTAATAGTCGGAAGGCCTTAGGTTCGACTCCTGATAGGAGCACTCGGATTTCTTTTTTCCGAGTTTGCCTGTGCCACTTTCTAGAATAATGCATTATTCTCATCCATTCACCAGGCTTAAAATATACCATCACATTTATTTCATGACAAATCTCCTTCCCTTATTAATAAATGCGAAGAAAAAAAAGAAAAGAAAGAAAACAATCGTCAGCCAAGACATTTTAATTTACCCCCTACGCAAGCGCCAGCCTGGGAGGCCTGTTCGCTTGGTAAAACTTCCTGTTTTGAATATTTTTAACCCCGTTACTGTAACTTTTAAAAGAAAACGTCACTTTCAGTACAATTGTGTAAGGGATCTTTGTTTTAGTCAAGCATAATATATACGTCTTCCACATATCTCCCTTTTTCCTTCTCTTATTTTCCTTCTGATAGAAATCATCAAGGAAGAAAAAATTGGTATAAGTGCTTACGTTAGTGTAATCAATAATAGATGAGAAAGTGGTTTGGTGCCTTTATTTAATTTTGTCATTCCCAGACGAATGACAACTTTATCCATCCAATCATGATCAATACTCACCTGCCACTTCCAATCCATATCTTTCTAGTTCTCGCCGTGAATCATTGTTAAGGGCCATTATAAAGATCGTCTCAGTTCGAGTTTGTTGATCTGCTCTTTCCTGGGAAGTGTGGCTGCAGTACTACTCAGATGCTCAGAAAGGTAAAATAGAATTGATAATGATAATAATGTAGCCATTGAAACACGTTCGGCCGCCGTTAGTGAACTTTATTTTCTTGGTCTTTAACAGAGATAAGTCGAACGGAGTTTCAAAAGGAAATTTTGTTATTGCCAAACAAAGAAGTTCGAGCATTAAACGATTTTCCCAGTTCGTGAACTCATTGCTTTTTATTTCTGGCCAACGATACGCCAGACTTATTAACGGAAACAAAATGAAAATATTTTATGCCGTATTACGGAAGTTTTGGCAACCACAATGAATAAAAGGATTGCTCTCTTATGAAAAAATTACATGGTTCATCGTGTCCTTCAATAAAACCAAGTAGAGACGAGAAGCTTCGTGTCAAACTAGTCCAGCACAATTTTGGCCCATGTCAGTGTACATTTGTCTTCCGATTTCGACGTATTTCGCTTGTTTAGAAGAGTAGAAGTAGAAGTACGAAATCTCGTATTTGATTGCAAAATGTAAGTTTGTGTAGGGACAATTTCCTCCGTTTAGCATAAAATCCAAAGCACCCAACCACAAATAGTTAAAATGTTGTTTCCTTAAAAATCTCGCATCATTTTACGATCTCCAAGACGTAAATTTTCACAAGTTGACGCAGCTTGATCCGTTCGTATTCTTTAGCTGAAAATGTTAAAGAACAGAATACTATTCCCGAAATTTACGAGCTGTTGCTTGCTTTTCGAAATGCTATCGGGTCTTTTTCCGCACTTCTACTGACGTATTTGTCCTCCGAACAAAAATGGGATTAGTTTTTCAGCATTGCCAAAGTTTCAGGTGACCTTTCGTTAAAGATAACGCGTTTTTTTTTTTTTTTTTTTTTTCACAATTTAATCCGAATTTCTGACCAAGACGGGTGATATCGTTCGAACGGATATTCCACCCAAATGAACTCTTGGACGCACCCGTATAACCGACAAAGCCACATTGTTTGAGAAAATCAATTAATGGTAGATCTAAACAGTCTACCAAAACTACCTCAATAAAATCTACAGCCCGGCGCAATTTATTGAAAATATTCTACTTCCCATAACTAATACATTATGCTAGAAAACATTACAGGTTGCGTTGCCTTTCGATCGTTCTTTCAAGGCAGTATGAATTAACCATGTTTTAAAATGTTTTTCGTGGTGAAAGGGATGCAGGGTTTGTTGAAAACGATAGTTAAAAATCTTCAAAAGAACGCAAGCTATCTGGAAAAGAAAGTTTTGTAGGAATTGCGATGAACGAGTGAGGATGCTATAATCCATTTTATGCGGTGCTGTGTTGACTTTTTAGGCGGCAAATTTTACCCGCGATCTCGAATTACCCGCAAATTTGCTTACATCGTGTTCATCGCATGTCATGACGTTTTATACTAAATGTTTACAGTGAGACAGCCGGCAGCGAGCGGTAAAGATATCGGGGTGAGTCGAATGAAAAATAACTGCCTCGGCAGCTGAGGAATTCATTGACGAACTACCAGATAGTGGAGATTCCGACACCAGCGCTTCTCCTTCGGAGTCCGAATTCAAAGATGCCGGCGACGATCCAGCCACTATCGCTGTTTTTGATCGGCTCAACAATTTGCAGCGAAGTTCAGCTTGCAGAACCGACGGATGTATTGATTTATCCGGTGGCGTCTTCGCACCAGACTTTTTCCTCCGTCTAGCGTAAAACCCATAGCACCCAACCAAAAATAGTGAAAATGTTGTTTCCTTTAAAAAACCTCGCATCAATTTACGTCCTCCAAACCGTAAATTTTACAAGTTGACGCAGCTTGATCCGTTCGTATTCTTTAGCTGAAAGTTTTAGGGAACAGAATACTATTCCCCGAATCTACGAGCTGTTGTTGGCTTTTCGAAATGCTGGCGGGCCTTTTTCCGCCCTTTTTACCGACGCATTTGTCCTCAGATGACCTTTTGTTAAAGATAACGCTTGGTTTTCTTCACAATTTAATCCGAATTTCTGATTGAGACGGGTGGTATCTTTCGAACGGATTTTCCACCAAATGACCGTATGACCGACAAATGACCGTATAACCGAAAAATCCGCATAGCCTGAGATATCTGAAATTGTGGGAGATCTAAACAGTCTGCAAACACTAACTTGGTAAAATCTACAACCCGGCGAAATTTATTGAAAATATTCTACTTCCTTCAACTAATACTTCAAGGTTACCGTATAGGTACCTTTAGAGGCGTCTCGCGCCCAAGCTATGAAGCGCGTCTGGTTTAAACTGTCGATTCTTAAGCTCTATATCAAATTAAAGCTTATAGAGGTGGCTATTACACTATACCAAGAATTTTGAAATAAGATAAATTGTCGAATTTTTAGCGCTGTTGTCTCGAATCAATTGATTTCACTCGAAGGGGATATTTTAAAGAGCTAAAACTCAAAGGGAATTTGTTCGTTTGCCTTCAAATTTAGACAGTAGCTCGTTTAACATATAAAAAAACAAATACGTTTCTGCGAATTTTTCTTTCGAAATATTTTTTTGTCCGAAAGCGATTTTTGTACGATCGCTCCACATTTTTTTTAAAATCCTATTTCAAAAAATGTTCTGTAACTTTTCACTGCAATTAAGTATGGCAAAACGCACACACTTTTTTAAAGCCCTTTGGGTCTGGAAACTGAGGAGCAAATTAAATTAGCGATAAAAAAATTCGCTTTGACTTGTAGCTTTCAAAAGGTATTCGGACGGTCGCATTTAGAGGTCGTGAAAAATTCGGCAATTCATTTTATTTCAATATTTTTGGTATAGCGTTATAGCCAGCTCTATACGCTTTAATTTGATATAGGGGTTTAAGTATAACTATAGTTTAAACCGAACGCGCTACCTCGCTTGGACGCGAAACACCTCTCAAGGTATACGGTAACCTTTACCTGGAAAACATATGTTTGGTTATGTTTCGATCGCTATTTCGAGGCCGTATGAATTAACCGTGTTTAAAAAATTATTTCCGCGGTGAGTGTGTTGTTTACCAAACAGGAAACAAGAAAGGGATGCAGGGTTTAATGAAAACGGTAGTTTGAAATCTTGAAAAGAACGCGAGCTATCTGGAAATAAAGTTTTGTAGGAATCGTGATGAACGAGTGAGTATGTCATAATTCAATTGATAAGGGGCTGTGTTGACGTTTTGCGCGGCAAAGTTTACCCGCAATCTCGAATTGCCGGCAAATTTGCTTACATCGTGTTCATCGCATGTGAGGACGCTTTATACTAAATTTTACAGTGAGACAGTGTTTCATTGAAGAGAGGGAAGCAAGAAAAGTCGCCTTGGGTAAAGAAGACAAACATGGTAAAAAAAAAAAACCCGGGGCTAAAGGAGACGAACAAGGTCAAAGTCTAACCGTTGAACGAAAACAAAATAAACTTCAGCTGGTAGCGAGCGGTAAAGATTTGTGGTACAACCAGCTCGATGCTGTTTCAAAACCATCCTCGTCGAAAGATATCGAGGTGAGTCGAATGAAAAATAACTGCCTCGGCAGCTGAGGAATTCATTGACGAACTACCAGATAGTGGAGATTCCAACACCAGCGCTTCTCCTTCGGAGTCCGAATTTCAAGATGTCGGCGACGATCTAGCCACTTTTGCTGCTTTTGACTGGCTCAAAAATTGGCAGCAAATTTCAGCTCGCAGAACCGATGGATGCATTGATTTAGCCGGTGGCGTTATCGCACCAGACGTAACTTTTGCCGTTACGATATCGCTTTAAACGCTGGATGCTTTTGCGTGAGTTAAAATTATTGTTTTGTAATAGAACTCCGCCGGGAATGATTCTTTGTGTTTGATTGGCCGGCGGCATGAGCGCGTTGACAATAATTTTAATGTCGTGTGAAAACGCTGAAAATGTTTCAAAGCCGAAAACACGGCTTTTGCTTTTACGCGAATTCCGCATCTTTAAATAAACGTAATTTGGCCAAAATGTTAATCAGATATTAATGCCTTTAAGTGTGTCGGGCTTTTACAAAATTCAAAAGACTATTTCCTTGACGTGTCGCTCATGTTGAGTTTGCAGGCCTCTGAGCGCGTATTTACCCAAAAAATTAAAAACCTTAAGATTTTTACAATTTTCGTTCAATAAGCTTTATAGTTTTCCGTGGTTTAATCGAAAGAAGCGCGCGTACGCAAGATTTCCGTGGAGACACCCGTGAAACCTGTGACTAGCCTTAACAAATAGGCCTGATCACGGTTTTCGACGCCATTTTGACGAGTAGGCAATCAGGCTTGAAATACCAGTGTTTGTTTAGAAATCCGATGTGAAATAATTTTCATAAAACATCGCTTCTGAAAAATTCAGAAATTGGAAACTTTTGGCACTAAGAAAAGAATTTTCAGAAAAAAAAATTGGAGAAATGTAGCTGTGCCAGAAAGCGTCCAGTCGTGTTTTGAACTTTCAATACATTTCCCTATATTTTTTTTCCGCGAACTATTTTTAGTAGCAGTTCACGGCTGGTTCGCTTTACAGACAAATGTAAACAAATTTTTGTGGATAATTTGTCGAAGAAGCGCTAGCATTCTTAAATTTTAGTTCATTTCTCTTTCACGTGAAAACGAAACTTCACTTGAAATAAATTTTCTGTGGGGACGGAAAAGGTACCTCCAAGTATTCTTTCTGTAGGAACTCAAAGAGTTTTTCATAGCTGGAATGATGAATACAGCATATATCTTTATCGGTTTCTTGTTGGTGCTTTTAAATTTCTCATTTAATTTATTCTATTTTTTTTTTTCTATTCAAGTATGGCAGGTTGTTACCTCTCCGTTTTTGATTTCCTATTCCTCTGTTCTCTTTGGGGAGCTTGGTTACAATACAAAACTGATGCCCAGCAAGGTAAGAAAACGAGTTTTAAGTTGTTGCTAATTCAAAACGTCATTAGCTGTTTTTATGTCATCGTCTAAGACGTGAGACCGACAGACGCCTGCTTCTCGAACGTTCCGTTAACTTGCCTGGCCGTTAAACTATCAGTGCGCATGCATACACAACGTTCATAAAATCGTTACTGATTATGGAAGCTAAATATTATTCTCTTTCTCTTTTAATGCAATTCATTGGGAAAAGATTCCGCTAAGCTATCAATGTCTTAACATGCAAAAAGTCAAATGGATTTTTGAGCGAGAATTTTAGTTTAGGCAGAGTGCAAAATTTGAGGTTTCATGTGTGACCAAGTGTGAATGTTAATCTAAATTGTTTTATCCTGGCACTTAAACTTTCGATTCCCATTATCACTCGTTTTTTTAGATAAAATCTTTAATCATGACGATTTTTCTGTCTTACATACTGCTGGTTCACCAACCCGGTGAGGATAAAAGCGAATGAGTTTGTGGAATGGCATGATATGCGGAATGACTTAAATAACTAAATTAACCAAAGAGCGCGTGTTGTTTCGCGCCAATTTTAAAAGAGCAGCAGTTTTTTCGATGTTGCGCACTCTAGCCGAATATCAAGGATAAGAAAATAAAGGCCTGGGATAGAAAATGTCTTATCTCTGGTTAGGAACAAACTGAGGGTGAAGAAATCGATGAATATGGTTCATAGTTTTCGCATTCAAGAAACTATGAGTAAATCCGTAGTAAGTTAAATTTCATGTTCACGTTTCTTCTTGCGACCCCGGTTGACAAAAATATTACTATGACTATGGCTATATGAAATACATGTCTGAACTGCGGGTGAAAGATTAAATAGAAGAAAGACCTTCGCAGTTATTTACGCAACTTTAAACTGAGCAGCTGTGGAGAGAAAGCCCGTAAAACCTCAAGGATGCCTGTAAAACGTGTGATGGCTTTTAATAGCTAAATGCATTGTAATAAATATGAATTCGTGCCGTCGTAAAATATAACGAGAGATTTTGTTTGGACCCTGATCCTAATCACGCGAACATCACACCACATAACGAAAAAGGCCAATCACAAAGCCTTAGCTTTAAGTTAGAAATCCCTTCGATCTTTCTTTCTTTCTCCCTTTGAAATAATTTTTTTTCATCCTTGATTTTTCATTTTATTTTATTTAATCAAGTTTCAGATTTACAATCAAATCAAATCAACTGTTCAATCTGAGGTAGGCTTAAAACAGCCACCTACTATTACATCATTAATTATAACGATGTTTATGACTAAGAACTTTATTTTTTTCGTAGGGAGCTGTCGAACTATCAAATTTCTGCCACCTCAGCATGGCTTTTACCTGGAAGGTCACATAATTTTGAATCTGACCATTGAAAACAAGTTCCGATTATGTGAACATCATTGCCTTATGGAAAGTGACTGCGTTTCAGTCAACATTGGACCACCAATTGATAACAAAATAATTTGTGAGTTGAGTAATTCGGAACACTTCCAGCATCCGGAAGACGTTATAAGGAGGCCTGGCTGGACATATGGAGCCACTGAGGTATGAATTGTTGATCTGAAAAAATAAATAAGTAGTTATGCGTTTGAAAATAACGGGGTTTTTGACATTACTAATTCAAACTGGACTAAACTGAACTTTTGATTGACTAATTGCAGCAGGTTTAACAACTCATAATCCTGCTCCAAGGACAAAAACTTCCTGAGACCAGACATGTTCAACAAACGGGTTAGATCATGTAAGAAGTGAACTTTGCTCAAAAGCAAAGCGATTCAACTTGTAGGGAAAATCACTGATTTAGCGGACTTAGGTATAAAAAAAGCGTCGATACTAAGGGTGTTTTTCATTAGTCAGAACTGTCCAGCCAGTTCATTTATTTTGCAAACGGAACGCTCTAATTCGAACGACAGTTCCGGTACACTTTTTAATTGGTTCAAAATGACACACTAGATCTCAGTAGGTGCCATTTTGAATAATTCAAGAAATAAGCCGTTCAAACAATGATAGACTCCATTTATGAATCAGACGAGCCAGTCTGGCTGGCCAGTTCTGACAAATGGAAAGCACCCCAGTACTGACATTCAAATCAAAATGAATACTTAATTTTTGAGCGGTAAATTGTTTAAAAACCATCCAAGGGGGTCTGCTACAGCGCCTTGTTGAGATATAAGGCTTCAGCTTATACTCTTCACCTCCAGTTTTCTAGCTATCTTATGAAAAAAAAAAAAGTTATTTCTTTACTGAAATACTAAAAGATCCAAAACACTACACAAAATAAAAAAAAAAAACATAAAATGGCAGGGACATCGTACTCCTTTTGTTGTATTGAAATTCTATTTTAAAATTATTCAGCTTTGCCTGAATAATTTCAATATATAAGCTTTTCTGGCGCCTTTATTGGTTAGTCATGTGATTGACGCTTGTTTGCTTTCACGTTTCAATTTTCCCCCGCATTTTTATTTATAGTAGCTTTTAACAAAATATTTATTTTACGCAGACTTCCTTTATCAAGAAATTTTAACCAACTGAGTGCTATGTGCCTTGTTCGTCAGTTTAAATTTGATATTGTGACCTAGCTTGAGGGGATAGAAGCGGTGTATTACAAATGCGTTTATTTTTCTTATTAGAATCTTTGTTCGATCATCAAACCTTGCATCAACAACGCCAAGTGCCTGTTTGGCTACACTAACAAAAAGTACCTCTGTGTATGTGCATCCGGATTTACAGGAGAAAATTGTGAAAAAGGTAAATACTATAAGTTTATTCAGCCCATTTACTGAGCTATAATTTGCCTATAATTTAACCTGTTCAATTTCATCCTTGCCTTATCAGTGTACTCATCCAAGATAATTCCCCAATTCTCTAGATATAGATGAATGCAACAACGGCATCCACAACTGCAACGGAAATGCAACCTGTATGAACACTGCTGGACACTTTAATTGTACTTGTAACTCGGGTTACAGTGGGGATGGTCACTTATGTTCAGGTATAATTTGTTGTCTTGTTTTCCAAGATGTACGTTTTTGTTTAAGTCATTTTCCCGTTCGCTTCATAAAGCAAGTTCAGTTTCATTCTTGCCTCATCATTTTACGTCTCCTTTATTATGCTCGAATAATCTAGATATCGATGAATGCAGCAACGGCATCCACGACTGCAACGGAAACGCAACCTGTATGAACACTGCTGGACACTTTAACTGTACTTGTAACTCGGGTTACAGTGGGGATGGTCGCTTATGTTTAGGTATAATTTGTCTTGTTTTCCAATATGTTCGTTGGTGTTAAGGTCATTTTATTTTTCCTTTCATAAACCCAGTTCAGTTTCATCCTTGCCTGATCATTTTACGTCTTCTCTATTATGCTCAAATAATCTAGATATCGATGAATGCAGCAATGGCATCCACGACTGCAACAAAAATGCAACCTGTATGAATACTGCTGGACACTTTAACTGTACTTGTAACGCGGGTTACAGTGGGGATGGTCACTTATGTTCAGGTATAATTTGTTGTCTTGTTTTCCAAGATACGTTTGTGTTTAGGTTTTTTTTCTGTTACTTTTATAACGGCAGTCCAGTTTCATTCTTGCCTGATCATTTTACGTCTCCTTTATTGTACTCGAATAACCTAGATATTGATGAATGCAACAAAGGCATCCACAACTGCAACGGAAATGTAATCTGTATGAACACTGCTGGACACATTAACTGTACTTGATCCGCCCCTTTCTCAGATATGACGTGAAAATTTTCTGCATTTCCTATGTGAGATGCAATTTTTGGACCGTCTCCGGACCGAAAAGTGTCTTTTCGATCCGTACAAACCGTGCGGATCGTCAGACCGTATAGGCCCGTCACATAGATAAGACGTGGAAATATTCTAATTATCCTTAAAAAAATGCAATTTACGGACCATATACGGACCGAAAAGTGCCTTTATGGTGTGTTTTGAGACCGTAAAATTTTGTCAAACCGTACGGATGGTGTTATATTCGACAACCCTCAACGTTATTTGGCCCTCGTCCTCTTTTCCATGACGAAAAAAGGGAATTGAGGTTTTAGATTCTAACGAGTCCTTTAGTGCGTCTTAATTTGATATACTCCCAATTACTTTTTTCCGTTACATAACTGGAAAGACGTTGTGTATTGAATGGAGCTCATGCCATTGTTAACATATAACAGTCTCACTATTATTTTGCCATATAACGCTATCAAGGTATCAATATAGCAATATAATGGCTATCAATTTCCCTGATTTAAAAGTAAATTTATCTTTTGGTTTTCTCTATCTAGATGTTAACGAGTGCACAACAGGAAATCACAATTGCCATGGTAATGCTGAGTGCACGAATACTGAGGGATCGCATAACTGTACATGTAAAGCAGGATTTACTGGAGATGGACATAATTGTACAGGTGGGTTTAAAGTCTGGCACCTTGGCGGATTACTATGATGACAATCTGTGGTGATTAAATGGATGGAGGGTCATGAAAAAATAAGCAGTGAAAAACAGAGGGTCACATAAATTTATGCACTTGTGATCATAATTTATAGTATGACAGGAAGAGCGAGTCATATATAAAAGACAAAATAAAATTTGTTAATTTAAGTCATTATTTAACAAAAGCAAGACAAGTATTAAGTATTAATGTAAAGGAAATGTCTAGCATAATCGAGGTATATGATGCCAATGGGCTCTATAGATGATTTGGATTATGTTGGGGCAAGAAGAGCAGTTTGCCTCTATTCTAACAGTTTGCCTCTATTCTTGTTTTCTTTTTCTTGTATTTGAGCTACATTGTACAACCTGTTCAGGGGGAGGGTCATGAAATTTCATTTGCATCGCTATGGAGGGTCACATCGTTTTCATTGCTCAATTTAAAATCTCCACCTCACTACCTCCCTCCCCACTAATTTCTGACCAGTCCCTAAAACAGAAGCCTATGTAATGGAAAGAGTTACAAAGAGGAGGCATGATGAATGGAGAGAAAAAAGTTTTTTTTATTGATTCTATTTGTCAACTGGTGGTTGAGGACAAAAGATCAAGAAAAGCCCTTGAGAAAGGTCAGTGCTCTTCAACTGCTAGTTAAGGAGGAGCTTTGGCCTTCTCTTGGCTGTCCATATTTTTCACATGTTGTGCTCTGCAAGGCTTGTTTTGGCCTGTATTTAATAGTAAGAGCTGGGTTTTGAAGTTGTTGCAACTCAGCGTCTGAAAAATAAATCAAAATTTAAAATACATTACCAATTCAATCTTATTGATAAGAAACAACTGAATGTGAGGTTTTCTTAAAACCTTCCTTAAACCAAAAATTCAAACTATTTCTTCCAGGAAACTACTTAAAAGAAAGAAGTACCCTTTATGTTTTATCCCTTCCTCCCATCTACCTTAAATCAGTGCTGCATATCCTGAAGCTTGTTTGCTGGGCCCAAACACAATATCAGAACACATCAATATTGGAATTAAATGGCTATGAACAAAGGCCCATAGCCGCTTTAATAAAATTATTGTTTTGAGATCATGATAAATTTTCAAGGAACAAAATGAAATATTTTTCTGGCCCAGTAAAGGTGAGGGCACTCAAAAACGAAACTGCAAAACAACAACCCAGAGCACTGCTGAGAGGACAAAACAGGGAAGGGTTGGGAGGGGAAAAACACTCTTTCCCCAGCGAGTCAAAGAATTGAATGACGCGACAGCAATTGACTGTGTAGTAGTACCGCATGCCCCTAGAGGGGGCATCCTTTGATTTACCCCCATGACCTCTCGGCACATGCCCGGATGTTGTCACGCACCCCGTAACGCAACAAGATCATTTAACATTAGATTGTCCGGGAAAAACATAAAAATCCTATTCGCAAGCAAATATTTCATTTTGTAAACGCCAATGACCACCTTATCCAAGGCTGAGTGAAAATGGATAATTAAAGTGTTTTTCTTCGCGTTTGTTTGCACAGTTTTTGCCACAAGCTTAATTTGCACAAGCAAAGTAAAAACAAGCTTACTCTTATCGCACTGAGATGTTCTGGAAATGCTTTGGAGGGAAAAGCTAGTTCCGGGAGCTAGTTGCACTTACATTATTTACTCGTTCAATCAAAGTTTAGTACTTTAGAAACGCAATATAAAATGTGTATAAAAATTTGTGCCTGCTATTTGTATGGGTGCTGAACAAGGTATCGAGGAATCACCAAAGATAAAAGCAATATTCACACATTTCGCCCACTCATGACATAAGCTTACCTTTTGCCGCTCCTTCTCCTTGTGAGATTTTTTTCAGGTTCACGATCTCCTGATCGCTTACCCTTTTTAACAGATCCAGGTTTAATTTGTGTTCACTGACTTGGGTGGAATGCCCGAGTGTCCCTCCAACTAAACCTAGAAAATAGCAAAACGTGCAAGACAACAAACTGGACCCACACATCTCTCGTTCTGTCGGCCGGACTCGCATGCAGTGCTATTCCTGCCGCTCGATTAGAGCAGTTGCTATACCACTGTGTTACGAGTTCGTTTTCTGAGTGGCGAATAGTTCGTAGTCTAAACAGAACGCAGGGTTGTCGGAACAACAACAAGGTTATTTATTCCAAATGAGCGTAGCAAATTCAACACAAAACTTCACACCAAGCACACGCTAGGCTTGTAAATTACAGTTCGACCTCTGTCACACTTGAATAAACACGGCCTCTGCCAAATATACACGCGACCTCTGTCACACTTCAATAAACACGGCCTCTGCCAAACTCTACACGTGACCTTTGTCACACTACGATAAACACGTACTCTCTTCTCATAAACAACAACCTCTCTAAAAGCTAAACCGATTTCCTTATATACTAATGAGCGTAAGATTCTAGAACTTTCCGGCGCAACTAAATAAAGTAACATTACAATATAAATCTATTTACAGGATCACACGTAAACGGCTTCAGAAACTGCTTAGTCACTATGATGCAAAACTAATTAAATATGCGAGAATATTCTAGACTAAATTAGCATACAGTCACGCAACAATTTTTCGTAACTTAACCCCCTCTTGAGAAGAAATTTCTTAAATTTCTACTAACGACGAAAAATTAATTAAGTAGTGCAAAGAGAGGAGGTAGTCCAATGTCTCTAAAGTTATTCCTCTACTCTGCTCAGATAATCTGCTCCTCAGTAAGGTTATCTCCAGTAGCCACATCTTTGATCGACTCTTTAGCAACATATCCACCAATTTCTAAAAAATCAACACCATCCACAGGATCAACTTCTTCTGCTTCACTTTTAGCATGTCCGCTCTTACTAGTGTCAGCGTTCACTTCGACAGCCACTGCTCCAACGGGTACAGAATCCTCTCGTTCAAAATACTTCTTTAGTAGGTTGGCATGGTAAACTCTCTCCTTTCCTTTGACACACACTTTATAATCGTTGAGACCCACTACTGCACTGACCTCAAATGGACCTTTCCACTGCATTAGAAGCTTGTTATGGTCGGTCGGTAGCAGTATTAATACTTTATCTCCTTGTGCAAACCTTCTGACTTTAGCCTTACGATCGTAGTAATGCTTGCCTTTGTGCTGTGCTTTCTGAAGTTCAGTATGCGCAAGCTTGAGAGTATCTTCCAGCTTCTCACGTAGCTCAAACACATACTGGTAGCTGTTCTTTACTTCAGGTTCCTCCAACTCTTTCGTCCAGAGCTCTTTAAGAATAAACATCGGCCCTCTGACAGCTCTTCCATACAGCAACTCAAACGGCGAAAAACCAGTAGACTCCTGAGGAACTTCACGATACGCAAACAATAAAGCGTTGATATAACGATTCCACTGTCTCGGCTGCTCGCTGCACAACCTCTTTAACATACTCTTCATGGTTCCATTAAACTTCTCCGTCAGGCCATTACACATAGGGTGATAAGGAGTCGTAGTGAGCTGTTTAATGCTCAACAACCGTGTCACTTCCTTCATACACTCAGATACAAATTGCGTGCCGAGGTCACTCAAGATCTCTTCAGGCACTCCTAAACGACTGAAGATATCCACCAACGCTTCCGCCACAGTCTCCGTATCAATGTTTTTGAGTGGGACAGCTTCAGGATAACGGGTTGCAAAGTCGACCAATGTCAATATGTATCTATGACCGTCTTCACTCGGGGGGCCAATAGGCCCAACCAGATCGATTGCTACTCTCTTGAACGGCTTGTCAATTAATGGCATCTTCTCCAGGGGAACCTTCGGTACAGAACCCTTGTTAACCGTCTTCTGACATACATCACATGACTTGCAGTAACGAGTCACGTCCCCTTGAATACCTGGCCAATAGAATGCGCTTTGAATCTTATCAGCCGTCTTCTTTATTCCCATGTGACCTCCCATGAGCGATCCGTGAGCTAGTTCCATGATCCGACTTCTCAGCTGCACAGGAACCATAACTTGCTTCAGGGGTTTACCACTATTCACGTAAGGGTGTTTGTAGACGCGGTACAAAACTCCACCTTTCACTTCAAATGAAATCTCAGCCTGGCCTCTCACAACTACA
Organism: Pavona decussata; assembly: GCF_977016875.1. Lineage (NCBI taxonomy): Eukaryota > Metazoa > Cnidaria > Anthozoa > Scleractinia > Agariciidae > Pavona > Pavona decussata. The sequence continues at coordinate 857,425 of NW_028145705.1, forward strand.
TCATTTCGCTCCCAATATTTTTGTAAGCTCTCGTCATCATTTTGCATTTGTTTGAGCTTTTCTCTATCAACTACAGGACTTTCTTTAGTACTCGGTACCTTCAATGGGATACGTTCTCCGGCCTTCTTTGCTTGACCTCTCGTGGTTACAGCACACGCCTCTTGCACATGATCTTGCCAGCTCGGATCCGGGTCGTCAGCAGCTCTCGCGCCTGGTACATTACCAACAATTAAATCATAAACAGCATCGGGAAGACACTGCGCTTCCACTTGGCCCTTGAGATAAGGTGTATCAACGTCAATCTTTGCAATGGGCACTTTCCTTGCCGTGTTGTCGATGAGCAGCATAACATTAAAGTCGCCAGTGAACTGATCCTCAGACACAAGATCCTTCTTTACTACTATTCCGCTACAGCCAGTGTCTCTCAGGACATCAACAGACTTCTCTCCAACTCTACCTTTCACTACAGGCATTTTACTTCTCACTCCAGACAAAGGTTCAACACAGGCGCTACTCAATAATGGAATCTTCTTACCACAGGCTAACAGCAGCTTCTCATCTTTAATACAGGACTTAACTTCTTCCGCTGTGGGTTTACTCTCAGTCTGCTGAACTAGGCAACTGGCGCTCACTTGACCACGTTGCACAGGGTTACCATCCTTACTTTGTCCTCCTGATCTCCGTCCACCTGATCGACAGTTTCTAGCTTCGTGTCCTTGCTTGCCACACAGAAAACACCTTTTTCCTATGGTTGGGCAGTTGGCGGCTCTATGACCACGAGCGTTACACCTAAAGCACTGGAGGGCTGTTGAATTAGACTGTGTGTTCTTGGCTTCCTCCCTCTCAGGCGGTAATACCGGCTCTCTGCTCACTGGGCAAAACAAATGCTTACCATGGGCCTCTAAGTACTGGTCAGCGATCTTCGCAATCTGTGCTAGGGTTTCAGGTGCCCTTTCTCGTAGGTGAATGGCCAAATCCTTAGGGCAGGAGTCAATAAACTGTTCTTTCACTATCAAGTCCTTTAGACCGTCAAAGGTTCGCTCAGTATCCGAAAGCTCTAGCCACCGTAACAGGTACCTGTCCAGTCGCACGATAAACTGGTCCGGACTTTCGTCAACTTCCGGCTTAGACGCTCTGAATTTACGACGATAGCCGTCTTCTGTGAGATCATATCTCTTCATCAGCGCAATCTTGACTTTACCGTAATCTCTAGCTGCTTCTTCAGATAGGCGTGAGTACACTTCGAGTGCCCGTCCAGACAACAGAGCACTGAGCTTTGATGCCCATCCAGTTCTATGCCACTTGGCTGTATCTGCAAATCTCTCGAACCTCTGCAAATATGCGTCCAAATCATCTTTACCATCCACGAACGCTGGAAGTTTCGGCGCTTTAGCTCTATCATCTCTCTCTGCGGTACGACCATCACCATTCGTTGCTGCTAACCTAGCAAGTTCCAACTCATGTTCTCTCTTAGCGGCCTCAGCAATTTCCTTCTGTCTCATGAGGTCAGCTTCATGTTGTAATTTCCTAATTTCTCTTTCCTGACGTCTCGCTTCCCTTTCTTCATTCGGGCGTCTGCGTCTCTCTTCCCTCTCTTCTTCCTCAAGCTTCTGCTCCTTTACTAACTGCCTTTGTTTTTCTGCTCTCTCTTCTTCCTCACGTCTTTGTTTTTCTTCTTTCTCTTCTTCCAACTTCTGTTGTTCACGCACAAATTCGAATAGCTTTTCACCTTCCAGTCCAAACTCTTTACCAAGTTGCATAAGTTTCTCCATCTGACAGCGTTAGAATTCCAAGGCTCTTTCACTTGCTACCACTTGTTTCCACGGCACAGTTACTTCCTTCCGAGTTGCGATCCTTTCCTGGTTATCGGTAGACAACAAACAGTTCCTTGAATTCCACTCTCCAGCGACAGGCCCCCAATGTTACGAGTTCGTTTTGTGAGTGGCGAATAGTTCGTAGTCTAAACAGAACGCAGGGTTGTCGGAACAACAACAAGGTTATTTATTCCAAATGAGCGTAGCAAATTCAACACAAAACTTCACACCAAGCACACGCTAGGCTTGTAAATTACAGTTCGACCTCTGTCACACTTGAATAAACACGGCCTCTGCCAAATATACACGCGACCTCTGTCACACTTCAATAAACACGGCCTCTGCCAAACTCTACACGTGACCTTTGTCACACTACGATAAACACGTACTCTCTTCTCATAAACAACAACCTCTCTAAAAGCTAAACCGATTTCCTTATATACTAATGAGCGTAAGATTCTAGAACTTTCCGGCGCAACTAAATAAAGTAACATTACAATATAAATCTATTTACAGGATCACACGTAAACGGCTTCAGAAACTGCTTAGTCACTATGATGCAAAACTAATTAAATATGCGAGAATATTCTAGACTAAATTAGCATACAGTCACGCAACAATTTTTCGTAACACACTGAACAACAAAGCGACTTCCCACCATTGAAAGAACGAAACATTTTTCGAAAAAGTGTTCGAAACCGTATGAGAATTTAGCCTCGTATGGCTCGCCTGCGCTTCGAGTTGAGAGTTTGACGTCACTTGTTTTTCCCGGGTGACCCGGCCTCTGTTGTCATTGGACACCATCTGCCTTTGGTAACCAGGCCGCAGGAACATGGCGGTTCAATGGCGGATGAAAATTCGTAGAGTTTGAGCGCAAAAAAATTGCATTTTCCTTCATCAAATGAGGATATAACTTGGAAATCATGTACTTTAGGACATAAACTACCAATCAACTGCAAATAAAAGGTATTCGACAATTTGATCGTAGTAGCACTTTAATGCCCGTTCCAGACGCCGCTTCGCCCATTTGCCAAACCTTACTAATTTATCAAAGTTCGACTCTGGAGCGACTTGGGAGCGACGAGTGATTAACATACCATTCCTTCTTCCGCAACTAATTCACCATACCTTGTAGAAAAAAAGTAAGCAATTTCCACTGAGTTGCAAACAACAAGAATTCCGTACAAATATGTACCTGCTCGGCAATACAATCAGCGCAAATAATTTTCCACCATGATTTTGCATGACTACTTCCAATAATTTAGCCACAGTCTGTGTGAAAACAGCAGGGAAAGGTCATTTATTCCAAAGCAACTTTCTCCAAAGCACAAAGCACAAAGTGTATCCAGTAGCGTATTTCAACGGTTTTCTCCACACTGAAGACGGGTTATATACCCGAAACGTCTCTGTTTTTTTTCAAAACAATTTTTAACACTTTTTGATATTTAGTTTTTATATCAATCCTATCCGTAAACACTTTCAAGTGTCACGCATCTCCAAGGAACTTTCCTTTCACCGTTCATTATAATTTTGAATCTACCTGCTACATCTCAGTGTTGAATCCAGACCTTTCACTTTCCTATTACCGTGCATTATAATCGACTATTTGATGCGACTCACCAACTTTATCGATGCCTAGCATCAGGAAAACCGTTACGGAAATATGCCGTAGCCTCAACCACAGTTTCCGCTTTCTTCCAACGGAATCCATACCCCTTTCTAAAACGTCGGCCTTTTCCACCTTCAAGAAGACTAGAGTCTCAAGCCAGATCGTCTTCACTGACCGTTGTCTGCATAAGAGATTAATTCCGAAGGGATTCCGAATCAACTTTCTTCCTGCGACAGGCGGCCGTCGCAACAAGCGTTTTAACAGGATTACCAACTCGTGCTCCCGACGTTTGATGCAAACAACGGTTCAAAACCTGCAGGTTATCCAAAAAGGTCTTTCCGTTCTTTTGATGCGTTTTCGGATCAATTACGCAACACCCGTACAACCGCAAGTTACCAACAGGGGAGACGATTAATTTCAGAAATGAACTCTTGTTTATGTTCTGCGATGAAGCTGCACAAAGACCAGAAATTTGCTTTTCTTAGTAATGAGATTGCATCCGTCCGGAATACCACTACACAAGATCAACTACCAGACAAGAAGATTGTTGTTACTATCCTCGAACACCTCCCACTTACGGAAGCCGAAAAATCGGTCCTCAGTAAAGGCTTAACATTTGTCCTTTAAACAACAAGGTTGACGAATACTAAGTGAAGGCCGATTGCAAGAAATTCTACCGCCGTGTGCGACTCAAGGCTCAGTTTCACGATCAAGCCAACAGCGAAACATGCAATGAACCAGGTGATGAGTCGGACCACTTTGCGAAGATATCTAAATGGACTCCTCCCGATGGCAAATTCTCAGGGGTTGATCATTTCATTGACCGCTGTCACAGATTTGTTAACTCACTGCATTAAAAAAAACAAACAAAACCAAAACAAAACAGGAAAACACTTACACACCCGTACGCCAATCTGTCACACCCTGAGAGGGAGGCTTTACGTGCTCTCAGACGAGGAGCGGACGTGCTAATCAAACCAGCTCACAAAGGAGGAGCTGTTGTCGTTTGGTCACGTCCTCTTTACATCCAGTAGGCCCGTAGACAGCTGTCCGACCACAGATTTTACGAACGACTCAGCGCCGATCCCCTACCGGAATATTAACAAAAAAAGAAATCCACGGTCAATGATATGATTGCCACGTGCGTGCTACCACCTTCAGCCAAGCATTTCGTTGTTAACACACCTCGTACATCTCGATTTTATCTCCTGACGAAGATACACAAGCCCAACAACCCTGTACGACCCATAGTTCCTGCCTGCAGTTGCCTCACGGAAAACATTTCAGCCTATCCGAATGAAGTCTTGGCTCCTTTTGTCAGAAGTCTTTTCATCTATGTGAAGGACACAAACCAGGCACTTCATATATTTGACTCTTTTAGACTTGATACCACTACTGCTGTAATCCTTGACATCGCTTTCTGTTCACCACGTCTCTGTACACAATTTTTCCTAACCACTGTGGACATACTGCAAGCATTAACGCACTCCTTGGATAAGCGTGACATCAAAGAACACTCCACGTGAATGCTTACAAGAGTCGCTGAACTGGTATTCGCCCTAAATTCCTTCTCCTTTAACAACGAACATCAATTTTCAGCGACCTCTATTAAAGACACAGGAAAGGCAAATTTCAAGTTGCAATCCATTTGCATTCTAGACATCTACAGCCAAATATAATTAAAAGTAATTTCTGTGCACAAGTAGGGTTAGATAGGCTACCATGATTTTAACGATTCTATTAAAAAACAAACACGTTTTTTTGGCTATTCATAGTTATACTAAAAATAGGTGACACTGACCCTTTAGTATGGACCTTCAGATCTGACAACGACTTAAGATTGAGCACGAGCACGACTTTCATATTTTAAACCGTATCACGCTCTTTAAACTATCACTTCTTCGCCGTTGTTTTCGGGCAGATAAGGACATCCTTGAAACAAGACTGGTCTGACAAGTGCTTATCTAAAGTACGTGAAGTCGTGAACTTTATTTAAAAAGTAGTACCCGCGTGCTCAATATTGTTCTCGTAGTCACTGAATCTGAAGGTCACCAATGGCCACCTTAAACAGTCCTTCCCATTAAAATTTAGGAAAACATTTTCATTTATTTTTTCATGAGAATTTCGCTCCATGGAGTTTCCAGCCTCCTTCTTATTTGCGAACAAACGATTGTTGAATCACACGATAAAAGTCATCGACATCCTGGACATGGATCTCTGTGAGCTGATGTGTTACCAGGAGCCCAATTGCCTGAGCTTTAACTTTAAAAAGAATCCAGAAAATGGAAAAGTAAAACACAGTTGTGAGTTGAGCAACTCCACTCATTTGGAGCACAACAGCGAGTTCAAGGATGATACATCCTACTTCTACCAAGGTGCAAAGGTGAGGTACCATGGAATTTAACCATTACGAATCCAAACTTGCCCTGTGTAATGTCTGATTATAAGCGTTTACTAACGCCGGCAAATCAAACCTTTGCTAATAAGAAGTTGTTAAGTACCGTCAGAAAAACCGTTAACTTTCAAGCGAGCTTTAGCACGCAAAGAACATGCCTTGGGATATTAAATCGTGCGCACTATATCCGCGTGTGAAGCAGTGTAATATGTTGGGAAGCACGTTTGCGAAGTAATAAGCACGTGCTCAGAAAATTGGGGGGTGTGTGAAACTAAACGCGCAAGTAGAACAATAAGGAGCTTATAGTCAAAAGCCTGTAGCACGCGACGGACTCTAAAGTTGAGAGGGCCTCTTTACTTATTTCATGTAAAGCAGCTTGCTTTAGCCACTGGAATACGTGCCTGGGGTAATTAATGGCGGATGAAATTTTTGAAACGTGTAAGAAAAGTGACAAAATTCAAAGATGGAGTTTTACGGTTCAGGAAATTAACAGCTGACGAACCATTCCACACCTTTCGCTAGTAGACTTCAAAACGACATTCTCCCTCACTTTAGAGCTCCTGTGGGCAGGCGCAAAACTATAAAAGATGAGATAGTTGATGGAAGTCAACGGGCGAAAAGAGTGGCTGTTTGATCGGAGCCCCTGACGTCTTTGACGACAAAATAACACTCTAAAACTTTAAAAGTGTTGTAAGTGCCAGCAGGAAATTCTGTTCTGACCACTGAACTCAATAAAAACTTCGGAATGATCTGTAGTCCGTTGCATTGTTTACGCACTATAGTTTTCTCGTTCTTTATTTCTTCTGTTTTTCAGAATGCCTGTGGGAAGATGCTATGCAAGAACAACGGTATTTGCCAGTCAGGTTTTACAGAAAAAGGATATCGTTGCGTTTGTCCCAAGGGATTCAGTGGTCACCATTGTGAAGAGGGTAAGCTATCTGGGTTAAAAAGTATTTTGCTGCCCTCGTATTCCAGAGGAACTCGCAATTGTACTGTCTGACAAACGTGTGTTCTAGGGAACCCCAACCCCGACAACAAATTGACATTCAAGTGTACCAAAAATTAGACATGATTATCACCTATTTTCGTTTTTAAATTTCCCGGGCGCCGCCATTTTGGATTCCATGACGGCACACGGTTGCCGCTATTGTCAGTAAGCAAAAGCTCTTTTGTGTGAAACAATTGAGCAAACGTATTACGTCATGAAATCCAAGATGGCAGTGCCCGGGAAATTTAAGATGAAAAATAGGCGATAATCAAATTCTGTTTTGTCCGTCAAAGAAATATTATTTCCATGTTTTCCAACGAAATTTGAAATTGAATTGTATTATTATTATTCAACAATTTAACATTAATTTATTTCAAGAGTTGAGGTTTCCTTTAACGATTGCAATATTTCCTGCTCTGTCTGTGATGTCAACGCCAAATGCTACAACATTAATGGAATTCTTACTTTTGTTCCAACTTTAACCGACCAACTCGCTTGATATTATACTGACTGTGGCCGACTGATGAGCTACCAAAGTGACTGAGAATAATTGCACTAAACCTTAATGAAATTAGTGCAATTGTAAAAAGGAGTGAGTCCAACTGCTATAGCTAGGATATTTTTGATGTAGTCAATTATCATCTGTAAGGTGCAAGTAGCTAGCTTTTTACAAAGGTTCAGTGTGTTGATTGGTGTTTGTTCTTCGTTAGCTTAGCTTAGATAAGATTAGCTTTGCAGGGTGACCCATATTGGTAGCATTGGTGGTCACGACAGTGTCTGTAATAAGGCGAACAAAGAAATCATTTGTGTCAAATAACAATTTTACAATAAATGTCAAAATGTCCGCGCATTGATTGGCTCTTAGCTATTGTCTGTAAGAGTACAGACAACAAAAATGACTTCCGATTCGCGTGCGCACATTCTCAACGTAAAATGAGCCAATTTCGGTCGTACTTTTCGATGTTATTAAAGAGATTTACAATTATTTTTACGACAAACGGCAGAAATGACCACGTGACTATGTTTGTCCTTCATTTGCCGGTCGCTGTTTTCAGTTTTTCAGTAAACTGAGTAGTTTTGTGTTAAGATGAAAGGTCAGACCTATTTTTATTTACTCATTTTTTTTTTCAAGGAAACTTAAACGCAAATATGACGTTTACCACTTGCCATGCCATTTGCCGATTCTAAATCTCTGTATTGTAAAAAAAAAAAAGAAAAAATCGACGGCATTCAGTTTTTCCTGGTCTATGTTCTTCTAGACCATAAAACGACGCCGTGAAATATTGTCCATATTCGTGTCAAGGTATGGATAACTTTTCGTTATCTACAGCTTGCATTATCTTCTGAAAGTAATTTCCCTACTTATCACGCTTTTGCAAGCTTGAGAAGCGTACTTCGTAGTTTTAAAAACAAGAACCCTGATACCGATGTTTATTATCGTAACCACGAGCACGCATCTGTTACCAAGCGCGCTGGTACCTCAACACGTGGCTATACAAAACAGTACAATGCCTACATTTAGGGTACGCAAAGGGAGCTCAAAGCGTGGGCGATTTTTTAGGTTAACGGTTAATTGAACTAAGGGCTGTTTGCATGATACCGTCGCGACTTTCATTCCCGTTCAAGGTCACTCCAGTTCATTCTTGTGGATCTGTATCCGTTTACATGATATCAGCACAAAATCTCATAACGGAGCGAGTCATACCGGTGCGAGTTCACCCAGGTAACTGTGGCGGAGCGAGATTTTCATTCCAGTATGAAAACTTATTCCGATGTAATGTAAACGCGTTGCGGCTGTTCGCTCTAGCATGAAATCACTCTCCTGGGAGTCTGGAACAGGTAGTGCATGCGCAGTCTTTGGTATCCAATCCAATAATCATGGCGCCACAATTACGTCGGACGACAGGAAGTGTCCTAGCTTTCATGTAAACAGTATGAAATCACTATGTCATACCGGTATCAAACTCGCATTGGTGCGAGTTTTCACACGTAAACACCAACTAAGATGTTTGGACTAAGGGGGCACTGTCACGTATATTGTACTGTATTTTGGTCAAAACTGTTCAAATATTCGGCAAAGACCCTTATTTGTAACGTGTAATCGCTCTTACAACACCGGAACGAAAATATTAAGGTTTTTCTCTAAGGAAGAACAAAGTATTTTTTCAAGTTGCAATCCACTTGCATGCTAGCCATTCACAGCCAAACATAATTAACAGTAGTTTCTGTGAACTAGTAAGCTAACTGTTAACAAAACCCAACCATTATTTTAACGATTCCATTGAAACAAATTCGTCTTTTAGCTATTCGCAGTGACACTAAAAAATAGGCGACACTGTACTTAGCTAGTTGTCATGAGAAAGTGGCTAGGTCTAAATAAGTACCTTAAAACTACAGGCTAACCGTTTAGATGGACCGTTAGAGTCCACCATTGGAGCCATATCTTCCAAAAGTAAATAATAATTAAATAACTGTATGTGGTCATCAATCTTTCCCTTCCAGATATAGATGAATGCTCGGCGAGCTCTTCCTGTCCGTTGAATGTCACATGCAATAACACTGAAGGATCATACGAATGCATCTGTCCGGTTGGATATCGACATTTTGGAAATACTTGTGAAGGTAGTTTTTGTATGTTTTTAATTAAAGATATTAAAATATACATGTTTGCCCCAAGAGCTTAATAAGCTCATCTAGGGGCTTACACAAAACTCTCTAATTGAAACACCTGACGCTCGGACAAGAGAAAGATATACATACATGTAGATAGAGTTTCTGTCTACGTAACTATTTTCTACCTGACGGTGTAACCGGGGGACCTTACTATTGAAATCTAAGTTCAACTTGATCTAGGAAACAAGTTTTTATTTTCTTTCCTGTGACCACCGTTGGGAAATCAAAGAAACTATCGGTGTAAATTAACACAAGCAATAATGTGATCAGTGACTCTCTGTTGATTTTTTCAGATATCGATGAATGCACTCAAGGATCTCATGACTGCCTCCCAAGCCTTGCTAACTGCACAAACATTGTTGGTTCATACAACTGTTCTTGTAACCCTGGATACGTGGGGGATGGAAAGAATAGCTGCAAGCCTGAAGGTAAGACTCTTTACAATTCCTTTACATCATTTAAAGTGGACATTATTAATGGCGAGTAATACTCTGCAGTTACTTGAAGATAGTTGCTTTATATTTCCCATAAAGCATAAAGCCAAAGCGTCCATTTTTTTCGAGGGGGGGGGGGGGGGGATAATATTAAAGGTAGTAGTCCTGTTTTTGTTCAATCAGAGTCACTTACCCAACTGTCCTTCTTAGTTAAAATTTATTCGAATAGCCTTAATGGCCTCAAAAATTCGGTCATAAAGGAAATGCACGGTTTTCCTTGGCAAAATATTACAGTCAAGCCTCCCGTAAACGGACACCAATCTTGCCAAAAAAGCGTCCGCTTAAAAGAGGTGTCTCCTTATAGGAGATTAAAAAATATAGTTTGTGTGTAGCTGACCAAGTGTCCGCCTACGGGAGGTGTCCGTTAACGGAGGTTCGACAGTAGTTTAAAATTCCAAACACAAAGAGGCTGATATATCAGCGAGAAAAAAACAGATTGCATCATCATAAAACCAAAAGCAGCTTGTAAATTTGCCTTTACTTGTCTTCTCTGGCCCACCATTTCAGTCAAGTACTTCAGTTACAAGTTTACCAGTTATTCTTAGATGTTTTGCAAACGAAGGAAAATAAAAGTATCAGGGCTACGGACTTCGTATCCAGAAACAACGTCGTTTGCATTTCATCTCACAATCGCAAACTTTGTTCCATAACAAGAAAACCCATCTAATTGTTATGATGTAATGTGTAGGCTTCTGCTAACTGCGCTTTTGTTTTTTTGTAAAAGGAAAATAGTGATGTTTCAGTATCTGGCTATCTAGACCGCCTCAGTCTATAAAGGAAACATCCACAACATACTTGATTGACTTTGCCCGAGAGGCTTTTCAAAGACAATGAACTAATCAAAAAAAACAAAAGATACAATGCACAATGTAACCAAAGAATCGAAAAGAATCGAAAGGATATAAAAACTATTTTCAAAAAATACTGTTGGACATAGTGAGGCATTACTTAAGTACTTAAGAGTTATAGAGTTCTTTGTTGAGTTTACATTTAAAAACAGATACGGATTCAGAAAGTTTCAGGGAGCAGTCTAGGGAGTTCCAATATGTTTGTAAATGCTAAGAATAATTATTGTTATAATCGTTCGTTAATATTAAAATTATTGAGAATGCTGTATTATTCTAGAAAGTGACACAGGCATACTCGAAAAAAAAATCCGAGTGCTCCTATTACAAATCGAACCTAAAAACATGTCAGACAAAGATGACGGCGTCAGGCCATTGATTATTTTAAACATCATTATGACCTTTTGATGTTGTCTCTGTCCAGCTAAATTCAACCAGCCTAGTTGATCAAGAACATGGCTTAATCGTGTTAAAATTGAAGCACCAGTTATAATCCGTGCCACACGGTTTTGAAGTTTCTGAAAACTGTTAATTTTGGTATCACCTATAGAGTCCCAAACAATGCAACAATAGGTAAAGTATAATTCAATTAATGACCTATAAATGTCAATTAAATTAAGCCTGTTTAAGACATGTCTAACCTTTGTTAGAATACCTACGTTGCGAGTTACTTTTCTCCTAATACTAGCAATATGGGAATCCAAAGATAAATTTTGGTCAATACACCAAGGCATTTAAAGGAATGCACCTGTTCCAACACTGCACCATTCAAACGCACTGTCACATTTCCTTCGATCGCCGCTACTCTCCGTCTTGATCCTATTAACCTAAATTCCGTTAAGATCCATCCATCCATCCATCCATCCATCCATCCATCCATCCATCCATCCATCCATCCATCCATCCATTCATCCATCCATCCATCCATCCATCCATCCATCCATCCATCCATCCATCCATCCATCCATCCATCCATCCATCCATCCATCCATCCATCCATCCATCCATCAGTTGTTTTTTAGATGGCCAGTGACCTTAGTGTCTATGTCCTGTCTCATAGAATGCCAAAACTACGCAAGGCTGGACAATCCTGACAGAAAGGTGACGTACGTAAGTAAGACCTTGCAGAGTGATAATGGACTTGGTTCTGGTTGGTTTCGATTTGAAGGCGCAGCAGGTACAAGAATGGCTTTAACATGTCCACCCAGAAGACATTGTGGCGCTCACTTTCCTGGTTGGTTGGAAGGAGGTCATCCCAGTGTTGCGGATGGACAAAGTGAAAGAAGGGTCTGCTTTCGCGGGGATACCAGCAATTGCTGTGTCTATTCCACTACAATCAAAGTTAGAAACTGTAGTTCATTCTATGTGTATTACCTTCATGGTACCCCTACAAGTAGGGATAAACTCCGCTACTGTGGCAGTGATTAAACACGTGAACATTCCAATCTCGAAAAAGTGACAAATTCGATTCTTAGAATTGAACCATTAGGCTGGAACTCACTACCCTTAGATTACCGGAATTTGCGCAAATTTACTTTTCAAAAGAAACTTAAATCAAGGGCCATGGAAGTTATCTTAGAAAATAACGAGTACTTTAAAATTTAATTATCAATGTAATGCAATAGCGCTAGCATTGTACATTTTTTAACTTTCTCTTTAAATTTACTAGTCTTTACAATGTCAGTTATATTTAATATTTTAAATCCTTCCATAATGCTAAGGCTGTTACCTTTTGCTTCTTTTACTGCTAGTGTTCTAATTTAGTTACAATTTCATTTACCACGATATTTGCAATTCTTTTTTTTTCTATCCCAGCCTCGATTAGCCAGCTTCATGCGGGAGGAAGAATTAATTTTCTTGTGCCATGTGACGTGATCAAATTTTGTTGTTGGCATTGAAACGATCGAGCCTGAAAATTGTGAGCGAGTTCGTTTCAGCTGGGATTAATTACTAAAATTTTACCACGTTTTATGAAATGAGATGTTATGTTTTAAGCCTGGTAAATAAAATAAATAGTTTTTTCTTTAATTTCAGCGAGTACCACAGGCATGCAGGATACTTTTCACACGAGTCTCCTGTATCTCAGTAATAGAGTTTCTGAACAATTAATTTGGTGGGGTAGGCACAAACTAGCGAAAAGGATACGCTGAATTCGAAATTGGGATTTAGAATGTCAATGTTTATTTGTTTAATTTTAAATATAACCTCTGAGCTGTGTTCTGTGCTTTTGTAATTTTTTGCTTGGTCGTTGATTATATAGTTTTTTCCTTTCCTGCTTATGAAGGGATCAAATCTGTTCAATCTTCTCAAAAGTAGTTTACTGTTACTGAATTTGCGAGGTCTTGATAATTGCTATGTTTTTACTTGCTGTACATTGCAAATTTATACTATTTCCAAAATTGCTAAGAAAATTGCTAAAAAATGAATTGTAAATAATTAGTTCAAGTAGGAAAATGGAAGACGATGGTGATACTGATGATGATTTTATCAGTTGCCTGGTCCTTCAGAAGGCAGCATTTTGTAAGATACTTTAACTAAAGGGCCTTAGATTATCACTAACAGAGCCATCATCGTAACAAGTTGTATTACTATAACCGCAATGTTGTATAACTATCTCTTGATTATGAACTTAACATCAGATAAGTAAAACTAAAACTAAACATAAAAAGCACATGCAGTTTGTCAATTGGTCAACAAGAGCACGGTATAGCTAGTAAACACAGTTTGAATTTGGGGCTCTAAAAAGTTGAAGGTGATAAAATGATTCACTGATCTGAGCAAGCTCAGAAACGAGGTGGTCACACTTTTTTCCTGCAGATCACTCACACAAAAGGGACTGTACTTGTAATAGGATACAAAATAGGCCCGAGGTAGTACAAGCTCAGCCTTCAGTCAACAATAAATGAAAATGTGGACCTCCTGCCCTCCATACTTCCTGGCAGCACCTTTGACAAGTGCTAACAAATCCGTCAGACCACCGCGGGTTGGGTTACAACGAAGGAAGGGAGGGGGGGGGGGGGGGGTTCTTTAGGCGATGTTGGCAATCCAGCTAGAAGTAGGTTACTCGGAAAATGAAAACCCCAGCTATGGATTAAATTGTCTTTTAAGGGGGAAAAGAACTGAATAATACGACTTGGTCAAGGGCAACGCAGTTTGCGGAAAGAGGGTCGCGCAGGGCTCGGTGGGAAGGACGCTGCAATCCCACGAAGAGCATGTGCACCAACCTAGTCCCCTGGGTCATCGCAATATTCAAGAAGATCCTGGACCACGATGCGAAATATTCCATTAATTGTGGATAATTTTGTCCCGTGAAACAGTGATTTTCAAAAACCATTTCGTCCCATACATTGTTCGCCAACCTCCCACCGAGCCCGTTCATGCTGCTAGAAACAGTACTCAGTTGGAATCCTAGATCCAGTGAAATGAAATTAAAATACCGAAAACGGAAGAAACAGTCTTTTTCTTTCTTTGTTTCGTTCTTTCCTTCGTTGATCCTTCTTTTCTTTCTGTCCTTCCTTCCTTCCTTTCGTTTTCTTTCTTTCAACCAGAAGCCTGCTTACATGAACACCCCGTTAGTCCTTTAAGCAGCAATATCAACATGTACATTCTCCTTACTCCTTTGTACTTATTTCTTGTAGCACCAAGTGGGAGAGTTAATACAATAAAATCTGCAATTCCCCAGCGACAAACCAATGAGTGGTGCCGGATCACTTTTAGACCTGGATCAGCAAATTATCTCAAATACAAAATATTAACGGCAGACTGATCCCAACGGCGGAGGTGACGAACTTGAGAGAACATAAATAAAAACAAATTTTTTTGCCCGATATTTCGGTTTGCAATACAAACCTTCGTCGGGGGCTGAACGAAAAAGAAAAGTGAGAAACATAAAAGGATCGTTAAAAAGAAGAAATAAAATATAAAATGCGTGACAACCAACCATTGTCACGCATTTTATATTTTAAATCTTCTTTGTAACGATCCTTTTATGTTTCTCACTTTTCTTTTTCGTTCAGCTTCCGAGGAAGGTTTGTATTGCAAACCGAAATATTGGGCAAAAAAATTGTTTTTTTAAAAAACAAATATATTTTAGTTATTTTAGCTTTTGTTGTTTGTTCTCTCAGGCTCGTCAAATCCGCCGTTGGGATCAGTCTGCCGTTAATATTTTGTATAGGAGAATTAAGAACATTTTTTTTTTGGAGATTATTTCCTTTGTTCTCATGGCCTGACTGTTTGATCAGGCAGTGATATGGTAAGGAGAAATTACATGCTGATCACTATTGGAGTTTAAGAGTTTAATATGGGATTGTACTCTACTGGGCTTTTGATTGGGAAGATGTCAGGAAACCTAAAACCTAAAAAATGAGAAACAAGTCGTTATTACAGAGATTTAGAATCGCGTTTGTAGCAAACAACAACAACAACAACAACAATAACAATAACAATAACAATAACAATAACAATAACAATAACAATAATAATAATAATAATAATAATAATAATAATAATAATAATGATAATGATAATGATAATGATAATGATAATGATAATAATAATAATGATAATGATAATGATAATGATAATGATAATGATAATGATAATAATAATAATAATAATAATAATAATAATAATAATAATAATAATAATAATAATAACATTTGTTTTGTTTTGTATTTAGGTCTTTAGATCTTTCTTAAAGTTGCCTACGGAATTGCACATCCTTACCTCCAGTTGGGGCGCACATATTTAAAATGGCATGAACCCGTACGATTTTAAATTGTACGATTGTTTCAAACGTGAGATTCACGTTTTGGTTTTCTTAAAAATAACTAGTCCACATATGAAAATACTGCAAAATAATTTTGACTATTGGTGCAAACGCAAAACTGATCAATTTTACAGAGAAACTAAAAACAGCGAGCGACAAATGCACGGTAAACATGGTCACGTGATCAGTTCGGTCGTTTGCCATAAACGTAATTATTTATCTCTCTAAATGTTCAAGAAAACTCCTCCGGCAAGAATAAATAAAACCCGTGGGACCAGGGACAGGGACACTGAGAAGATTAAACGACTCTTCACTGATTGGGAAATACTTAAAATGCAATAAATAAAGATCGTTTTCCTTCTAAACTCTATTTTTAAAAGAAAAAATATATATATATTTATATCCCTTGGAGGGGTGGGTTGTGGATTCTCATATAAAAGTGACGGGGTTTATCGTCGTACCTTTTAGGGGTTTAGGTACTCCTTAGGATACGAAAATCTAAAATTACTTCCGTCGGTGGCATAGTGGAACCTTTTAGGGTATTGAACGAAAAAAAAAAAAAAAAAAAAAAACTAGAGGAAAGTAATGTCACTCAACCGGTTTTTGTACCTTTTAGGGGTAAAAATTTTTTTGGACCACGTCCACAAAATTAAATATATATTCTGGTACCCTTTAGGGTTACGATCACCCCATCACTTTTTATATGGCAGTCCACGCCACCCCCCCCCCCCCCCCCCAACCCTCTCTCCAAACAACCAGGTATGTGCATAATGTTAATTACCTATAGACTATATCAAGAGTGACTCCAGTTTCTGCAAGGCTGATCGGACAGCGACATGATAAAGACCAAACCGAGAATCAGCAGAATGCGGCAACCGTGGACAGCTGTTTTGAGCCGGTTAGCTCTCGTCAGCACGGTGTAGCACAGCAAAAAGTAGAACACCAACGCGAGTCGAGCTGTCTACCAAATGCACGTGGTAGCCGATTTCGGATGGGCTCAAATCCGCGTCATAGCGCGTGACTACCAACAATGAACAAAAGGACTGAAATATATCACTGTCGCAATAAGTTAAATGAGAAAAGCAAAACTTTCCTTCACAGGTACATGGCCAAACCATGTAAAAAAGTACAGCATATAGGATCTATAGGATCTATATAGAGCCAACCAGCTCGAAACAGCTGTCCACGGTTGCCGCATTCTGTTGATTCTCGGTTTGGTCTCTATTATGTCGCTGTCGTGTTAAGTTTTCTACGCAGTATCATCAGCCTTTCAAAAATTTGAGTCATTTATATTTTTGGCTGATTAGATCTTTTACAGATCCTGCGTATACTTGCAGCATTTTCGTTGTGCGGTCCTTGCTTATTGTTTGCTATTTCATGAGTGCCGCCCTAACTATAAGCCACTTGTTTCGTCTAAGAGGCTGATCGGTTATTGGTGAGTTCGTTATAATTAATGTCTTCTGTCGTTTGGATGACAGTGTTGTTAGCGCCAAACCCTATCAGCAATATAAAATTACAATTCAAGGGATGCCAGTTCCAACCGAGTTTGGTGAATAAATATACAAAAAAATTTCCCTACAAACCGAGACGTAAACTCCTAAAATCAAAATTGTGTGGATATTTGCGAACATTTTAGCTTCAGCCTTGGTTGTGGAGAACTATCCGAGCATTTCTTTTACCTGGGAGATTTGAAGCCCGCATGGGCCGACCGGGAGATTCGTTCCGTATCCGTGGGAGTTGCAATCTCTGGTCTCGTGCCCACATCTTTTTAGACGACGAGACGCTTAACCATACGTCTGCGGTTTTTCCAAGCTCGTCACACATTGATTATGATTTCCTTGTAGAAAAACAGCGATGCTACGGAATTAAAAAGCTTCAAAAAAAAAAAATCCGGGGCTACACCCTGTCTGTGATATTTTCATATTAAAATATGGCGGCTTTTGACTACTTTTATCGCAAATGCTGGCCACAAAAACATTTTACGCGAAACAACAGCTGCTTCCTGGAATAGCATGATTAGGCCTTTAACATTTGATTTCATGTTACTGCTGTTAGGAAAATGGTAGAACGGTTTATCAGCGAATGTTGCGAACCATGTCAAGTGCATAAAACTACAGCGTTATTTTTCAATTCCTGATCATAACCTGCCTACTCGTAAGTAAATATTTTTTGACTAGTGGAGGCAATTAGCAAACTTAGGCCTGGGGCAACCGTCATCTTAGTCGAACTTATTCGTCGAACCTATTAAGTTTGAAATAGGCGTATGAATGGTGCGACGTTTGCCGCAATTAAGTTCGACGCAAATTGGTTCGACTCCAGCATAAGTTTGACTTGCCAAGTCGGATAACGCCTTTCTAAACACGCGCGGAACTCAATTTGTAAATCATGCAAATTAAAAAAAATGTAATGGACTGCGCAAACGTCACAAAAATACCGACTGACCCATCTACCAAACGCTATTTCCCACTCGAGACGAGCATGCGATGTACAAAGACAATTTCGCTAACGAGAATGGCGTGCTATCGAAAGTCATTGCTGACATCGCACAGCATGATGGAAATGTATTTTTCGTGTTTCATGAACACTAAATATAAATGCTTGAGATGCAAATTGCCTATTTGCAATAAATGCTAAGAGCTGTATGTAATACAAGTCTTCTCTTTCTAGTTTTTGCGCAATTAATTGCCAAAGAAAGGCCCGACGAGCACTGTATCTCGGCATTTCGCTAGCAAGTACTAGCAGTCAACTAGCCGCACGTCGAGTGAATAGCACGGGGACAAGTGCTTATTCCCGTCAACTTGTGAATTAGGATCGACGCAGGTTCGACGTTTGCTACCAAGCTGGAATTAAGTTGACTCTTTGTCGAACCTATTTTTAATAAGTTCGACGCGACTTAGATTCGACGTTTGCCTCAGGACTTAGTTCCGAGACGTCAGGCTCCCGCAAGCATTTGGCGATTCGCTTCTAACAAACATGCGCTCCTTATATGGTGTTATAGGAATGCCACTCTTGTTTTCAAAAATATCGTGTAGACTGTTCGCACACTGCAATATTTTTAATATTGGAGTGTGCTTATTTAGCGCGTTTAGTTATATTACCCATGATAATTTCCCTGTGGACAAAAAGGACCGCCTCCGGTTTCCCCAGGCAGCTGTTTTGTCATCTTAAAGACTACAATCGTTGATTTAATGCAGAGAGAGAACAACACAATTTCATGGGGATCAGTAATTATTTAAGTTTATTGTCTGTGTTCAGATTCACCTGGGATATAACCTCATAAAGCAGAGAACCAATAAATGGGAAAAGTTGTAAACATTTCGACCGATTGATAAGACATCATTCCATTAAACGAGCTAATTTAGCATATCTGAAGCACATTCATGAACAAACGTTATCTAATAAAAAATGAAGCCTGGACAAATCTTCAAGCTCAGCCACTTAAGGGGCAGGTAAGTGCAAACAGCGGGGTGTAGGTACAAGTGTGGAGTGGGGTGTAAGTAAAAGCGTAAATGCCGAATCTTTTTTTTTTTTTTTCAATCATCCAACAAAGAAATTGAAAAAAATACTTCTTGTAGTGGTTCTTTTGTTGCTATGTCTACAGTAGAAATCACCGGAGTAGAGGGGAGGCGGTATTAAAAAGATGACCTCGAATGAAATCCGGAAGGGGCTTCCTTGTCTGTATTAATTAAGCGCTCCTTTCTAATTGGCTTAATAGAGGTCTTTTACGGTAATTCGCAAACCGACAAGTCTGTCCAGCTACTTCCGACAAAATCGAAAGCATCCTCAATTAACCTTCTCTTACCATTGCAGTTTTAAAACTAACAAGAACTAACAAATCAGCGTGGCTGGAAAAAAAGGTGAGGTGCATTTGTAAAATAAAATAATTAATGGAATAATTAATTGATAGGGTTAGGTCGGATATTGATCTAGTGGTTGTATTCATTGGATTGATGATCACTTTTCCTGGACTTGGGTTTCCTAGCTCCAATACATTTGAACAGTATACACCTTAATTATCAGACTAGCTGTTAACACCATTTTTGTACTTGAAATTCAGATTTTAATTCGAAGTTGTCATATCCTCCTTTCTAATTACATTTCTTTTAGAATGATAGATAATGGCAGTTAATCTCGATCACCTCCGGAATAAATGTCTACCAACTGTTTTAACGGTCTCAAACGCAATTGTGACCTAATTTCTCCTTAAGGACGGTGCCTGCTAGTGTTACAGCGCATCTCAAGATACCCGGTGTTGTGTAGTCATTTACTACTTAAGTGAAGAGACACACACTCTTCCATTGCTTTCTATGTAATAATCTTTATTCACTAAGCAATTATCTATATTGGAGTACAATCATTATTCTACTTCAACTCAGTAACAGTACTTTCACATCATGCTGTAGCATGCAGTAGTTTCACATAAGGTAACAGTAACACATGTCCTTGTTACTATAGTAATCAATACACTACATCCTTCCCGGGCAATGTTCAAGGAATGAGCAAAGAATACAACTAGAGAATTATTAAATCACGGAATCAATAATATACGAAATTATCGTGATCTTTGGTTGACTTAACTACTCGTCCTGACTTAGTGGTAACGACGTCCTCTTTCTGAGTGGCTTGCTTGTCAACATGACCAGAAGGCTTAGTGTTGTCACAAGCGTCAGAAGCTGTCGCACCGGACTCAGTAGAGTCTTTGGACTCTTTAGTTTCAGTACCAACTTCTTGTTCAACAAGATCAGTAACATACTCACTAGGCGCATGCTTTAAGTACTTTGCATTACGAACTAGCGTAGTACCCGTGTCTACGTTGACTAGACTGAACGTATCTCTCGCTTTGGTCTCAATGATTACGTGCTTAGCCAACGAGAATTTCGAGTCTAATTTGTTCGGCTTCATGTTCGCACAATGCACGATGTCACCAACCTTGAAATTGTGCGGAGCTGCATGTTGCTTGGCGTCGTGATATTCCTTCAAACGAGCTTGATACAAATTGCATTTGGACCGATGCTCGTGATCTATTGCCGATGCTGCTGTATTTGAGAGAGACTCAATGTGCGGTACTTTCGTACGAATTTCGTGATTGAACAACAGCATGGAAGGTGACTTTCCACTAACTGGATGCGGAGTTGCTCGGTAGAGCATGAGAATTTTAGGTAACTCCTCTTGCCAGGACTTACCCTCGGAGATCGCCGCTCGGAAATTTTTCTTAAGATATCGATGAAATCTCTCTAACTTTCCGTTGCTTCGCGCATAGTACGGTGACACACGAATGTGCTTGATCCCGCACGATTTAAGGAACACTTCGAATTCTTCGCTTACAAACTGTTTCCCGTTGTCGGAAACGATTTCTTCTGGAAACCCAAATCTAGCAAATATATCACTCAATGCTTTGATGACCTCGCGTGAAGTGATTTCTTTCAAAATATACGCTTCCGGATAGGACGAATAGTAATCGATATAGGTCAATATGAATTTGCCATCCATCGGACCAACGAGATCCACTGCACCTTTCACCCAAGGACCACGAGGTAAAGGTATCGGCTGAAGCGGAGTATACTTATTCAAAGGCTGATTCACCACGCAAGCTTGACAATTTTTGATCATTGATTCTGCTGCTTCGTCCATGCCGGGCCAGAAAAAACGCGTTCTGAGAAATTGTTTTGTCTTAACAATTCCTTGATGAGTTTCATGCGCTAATTTCAGAATTTGCTTTTGCAACGACTGTGGAACAACAATTCGGTTCCCTCTAAGAATGACTCCTTCAAAAATAGATAACTCTTCCTTGACCCTATCGTATGGCTTGAGGTCATGCGACCATTTTCCGCTTTGAATTTGAATAAGTAATTTGGACAGCGTGACATCTTTGCTGGTCTCGGATCTTATGTCAGAAAAAGTGACAGCTTGAAGGTCTAACATGTTTGATGCATAAACAAACCGCACATAATTTTCGCAAACGAAACCAGTGTCCGAAAGATCATCTTGCATGGATGGCAAGCGCGACAGCGAATCTGCTGTATTGGCGCTCCCTGCAATATGCTGGATACAGAAATTGTATTGATGCAATCTCCAAGCTAAACGCTGAATACGCGGAGGTAGAACTTTGCTTGAATGTGGCTCAAACATACTAGAAAGAGGCTTGTTGTCGGTCAATAAAGTAAACTTTATACCAAATAGATAATTGTGTAAGCGTTCGACTGCCCAAACACAACCTAGCGCTTCGCGCTCAATTTGTGAATACCTCCGTTCCGTTGAAGTAAGTGATCGGCTGATGTACGCAATCGGTTTGCGCTCACCGGTGCCTTGATCTTGCAATAAAATGGCGCCTAGACCTACTGGACTGGCGTCAGTAACCACATAGGTTGGAGCTTCTACACGAAAACAAGCCAAGACCAGTGCGCCTGACAGCGCTTCTTTTAAGGCTTTGAATGCCTTCGCTTGTTCTGGTCTCCATGACCATTTCTGCTCTTTCCGAGTGAGCTTTCGTAGCGGTTCGGCAATGTTCGCATAATTTGGAATGAATTTAGCAACATAGCCACACGTTCCGAGAAAAGATCGAAGATCGGACACGTTGTCCGGCGGAGGCGTTGCTCTAATGGCTTCCGTTTTCGCTGGATCGGGCTCGATGCCTTTTTCAGATACGACATGGCCTAGAATTGAAATTTGTTTAACTCCAAATTCACATTTGCTGCGATTGAGCTTAAGGTTGTACTCACGACATCGGTTGAAAACGTTGCGGACGCGCTTAACAAGTTCAGCCATAGTTTCGGCGTAAATAATAACGTCATCGGCCGAAATGCGGACACCTTCGATGCCAAACAAGATCTTTTCCATCATTTTTTGAAAGGCTTCGCTTGCATCACTGAGACCGAAGGGAGTTCGCTTAAACCGATAACAACCACGTGGCGTAATGAACGTGGTAACGTGCCGCGACTCTTCAGCTAGCGTAAGCTGAAAGAATCCGCTCTTAGCATCGATCTTTGCAAAGTACTTAGAGCCATGCATCGCATGCAAGGTATCCTCAACCTTAGGTAAAACGTAACGCTCTCTTATAACAGCCTTATTTACCTCTCTAAGGTCACAACATACCCTAAGATCGCCTGATTTCTTGGGAACAATTACTAAATTTGAAACCCAGGGACTTGCTTCAGTGACTTCTTCTATAATATCCTGTTCTAACATCCTGTCAAGTTCATTATTCACTGGTTCAATTTGACTGACGGGTATTCGCCTTAGGTGTTGACTGACAGGTTTGACCTCTGGGTCAATAGTGATTTTATGTTCAAAATCAGTAACCTTTCCTACTCCTTGAGTAGAGCATCTAGCTCGCCTTGAGCACTGGTTTGATCAATTGAATTTACTTGGGTAAGTATTTCTAACTTGAAACTAGAGTCTCGTCCTAGTAATGCTTCAGCGTTACCCTCTATTACATAAACCTTTGTACTAATAGTTTTGTCGCCTGTCCTAATGGTAGCGTTAAAATAACCATTACATTTAAGCGGTTCTTTCTGTCCATACGCAGTAAAGCGTTTTTGAGTTCGACTCAGTTCATAGTTCTTAAATTGTGATTTATACAATTGTGAAGATATTATGTTGTACTTACAACCGGTGTCGACGATCATTTTGATCCTTTGTCCATTAATTTGTACTGTAATGGAACTGTCAACATTGTTCATAGAGAGTACAGGTTCGCTCCCGTCACTCGAGCTGTCTTCAAGCCAGTTAGTAGATTTGGATCTCAAGCTGCGGACCTTCATGGCTGGAGCTTTCTTTTCTTTTTTTGCTGACCTCTGCTTGTGTCGGTTTGTTGGATGCGTAGCTTTAGGTTTCGAGCGACAGACCTTTTGCAAGTGTCCAACTTTTTTACAGGAATTGCACGTGGCTTTGATGGCGCCGCATTCATCAGGACTGTGTCCGTCCGTTCCACCACATCTGTAACAGCTGAACTGCTTCGCTGGAAATCTGCGAGAGGCGTGCACGTGGTCAATCTGGATTGGGTTTTCCTTGGTTCCTTGTGACAGCAATAGTGTTTCTTGTACCGCCGTCTCTGCACTTCGCGCAATTTTGATGGTCTTTGCGAGGTCCAGGTCGTCCTGCTGGAGAAGTTTCTGCTTCAAGGTACGAGAGGAACATTTCTCCACAATTTGGTCCCGTATCATCTCCTCCTCGAGTGTGCCGAAGTCGCAGGATTTGACTAGCTCTCTGAGGCTCGTCAGATACGTGTCGATCGACTCGTCTGTCTTTTGTGCTCGCGATCTGAACTTGTAGCGTTCTGCCACCACGTTTCGTTTTGGTGCAAAGTGTCCACTCAGGGCAGTTTTCACCTCTTCAAAGGTCTTGTGATCTCCAGGGAGCGTATTGAAGATGCGCTGTACTGCGGGGCCAAGGCAGTGCAGCATCGTAGCTCTCTGAACCGCATCGTCCTTCTTTATCAGGTCTGAGGCAATGGCATAAATGTCAAATGCACTCAACCAGTGTTTCCATTCACTGTACAGGTCGGCTGCGTCAATGTTGAGCGCCTTGGGTGCGGGCAACGACCGTTCCATTTCGTGTGGATTTTCTGCCGGTTCTGGCTGGTTAGTTACCGAATTTGGCTGTCCGGAATTGTCGACCGGTTCTGGCTGTCCTGGATTGTCTGCTGGTTCTGCAGTTACGAGTTCATCCTCGTCGCCAATATGTTGTGCAGTCATTTACTACTTAAGTGAAGAGACACACACTCTTCCATTGCTTTCTATGTAATAATCTTTATTCACTAAGCAATTATCTATATTGGAGTACAATCATTATTCTACTTCAACTCAGTAACAGTACTTTCACATCATGCTGTAGCATGCAGTAGTTTCACATAAGGTAACAGTAACACATGTCCTTGTTACTATAGTAATCAATACACTACACCCGGGTTTCTTATGGGTGCTCCCTACTAATACAGCAATATTTTTGCGCGGTGTACAACTATACAGAGAAAGCAGAACTATGAAATGCTTTTGGTATCTCAAAAGAAAATTGGGTGTAACCATGCATTTTTCATAGATAATTAAGCTTCAGTTAACTATAAAAATAAGCGAAAAAACGGAACTACGTTTCGGTGTCAGCCTGGCACCATTATCAAGTAAAGAATGCAACAGAAAAGAAAATTTATACATAAAAAAGGTGTGAAATAGAATAAATTAAATCAAGACTAAAGATCAAATTATCCTTTATGCTGCACTCTTTACTTGATAATGGTGTCAGGATGACACCGAAACGTCGTTCCGTTTTTTCGCTTATTTTTATAGTTAACTGTATTTCTAAATTTAATTTTATTAGAATTAAGCTTCAACTTAAGAAAAAATATCATACATTGCTTTATATTATGTCGCTTTTTGGAGATATTATTGCTTAATTATCTCTAAAAATTCATGGCTACCCCCAGTTTTCTCTTTTGGATTCTAATAGGTCTTGCTAAGATCTGCTTTCCCTGCATAGTCATAAACTGCACAAAAATACTTCGGTATTAGTAGACACCGTCCTTAATGGTGTTCACATACATTGACAGCTATGTAGCTAGTGAGAGTAGCGAGTGTGATCAGCTAGGGAATCGCCTTGTTTTAGATATATCATCTTCAATTTTTTTTTCATGTAAAAGCAAAACCCTATACCAGATTGTCATTGTAAACTAGCTTTCTTCACCGTTCAGTGGAGGTGTAGTAAAAGCCTACAAGCAAGCTTTACTCTTTTGACTCAAATTACTGCGTAAAAAACTTAAAACGACTTGAGCAACATGATCCTCACGTTCGCTACTCTCTCCCAGGCTTAACATGTAGAAAAACCAAGCTGATAAATAAAAATCATCGGGTATAAATGTACCCTATCGGAGCGGCAATATATACAATACAGTTGTGTACAATGCTTATTGATCTTTAAAGCGAAACATGAAAAATGAATTAATAGTTAGTCTATATCTATAAAAAAAATCTAATACTTAAAAGAAATTGCTAATAATTATTATAAACGCAACATACGATTACTCTTCGTGTATCTAGAACTCCTTCGTGCAGGTCATTGGTAATTAACGATTTGCTACAGTATTGACTGTACATATGTTCCTATTTCATATTGCCTCAAACTAAAAAAAAAAGGTCTTTGAATAGACCATTTCCTCATTATGAAAGTGAGGCTTACTGCAAAGTTTTTTTTTTATGAAAATTAGTTTTCATTAATTTGCAAACAAAACTAATTTTCATATGAAAAGTTTTGCACTAAGGCTCGCTTTCATAGTGAGGTTCACAGCAACTCGGAAATGGCCTATTCGATACCGAATAAATAACCCCGAAAAATCACCCCTTAAACCCTTTTCAAAAGCACGATCTTTAATCTTTATCTTTATATTCATAATTTTTTATCTAATTAGTAGTTTATGTACTTTTTGATATAGCGGTTTTCAGTTGAGTATCGAAAGTAAACAGCGTTTGCTTTGGTTTTCCCTTACTACGCTCTGTGATTTTTTAGCAAGATCTCGCACCACTTTTTCAACCAATGGGAATCTAAACCAAACAACAAACAACACTTACTCGCAGGCATCTTCTAACTTTTGTCACCAGTGATACGGATATGTAGATGCTTCAAGTTCCGTTTGGTTCATTTTACTGTTTGCGTCCGTCATGATTGGCCAGGATTATTATTTGATGATTCTAGTTTAACACCACTCAATTTCAAAACGTTCTGTTGAAATGTTGATTTTATATGTTTCGTTGTAATTTTTTTCAGTCTTGTTATCAACATGCATAGTCTCCTCACTTCTCCACTTATTTGTAAATGTAAAAGTTGGGAGAATTTGTTTAGGCATCCAAACGTTTTTTTTCCGCTGGTTATCATATACTTATACTTTTGTTATCATGACATGTTTGTAAGATCAACATGTGGTATTGAAGGAACGAAATGCTGGTCACTTTTGGGGTTTGAAGGGTTAATTAGTAACTAAACCCGGAGCCCCCCATATCCGTATATCGTAGGGTAACGCCCAAGATTGAAATATTGTCTGCAATATGATCAGTTGGCCGAAAAGCTTTTTTAAGCACAGCACAATCTTAAAAACGAGGTCATTAATTTTTGAAACACTAAAGCGAGGAGTTTTACGTCTTTATTACTTGGTTGACTATTCAGTTAATCGCAATCCTGATTCAAAGGAAAAGGAAATTGTCGATTATTCAGCTGGCCAGTGTTCTTGGTAAAACAGCTGCAACTAAAAAGCAACATCGCAGTTGGAGGTTTTTTTTCTATGTTTGCATGGTACCCCCTTAATGGGTAATCAGTACTCCATGTCCCGAGGTTTTTCTACCGCTGTTAGAGCGCAACGCCAGCACATTCCTGTGGTTCTTTACTAGAGCATTCGTACGTTTTTTGTTGATCTTCTACAGATCTTCGACATTCCCAAGGTAAAAAAAGATTGTATAATTTGTTGCTAACTTGGATGGTTTGTTGTCTAAATCCGTCATGGGAGCTGTTAATAGGGGATGGGGTGATGGAGCGGGGTGGATACTTCAATGAATGATCATGAATACAGTTGGTTTGTTCGGAAGTTCGACTTAAGGTGGAAATCACAGTGGACAAGGCCAATGTTTGATCGGTAATAACTCCTCACGCTAAAACTAAACAGCTTTTCAGCACTAGAAAACGTTGGGAATCAAAGCGACGTTTACAGGATTTCTTTGGTATGTGTCTTTATTGCAATTGTTTTTTTTTTTTTTTTTAATTTCGTTACTTTGATCGTCTTCTCTCGAAATCCTAGCCGTTCACCCCAACTTTTGTATATTTAGAGTACAATCGAAGAATTCTGCGACACCAGAACATCACTCCAAAATATATCGAGGAGAATATAGGAAGGAGCGTACTAATTTAACTGGAGGCCCCCACCCCGCTTTAGTAAAAAATGTGATGGCCAATTACTACTACTCTATATCAATTGACAAAACAACGATATCAAACAAATGTCTGAACATTCGGCAAACAAGAAACAATCAAGCCTTTTAAAAACAGCCCTAAATTAAGCTTTAAATTGATATAACTAAAAATGAGCTCAGCGACCCCCCATGGTTTACTCCAATTGTAAATAGAATGTCAAGATACAACTTTTTTTTTAGCTGTGGAAAGAGTTGCGTCTTGCCATTCTGATTGCAGTTCGCTAATAGAAACAATGAGGATTGCTAAGCTTTCTTTTTCATTCATATTCAGTCAAAGCTCAATTTAAGACTGTTTGAAAGCTCATATTGTTAGTGGGAAACCGATAAATTGAGAAAATAACCCTAATTTATTCAGGAATAAAGAGGCATTTGCTGGATACCGTTATTGTCTTATGAACCGCTACAGAATGGCAGTATCGGTCTAACTGTTTTTGTGGTGGAAAGTGCTGGAAACCGGTGTCAGCAACCTTAAGTCATACATGCGATCCCCAGTACAAGATATGAAACAATACTACCAACCTTTACTGTCCAAAATCAAACGTAGCGTTGTCTCCAATCAGCATAAAAGGCGCCCACTGCACCACCTCTGAGAAGCCATTAGCTCTCATCCACTTCATGGCCTGGTGAAGAGATTCACTTGCACTTTCCCCACCAACAAGGAGCTTGTAGAATCGATTCATGAACTGCTCTGTTGCTTCATCTTGAATGGCCCACAAGGCCACCAACACTGAGCGTGCACCGGATCCTAAAAATGCTCGAGCAATTCCAACAACTCCTTCAGATCTTATCTGTCCACGAGCACTGTGGCAACAACTTAGGACCACTAGTTTGGCTGTCAGTCGAACGTTTGAAATTTCAGCCATTGTTAATAAGTAATCCTCTTCTTGTGGATAATAGCTATTTGTAGGAAATGAAGGGGCAAGAGCAATTTCTCCTCTTTCTGCATTACCATGGGCAGCAAAATGTATCAGACTAACTAAGTGTATGTTTTCAAGCACCTTTCGTTTAGTTGCGTTCTCTCCTATTAAAGGCTGAGTTGCCAGCAGTCGTCCAATCATCTCTGCTTCTTTTCTTGCACCATGTAATGGAGATATCCACTGAAGACGTCCCTTGTAAGTCACATGGCCAACCTGTGGATCACCAACTATCAGTGCAGCAGTCTGACAGTGATAATCTGCTGGACTATCTTGAATGAGCTTCAAAGTGGTCAGAGAAGGAGCGATGCGGATCCTGAAAGCCTCCGATACGAATCCCTCATCTTCATCTTCTAACGCTGCAAATGGAACGTTGAACAAAACGCGATCGGGAACAATGATGATTTCAGGTTCGTCAAGTAAGTCAGCGACAGGAGCGATAATCATCTTGTAACACTGAGAAAGACTTGGCGGTGCGTAATCCTGGTCTGGGTCTTCATCTTCTTCCACAAGGCGCGAAGGTGGTCGGCTGTCTTCCTTAGACATTTCTTCCTTCACAAGGTCAACATCTGAGGGAAACAACCCTCGATCTTCACATTGTTCCTCAAGTGAGATATGAAATCTTCTTAGACTTTTGTCACCAAAAACCCCATCCACCATTCTCTCAGCTTCTTTGTTGCTGTAGCAGTCATTCACGTCAATTTGTCGCAAAAGTATACCTTTGTCCGATTTTACAATCCATAGAAATAAACGTGGACCACAATAGGCAGTGTACAGACAAACACAGTTCCTTTCTCCCTTTAAGATCCTCTCAATACCAACCCATGAATGTGGATTGACAGATATTTGTTGCTTAACAGCGTACTGAGCTGACATTATGTCTGCTAGGGCTCTGGCTCGTCCAAGCTCCACGACGTAAAGGGCATCGGCATGCTTCTCCTCTAAACAAAACAATGCACTTAGCCACTGGTAGGGAGAAACGTGTTCGTCAAAAAAAGAGATCTTAAATTGGTCTTTATCTCGTAGAAATACTCGCATTTCCTCGCACTTTTGAATGCTTTTAAGAAAGCTCGGCACAACTTCAGGTTTATTTTCTCCACCCAACACCAAATTGTCCAATGCAAGGCAAAGGTGGCTCATAAACTGCAATTCAATGTATCCAATCTTGTAACTTAGCTCAAGAGCCTTTTCGTGGTATACTTTAGCCTTGGAATGTTGACCGAGGTACCGAAACACCGTTCCCAGTTTTCCGTAAATTATTGCTTTTCCTCCATTGTCGCCAATTTCTTTTCCGATTTTAAGGGCTTTCTGTAGATAGTTCTCAGCTTTGACATATTGACCGAGAGATTGAAACACAGTTTCCAGGTTTCCGTAATCTGTTGCTTCCCCGCGTTTGTCACCAATTTCTTTTGTGATTTTAAGGGCCTTCTGGAGATATTCCTCAGCTTTAACATATTCACCGAGAGACTGAAACACAGTTCCCATGTTTCCGTAATCTGTTGCTTCCCCGTGTTTGTCGCCAATTTCTTTTCTGACTTTAAGGGCCTTCTGCAGATATTCTTCAGCTTTGACATATTCACCGAGAGATTGAAACACAGTTCCCAGGTTTCCGTAATATCTCGCTTGCCCGAGTTTGTCGCCAATTTCTTTTGTGATGTTAAGGGCTTTCTGCAGATATTCTTCAGCTTTGACATATTCACCGCGATATTGAAACACAGTTCCCAGGATTCCGTAAAGTTTTGCTTCCCAGCGTTTGTCGCCAATTTCGTTTATGATGTTAAGGGATTTCTGCAGATATTCCTCAGCTTTGACATATTCACCGCGAGATTTAAACACAGCTCCCAGGTTTCCGTAATCGGTTGCTTCCCCGTGTTTGTCGCCAATTTCTTTTCTGATTTTAAGGGCTTTCTGCAGATATTCTTCAGCTCTGACATATTCACCGCGACATTGAAACACAGTTCCCAGGTTTCCGTAACCCGTTGCTTCCCCACGTTTGTCGCCAATTTCTTTTGTGATTTTAAGGGCTTTCTGCAGATTTTCTTCAGCTTTAACATATTCGCCAAGAGATTGAAACACAGTTCCCAGGTTTCTGTAACCTCCTGCTTCCCCACGTTTGTCGCCAATCTCTTTTGTAATTTTAAGGGATTTCTGCAGATATTCCTCAGCTTTGACATATTTACCAAGAGATAGAAACACAATTCCCAGGTTTCCGTAATCTTTTGCTTCCCCGCGTTTGTCGCCAATTTCTTTTGTGATTTTAAGGAATTTCTGCAGATATTCTTCAGCTTTGGCACATTGAAACACGTTTCCCAGGTTTCCGTAACTTTTTGCTTCCCAGCACTTATCGCCAATTTCTTTTGTGATTTTAAAGGATTTTTGCGAATATTCCTCAGCTTTGACATATTCACCGAGAGATTGAAACACAGTTCCCAGGTTTCCGTAATCTGTTGCTTCCCCGCGTTTGTCGCCAATTTCTTTTCTTATTTTAAGAACGGTTTGCTGTAAGGACCGACTAAGCGTATACAAAATAGAAAAAACCGATTTCCCCAAACTTTGCCAGAATAAAGGGCTTGGTGAACTACCTCTAAAAATATAAGTTTCGTTTTGTTTAGAGCTTTATTTATTTTGGGGGAATTTTTTTAAGATTTTACCCATGGAGGCGGGCTAAAATCACGCCGAAGTAGGCACTTTTGTAGAAGCTCCCTTTTATACAAGGAGCCTTTTCTAGAAAAGATTAACTCAACAGAAGGAACAATTTTATTTTCTTAGATGACTAGCGGCGTTAAAGTTAAATAAAACGTAAACATGAATTTTTGACCAATTTTTTAAGTTGCGCCTTTTTACCGGTGATTATAACAACCTAATTTTGGCTAAATTCAAGAACAAAAAAAAAATTTTGGTACACTGCTTTGCCCCACGAAACTACACTCCGGGAAAACATAATCATTTCAACTAAACATTGATCGAATAAAAAATTGGGGTAAATTGAACAGCGAGTTCTCAGAGCGTTTTCAAAACATGTCACTTCAGCAATTAAGAGCGACCTTTGACCTTTTATATCGAGGGGAAATATAAACGAGAGCTCATAAACCTTGACTTTCCTTCACCGAAAGACGCTCATTTTTACTCTGCTGGCACATTTTGAGTAAAGGAAAACTACACATTTGAATTTGAAGTTATGTACTAGCTATGAAAGATAATTTGAAAAGTAAAATTAGCAATTCAATTCGACTTTTCGTATAAAGCGGTTCCGATTTGCTTACTACGAAATTGCGATTTTAAAGCCTGTTTACAATACAAATACGGCATCAACTACAAGGTAAACCTCATTCTACTGAATGATTAATAAATCCCTCTTACCTTAGAGATCTTTTCCTGCCTAAAAAACACGGTCTGTGTTCATTGCAAAAGTGTATTGACCGAGATCGCGGAACGCCTCAAGTCAAAGAACAAGTTAACGAAACCACAGGAATGCCAGGAGTACATTTCGTACTGAGACGTGTACTTACATATTTCGGTATTACTATGACACGTCAATTCAAAACGCCTTTTTTTCTTTTCGGACACTAAGATGTAATATCTTAATTACTTAAAGATCACGTAAATTGAAAAGAGCGCCGTGTCCCGAAAGCTAACTTCTTTTGTTCGTTGCACGTTGTACTTGCTGAGTGTACAGTGGAGTTTATCGTCGGTGGCTACGACCACCGGAGTCAGTGGTGCTTATATATGGCTGTGTGTGAATATGGGTAGATCGTAGGGGGAACATAGGGTTCAAGTGTGAACAATTTAGCCAATGTGAAAAGCTTAATCCTTACCAAGCGTACCAAATCCACGCAAAGGCATCTGCGTTATTGCAACACTCGAGACGCTATGTAAGACTGAAGCAAAGTTGTTATCGGCACGGGCAGGTATGTTTTAGTGGTGTACTCTCAAAACAAAGAGAGTTTTTTTTCTTGTCTTTTCCTTCTTTTTTACACTGAAAGTTACAATTAACCTCTAACTCAGCTAACGTGGTTAAATTTGTATATGATTTGCGTTTTTTATATCAAGAATCGTCACGGATCAGTAAGTTTTCGTTTATCTTTAAAGCTTGAACATCTTCTAAGGAGTAATTTTTAAACCAAAACCCTTCTGTAGCGAGCTTAACAGAGGTAAAAGGCCGCAAACGTTAGTAAACATTGCGATGTTTTCGATACGTTTACGAAACACTTTAAATAATTTAATTTAATTAAAACTTTTTTTAAAAGTCACGAAACAACTAAGCTACGGCAAAAGTAAAGGCAAAAAGCTTTCTTGTTGCTTTATAAATATACAAAGCGAAAAGTTTCCCTGATCATCAATACTTAAGTCCGTTAAGAAGGATTTTTTGCCTAAAACCACAAAAGATGTACGGACGAGCATGATAGCCTTGTTTGTTTCACAAGAAGAGAACGTGACTTATTAGATTTGCGGGCCTTCAAGGAACCGAATGTATGTGACAAGAGAAATTGAATTTATTAATTCATTCAGGTCGGGGGCGGAGGGGGGAACAACAAATGTGGGCGGTTTGTGAATAAAACATTAATGCATTCTATTTTCTATATGTTAAAATTTCCAAGGTAAAAAGCAAGGTAAAGTACCTGTAGTAATTGACTGTTTTACCTTCAAAGGCATTTTTGAGAAAAGCGAAAGTCACCTTGAGCTCACTATTTGACCGAGACAACGGGACACATTTGGTATCAGATGGCGTTCAAATTAGAGGATCTGTGCCGCTCCCATTGGATGGGCATGGCATGGGATATCAGTGTCAGGGGAGAAGGGAATATCATCTATACATGCTAACGGCTTTTTTGGGGCGTCTACAGACGGATTCCATCCAAGGCGCAAAGCAGAGTCCCTTTTCCTGTTAAGAGATCTTGTAAAGGGGTGTGATAGTTGTAGCACCTCATATTACTACTCACCCGAGACAGTCGCCGTATCCCTATCTATAGTTTTGCTTGAAGTTTATTGTTTCATTATAATTATTACTTGTTTGTGATGCAGGGAATTTATTTCTATTTCTGTATCTTTTTTCACCGAAGACTTCGTTGGATTGACAGCAAGTGGTAAGATCACAAGAAAGAAAGAATGGGTGCAGCCACAATGTGGAATTAGCCTATATCATTCCCATTTTTATCGCAGTTTCCTAAATGTCACGGAGATCTGAAAAGTCGCAACGTTTGTCATATAAAGGTAGTTCATTATTAATGGACAGTACAGTGCAAAACGAATCACTGTTAAATAAATAAAAAGAGCTGTGCGGCCCCGGGATTGTCCAATTTCATACAGTGGGATTCCTGTGGATTTTTTGGTTAATCGTTTAGCGATCGGGCGGCTTAATAATTTTGCAATGAATGCAGGCTATGTCTTTTTTTAGTCAAGAAAAGATCTCTAAGGTAAGAGGGATTTATTAATCATTCAGTAGAATGAGGTTTACCTTGTAGTGGATGCCGTATTTGTGTTGTAAACAGACTTTAAAATCGCAATTTCATGGTAAACAAATCGGAACCGCCTACGCAAAGTCGAATTGAATTGCTAATTTTACTTTTCAAATTATCTTTCATAGCTAGTACATAACTTCAAATTCAAATGTGTAGTTTTCCTTTACTCAAAATGTGCCAGCAGAGTAAAAATAAGCGTCTTTCGGCAAAGGAAAGTCAAGGTTTATGAGCTCTCGTTTATATTCCCCCTCGATATAAAAGGTCAAAGGTCGCTCTTAATTGCTGAAGTGACATGTTTTGAAAACGCTCTGAGAACTCGCTGTTTAATTTACCCCAATTTTTTATTCGATCAATGTTTAGTTGAAATGATTATGTTTTCCCGGAGTGTAGTTTCGTGGGGCAAAGCGATGTACCAAAATGTTTTTTTTTTGTCCTTGAATTTAGCCAAAATTAGGTTGTTATAATCACCGGTAAAAAGGCGCAACTTAAAAAATTGGTCAAAAATTCATGTTTACGTTTTATTTAACTTTAACGCCGCTAGTCATCTAAGAAAATAAAATTGTTCCTTCTGTTGAGTTAATCTTTTCTAGAAAAGGCTCCTTGTATAAAAGGGAGCTTCTACAAAAGTGCCTACTTCGGCGTGATTTTAGCCCGCCTCCATGGGTAAAATCTTAAAAAAATTCCCCCAAAATAAATAAAGCTCTAAACAAAACGAAACTTATATTTTTAGAGGTAGTTCACTAAGCCCTTTATTCTGGCAAAGTTTGGGGAAATCGGTTTTTTCTATTTTGTATATGCTTAGTCGGTCCTTACAGCAAACCGTTCTTAAGGGATTTCTGCAGATATTCCTCAGCTTTGACATATTCACCGCGATATTGAAACAAAATTCCCAGGTTTCCGTAATCTGTTGCTTCCCCCCTTTTGTCGCCAGTTTCTTTTGTGATTTTAAGGGCTTTCTGCAGATACTCTTCGGCTTTGACATATTTACCGAGAGATAAAAACACAGTTCCCAGGTTTCCGTAATCTGTTGCTTCCCCGCGTTTGTCGCCAATTTCTTTTGTGATTTTAAGGGATTTCTGCAGATATTCCTCAGCTTTGACATATTCACCGAGAGATAGAAACACAGTTCCCAGGTTTCCGTAATCTGTTGCTTCTCCGCGTTTGTCGCCAATTTCTTTTGTAATTTTAAGGGATTCCTTGAGATATTTTTCAGCTTTGACATATTTACCGAGAGATTGAAACACAGTTCCAAGTTTCCATAATTTGTTGCTTCCCCGCGTTTGTCGCCAATATCTTTTGTGATTTTAAGGGATTTCTTGAGATATTCTTCAGCTTTGGCATATTCACTGCGACATTGAAACACAGTTCCTAGGTGTCCGTAAATGTTTGCTTCCCAGAAATTGTCGCCAATTTCTTTTGTGATTTTAAGGGATTTCTGCAGATATTCCTCAGATTTGATATATTCACCGAGAGATCTATATACAGTTCCTAAGTTCCCGTAACAAGTTGCTTCTTCGTTTTCTTTGCAACCAATTTCTTTGGCGATTTCTAGTGCCTTCTGGGTATACTTTTCCGCTTTTCTACATTCACCAACACAATAAAACAGACTTCCTAAATTTTCGTAACAACCTTTTTCTAATTCCTTTTCGCCAGTTGCTATTGCAAGTTTGAGTGCCTGTACAAACAGCTCTTCTGCTTTTTCATACCTAGTTTGACTCTCATACAATTTCGCCATTTGAAAGCTTATTTCTCCTTCTCTGTGTGATGCACCCCAATCGTGGAGTAAATTCAGAAGCTTTTTGCCGCATTCTATTGCACCTGTGTGATCATTGATAGCGAGGTAGCCATTAAACATTTCATAATGAACGACAATGTAAGCTGATTTGAGCAATTTTCGTTTCTTTTCCAGAGCTTTGCTGCTGAGGAGAACCAGGCATTCCTTGAAAAGCCCAATGGCTTTTAGAACGCGACCAGTTTTGAGAAGGAAGACTGCAAAAATGATACTTATCTTGATGGCTTGTGTAATGTTTCTTATTTGATCCGTGACAGTCCTTTCTAGAACCTAAGAAATAATATACAAGTCAAACGACGTAATATATTCAAATCTTAACAGAAAAATCACAAAGTTACATTCGTAAAATTTCAATTCAGACAGTTAATTTCAAACAAGTAAGAGATAAATAGAAATTGTTTTTGATTTCAGTTTAGTGAACAGTAATTCTTGAAAGCCTTTTACCACGGTTCCAAACGACTTATCATGTATTCTACGTAGGCTTAAATCGGGCACAATGAAAACTAAACTTGTAGATGACACTAAATTGTTGACGACGGGAAAGATTCTATCGAGTTTCCTATAATGATCCGTTCTCAGTGTAACCAAAACAATTTCAGGGGTACCCCCAAAAAACTTAAGTTCGGATGTTGTTTTCGTGGCCTTAATTTTGGAAAGAACATCTCTATACCCTAACACAGTTTAGTTTGTTTCAATTCTGTATCTGAATTCTGAAGTCGCGAAAACTTTTAGGGCGCAACTGTTTGCTTTCCGAAACTTCTATCTGATGTCATTCGCTCTCAAAAGAATCTTTCCTCTCCCTTGAAAACGAAAGGAGCTAATTTTCGAATATTACAAATGTCTCATGTGACATTTCACCAAAGAGAGCGCCACTTTTCAGGGGCACCCAACGAGGACATTCAAGCAAAATGCTTAAGTTGTTGTCTCCTGTGTTCCCAGATCGTTTGGTGCGCTCTTAAAAACGTTTTTATGTAAGCCTAATACAGATTTATCTGTTGGAATGCTTTAGCTGAAAATTTAAGTTGCAGAAAGTTTTCGGAATTGTAATTTTACTCCTCAAATTTTCTAGGTGTTGTTGGTTTTACGATCATGTTAGCTAACCTTTTTTCAAACTTTTAACGACATATTTGTTCTATCAAAAACGAAATTAATTTTGCAGTGTTATGAATTTTGAGCTACACACTCAAAATTATTGTAGCGGTTCCCTTCATTCTTTCCCTCTCTCCCCTTCAATAGTGAATTTTACCGATCGGAGTGGGACACGCTGTGATCGCAGCATTGGAGGAAGGTGGGGGGGGGGGGGGGGGGACGATCATATGCTATATTTAGTGGGATGTTAATGTAGTGTTTCAACAAATAATGAGTACAGTTGCACACTCAGACAAAATTGTTGTAACGGTTCTGTTCCTTCTTTCCGTCACTCCGCATCAATGTTGAATTTCACCGAGCAGAGTAAAAGACACGCTGTGAACGCAACATTAGAGAGCTCTAGAAGGTACTAGGGCGACGGCAAAGAGAGTATCAAAACACAATAAGATATAATGAGAAAAACAAATGCCCTGCAAGTGCGATATGAACTTTGGTACATTTCTCCACCGTGCTCGGACAAACCAGAACGTAAAATGACTAAATTCAAGGCTTTGTGGAGATCGTAAGCAAATGACGGTAAATTTTTCAATCTCTGTCTCAACTTGAACGCCGTTTCCACCAGTTCTGTCACTGGATAGGTCGGTTACATTGTACACGTTTAACAAATTGGAATAGTCTCGAACTAGTACAAGTAACGCAAACGTATATTTTCAAGCGACGTTTTCGTTGGCGTTGCCGTTGGAATTCTTAAAGTCCCTATTACAGGACCTTTGCGTTTCTTCGCGTATAGAAAAGGATCAGAGTGCATGTGTAATTTAATTGTTTTGCGCGTTAAGCAAATAACTTTATACACAATGGATTCCCGCAATGCGGCATGACGTCCGCGAATTCCTGCAGCGTAGTTTAATGCGACTACCGCTTTACGGCTACCCCTATTCACTTCTGCATTAACGAGTTTGTTCACAGGAGCTTTTGAATATACTAGAGGACGCATTATCTGTTTGGTCGAACTTGGACAAACATTTGTTGTTTTACTGGTTATGCGTCTCCTGTATCAAGACGTATTATGTATGCGTCTTGATGAACAATCTTCCGTTGTGCGTCTTCTACAAAAAGAACCGTTTTGGATAGCCCTGTAGTTTGCTTTTATGGTTTACCGCTGAGTACTAAGCTGAACGGAACTTTAAAGGCCCTCTCTGTTCAGTTCACAGGATAAAAACTAAGTCTATGTTTCTTCCGCTCATTACACTTTTTTGATCATTTTCTAATTCAGGGAAACAGGAAGTTACTATTTCATTCGGTTTTAGACAAAATTTCAGCCGATGCTCAAGAGATCACGAGACCTTATTTTTCTTGAAATGAAATTTGAGTTGTTTCACATCTGAAAATGATTTAAGGTACATTGTTCTAAATCAGGATCTGTAATCGGGGAATCCCCGATTATGGCGCCTGCCTAAATTTATAATAATTGAACTGCATTATACAATGATCCAATCTTTAATAAGAGAGTACAGACCAAAGGAAATTTGTTTAGTATTGGTTCAATAATGTTCCGTTTTTTCTAATTGGATTTCTGTTTTACTTACCTTATTAAAAATTGGGACTTATTTGCATTTGGGTGTTGAATATTAAATAATGTCATTGTTGCTAGTGTTTTGATACTAATGACAACGGTCTGCGGCATTTTTGAGCTCTAGTAGTATACCTTCATTGGAAGCCTGGATCCCCCTTGGATCCCCTTGGATCTCCTTAAAGGGAGAGTTTCACGGTTCGGCGCATGTGCGAGCGATAACGTAAGCGCTGTCAAGCCAATTGTTTTTGGACGAATTAGAAGCGAGTACACAACACCGGCGGGATACGGCGGGCAAGTCTTAAAACTTGCTTGCATAAAAATAAAACTGACCGGCCAGTGTTTCGGTCACGTTTCAGAAAGAAACAAAAAGGCTGTCCATGTAAAACACATGGGGATTTTTGAAGCGCCGCTTCGTGAATGTCCCATGACATTCAAGAAATGCCAGAACTTATGCGAACGTATACGGTTTTATTTTAGTACAATGTCGATATCTCGCGGCATCGACCTTTTTTTATTACGCGCGGTTCGAAAAGCCGAGAAGCTCCCTAAATCCAGTATTTCATCAGCATTCAGTGATAAACTTACTATATAGTGTGTACGCTCGATAACCTGATTTTATTAGATCAGCGAGAGGGCGAAGAACGAGAAATCCGCAAACTTCAAGAAGCGATGCGACCGTTTAGTAACAACAACACTGAGCGCCCTTCCGAGATGCTGGAATGCATTTGAGAAAACTCTGCCATAGTGGCAAATCAAAACTGCGTTTGCCATTCGCAATGACCATAATTGTATAGATAAATGAATACCTTACAATAGATTTTGTAGTTTGCTGCAAATCTTTTGGATTTTCTTCTACTGCCCGCTATTCGAGCCCGCTAATAGACTACAACTAACTCGCACA
Source organism: Pavona decussata (assembly GCF_977016875.1). Taxonomy (NCBI): domain Eukaryota; kingdom Metazoa; phylum Cnidaria; class Anthozoa; order Scleractinia; family Agariciidae; genus Pavona; species Pavona decussata. Next base: position 896,684 of record NW_028145705.1, read on the forward strand.
TTTGATCTCATATTTATTCGCTTCGCGTCTCAGTGTTGTACAATTTTTTCCATCCAAAGCAAAACACTGATGTTTGATGCTGTTTGTCCGTCGAATTCTCCGTTTTTGACAGTTGAATTCCATATGAACAAACAGTACAATTGAAATCTAGAAAATCCTCGCGAGTTCATCCAAAGCCAGTTGGTGACCTTTGCCATTTCCAGCGAAAGCAGATGTGCCGCGAAATCGTTGTCTATTTTAAACAGACTTATCCTTTTACCAATTTTCCACGTTTGGTGGACGTATCTTGTTAACCGCACAGGATTTCTACATCCACTCCACTCTGTCCGCTTAACTTCTGTGCTTCCAGAGAGTCCACAGAACGTCCCGTCGCCGGTCGGCCGCTACGTCTCCTTGCCGATCCATCGACAAAAATGTCGTTTTCGGATGTAAAACATTTTTAACCTTACAAAAATCGAACTTATATTTACGACAGGAAACAAAGATTATAAAAAGTGAAGAACGAAGAGCGGATGATCCAAATTCGGGCGCGATTTCAACAGATTGTTCCACCACAAGCTCGCATCGAATTTAGTGTCGACCCGTACAATTTATTTTTGAGCCGGCCTGCTCGCGCATGCGCTTGACCGTGAAACTCGGCCTTTAATTGATATTCCTAAGAGTGGAGTCCATGACGTCACCTATTGTTATAACCTAGGGAAAAAAATGCCTTCTTGCATACTAATTAAGTGATTAGGTAGTGTTTTCCTGCATATTTATGTTTTGCCTTCCTGCATACTAATAAGTGCCGAGGTTTACTAATGAGCGTCACTCTTGCACAAAGGAAACAATAGACATGCCCAAGCTTTCCCGCTCTATACCCACCCTGATTGGAAAGTCAAGACTCTATTGTTAGAGTTAATAAAACAGCGCAAAATTTGAAAGCGTTATCAGTCAACTAGAGTAAAGATTATTTTATCGCTGCCATATTCTACAAGGATGGTTCCAAACGTTCAAGTCGAATCGACCCCTAAGCTTCTCCTGTCAGTAGACGAAGTGGAACAAATCCAAAGGCAGAAGATAGCAAGTCTTGTTGGTCATGTGTTCCAGCTAACGTATGCCGCCATGCTAGACGCAATCACTCAAGAAGAAAAACTAAATCGCTGTAATGGTTGCGCTATTATTCACCACCCAAGTCAAAGACAGCACTCCTGCCTGATGTTGGATAGCGAAGATGCTTGGTTTTATTTCCGAGATGATGTGGTCGAAAACATCGATCTGAATCTCGTCCTAAAAACCGCCGAGAGTGTATGCAGTGCGCTTGTTTTTAAGCTGGGAAAGTCGTGGGAAACATACGTGACCGAGCTGTCCAAGTTCCCTTGGACCAGCATCTATCTCACTTCGTTGGAACTTGAAGGATTCAGCGAAATCATTCAACCAAAACAGCTGCAAGATCGCATTCTGTATGCCATTTACTACGGTCGCAGTGGATTGAAATGGAAAGATTGCAGTGGTATGGAAATGGACAGCCAAGTTGAAGCACAATGCCCTGAAACCATTGTCAGAAAACAAGAAGAACCAATGAACATTGATTTTGTAATTAACCTGTAGAGTAAACTAAGGCGAATGAGTTACTTACCTTTATCGTGGGGAAACAATGGAAATGTAGGGGCGGTGGTGGTTGTGGTGGAGGGAAAACAATAGAAAATGGGTGTTGGAGGCAGGGGTGGTGGGGGTGGTGGAGGGAAAGCAATAGAAATGTGATGGCGGTGGCGGTGGTGGGGTTAAAACAATAGAAATGTGGTGGTGGTGGAGGGAAAACAATAGAAATGTGGTGGTGGTGGCGGAGGGAAAGCAATAAAAAAATGTGACTGCGGTTGTGGTGGTGGCGAAAACAATAGAGTTTTGAAAACCTATATAAACGTGCAACATTCTTCCTCTTTCTCAGTCTACATTCTACTCCTGAGGAGTTGACATGAGTTGGTTCTGTTCCTTCTGCGATAAATCCGTTAGTAGAAAAGATAGTATGCAAAGGCACGTGATGTCTAAACACCGCTTGTTTCACTCCATTCAGAGCTATGCCGTTTGCTCCAGAAAAATGTCAGCGGTTTCGCTTCCAGCATCCTTTTACCTCCATGATTGCTGGAATGACCGGGTCCGGAAAAACGGCCTGGGTTCGATCTCTATTGCAACAAGCTTCAGAGACAATTCACCCTTCCCCGGAGAAGATCGATTGGTGTTATTCGCAATTGCAGCCTGCGTATACAGAAATGCTAGTCGCCATGCCACATATTGAATTCATCAAGGGGATTCCTAAGGCTTCGGAGCAGGATTCCTATTTTAATGTAAACTCACTGAATTTGATCGTGTTTGATGATCAGATGATTGACGCCAGTAAAGACAAGCAAATTGTGAACCTCTTTACTCGTGGTTCTCAGCATCGCAATCTCAGTGTGATTTATATCGTGCAGAATCTATTCCATTTTGGAAAAGGTAGCCCCAGCATAAGCCTAAACAGTCATTATTTGGTGTTATTTAAGAATCCACGAGACAAATTGCAAATTTTGACTCTGGCGAAGCAAATGTATCCCGGCCAAACGGATTTCTTTTTAAATCTTTACGAAGAGGCTGTGAAAAGACCTTTTGGTTATCTGTTGATTGATCTGAAAACCACTACCCAAGACATCTGTAGTTGCGGACAAACATCTTCCCCAGCGAAGAAGGCCTTAACCAAGCAAGATTTCAAGAAAATATTCCTCAAGAGCTTTTATAATATCTGAAGCAGCAAAACATAGCGACACCCCCAGTACTTCCAGCTATGGAAGAAATAAAGGGCAGTATGGATGGCATGCTTTCTCGAAACGATCTCCGGGAGGATGAAAAAGCTAAACGATACTTTCAGTTGCAAAACAGATACCTGGCTTTTAAAGAACAATTAAATTCAAGAACACGACCGGAAGAAATAAACAGCGCTGTTCCAGACTTAACATCAAGGACACTAGATTCTTCGACAGCAGCGGCACCATTCTCCACTCCCGTCAACCCCTTTAACGTAACACCTGAATTAACACAAGCGGCTATCTCTCAAAAACCTTACAAAGAAAGCCTGACGCCTGCACCACCCTCAAACCCTGCTCTCCTGACCCTTCCTCTCACAGTAGAAACCCCATCAAAACAAGCCCCGAAGCGAAAAAGGCGTCGGATTCAATTTGTAAATTATTTGGATGATTATGAAGCTCATGGCAAACGGCTGAGGAAACGTCGGCATAATAATAATAATAATAACTTTATTAACGTGTCAAGAAATGTAGCTGAGGGGAGAAGTCCCCTCTACTAATAGTGGACACCTAACTAAATTCTAAAATCGCTGTGTATTGGACTCTTTTTTGTCATTATTAATTTTTTTTAATAAAGTTTTTAAAACGGTATCTCTTGTCGGGTTCTATTGCTAGCAATTATAAATCGCGTGTTTTAATTGATCCTTGTTAAGTTATATAAAATTGATTATATACTAATGCGTCAAGGTACTCCCTTGGGTTTTTCCAGTAGAACTGAACTAATTTGTATGCAACTTTGGACTCGTCAACCCGCGTATTTAACTGACTAACGGTGCGTGACTTTAATAGTTTTTCATTTCCTCGAGATAGATAGGAGAAAACGGTCTTGTAATAGTCAAACAAACTTGAAATATAGAGTTTTCGGCTCCACTTTGTGTATATATGTGTGTGTGTTTCGTTTTTTAACGGTAATGATCGATAATCGTCACGAATAACCTGAGATAAATTTTCCCAGCAAAGCAATTGCAAGAACGATAGCGCTTTCGAAATCTAACCGCTTTTTATTCAAAACAGACAATATAAATCTTAAGATCCAATCAGGGTGGGTATAGAGCGGGCAAGCGTAGGCATGTCTATTGTTTTATTTGTGCAAGAGTGACGCTCATTAGTAAACCTCGGCACCTATTAGTATGCAGGAAGACATTTTTTCCCTAGGTTATAACAATAGATGACGTCATGGACTCGACTCTTAGGAATATTAATTAAGGGGATCCAAGGGGGATCCACTAACGGGGCTTAATTCCAATGAAGGTATACCACTAGCTCTATTTTTCAGCAAGACACGATCGTTACGTACAGAAATTTATTTGCTTGACTAAGTTCCATTGAGTACTTGGTTTTTTATCTCGCTGCGATAACGAACCGTTCTTTTTTCTTTCTTAAGGGGCAGGAATGCTGCAAAAATTCCGTAACAAAAGTTCTGCAAACCTTCGGCAAAAGAAAAATTTGTGTACAGCGAAACAAAGCAAACTAATATCTTGCAAACTAGGAAATACTCCATACAAACGTTTTTGAAGCGCAAGTCAGATCTTTCGCGTGACAACAGTTCTTTCAATCGTTTCCTTACCGTCCCTAATCATCAGAGCTGGTCTTTAAGTTAAAAAAAAAAAAAAAAAAAAAAAAAAAAAAAACAGCAACAACAACGTGACGCAAGAAAAAAAACAATGTTTGGAACAAATGTCATATTACATTCGTAGAATTTCAATTTAGACAGTTGATGTTCAACAAGTAATGGATTAATAAAAATTGTTTCTGATTTCAGTTTAGTGAACAGTAATTCTCGATAGCCTTTTTCCACTGTTGCAAACGACTTATCATGAATTATACGTAAGCTTAAATCGGGTACAATGAAAAGCAAACTCGTAAATGAAATTGAATAATAATAATCCGTTCTCGATATAACTAAAAACAATTTCAGGGGTACCCAAAAAGTTCGGAACTTAAGGTCGGATGTTGTTTTTGTGGCCTAAATTTTAGAAGGGACATCTCTGTACCCTAACACAGTTTAGTTTGTTTCAATTCTGTACCTGAGTTCTTAAGTCGCCTAATTAGAAAGGCACAACTGTCTGCTTTCCGAAATTTCTAGCTGATGTTATTCGCACTCAAAAGAATTTTTTCTGCCTCTTGGAAAACGAGAGGACCTAATTTTCGAATTTTAAAACAAAATACTTAAATTGTGGTCTTCTGCGTTCCCAAATCGTTTGGTGCCCTCTTAAAAGCATATTTGTGTAAGCCTAATACAGATTTATCAGTTAGAATGCTTTAGCTGAAAATTTAAGTTGCAGAAAATTTTCGGAAATTTAAATTTATTCCCCAAATTTACTAGGTGTTGTTGGTTTTACGAAAATGTTAGCTAACTGTTTTTTTTTTCTGTCTTTTAATAACATATTTGCGCCTTCAAAAACGAAAAGAATTAATTTTGCAGTGTTATGGAATTTATTAGGTTAAAAATCGTTTTTCTGGTTAAAATTTTTCAAAAACATGAGCTTTCGGCTATCAGTCTATAGCCTTTAACGAATGGAAAAATGTAGCGCATAAACGGAAATATAAACAGAAAAGGTGCTAAAATTTGAGAATAAAAAGAAGTGTAATAAAAGCTAAAAGGTAAAAATGGAAATGAGGGCTAATTACAATAAAAAACAGTATTGCCCAGCTAACGGCTTTGAGTTATTGTCCGCGTCGCCAGTTTTCACTGTGTGCCAGGATTCGAGTGTTTTACGAACGCGATAATCGCCCTTGTCAATAACACAAGCATTGTCGAAATCAATGGAATGGTTGTTTTTCCAAGCATGGTTGGCAGCGTTAGATCCATTAGAAAAATTCTTCAAATTCCGTTGATGTTCCTTTTTGCAGGTTTGGAAGCATCTTCCAGTTTCTCCTATGTAGTTCCAAGAACAGTCTTTACATCGAATTTTGTAAACAACATTGCACTAGTACTGTGCGGATCCGAGGGTTGTCTGAACTTTGAAGAGAACGATTTTTAAACTAATATGTCTTATTCTGGTTATGAAATTTGTTCGTTCGAAAACGAAAGGAATTAAGTTTGCAGTGTTATGAAATTTTGAGCTAGTATTCTGCGGAAGGAACCTCAGGCGGTTTTCATTCTTTACGGCGAAGTCGGGATTTCTGAGGCGATTTATAAGGCCTTCCAGACGGATATCCGCCAAAATAAACTGTTAGGTGCTCGGGATGATTTTGTTTACCTCACCCTTAAATCTAAATCAGGGCCTCTTCATATAAGCCCGGTAACTGAGCTGGCCGTTAGACAGGACGAAGTTTATGTTCTGTCAACATGGGAACTTTCATGCCGGTTAACGAAATGAAAAATGTCAAGAAGCCCCCCCAAATACCCGTTGAACAGCAATCCGACTTGTCAGCGACCTTGCAAGCCATCCATGCAGTTGAAAATGTTTCGTCTCGGGCAATCCCGGCATCCGGGCTGGAATGTTCACATGAGAAAAAATTTCCATCTCGGTGAGAAAGATCTCGGTCGCAAAAACCGAGATCTCGGTAAGCGGGCCAGCCCGCCTTCTCATATTAACACATAGAAATTTTTGTTAAGAAAAGAGTGTCAAGGCGAGGTCTCGGGAACCGAACCAGCTCGGTCGATCAGGGTCATTTAAAGAGGCCCTCAATGTGGCCTCTAAGCTTTTCCGAGCAGATAATAATATGTCCTTTTTTACACCCATTTTCCGTCTGATCGAACTTGGACAAACATTTGTTGTTTGTCTGGTTATGCGTCTTTCATATTTAGACGCATTATGCATGCGTCTTGACGAACTATTTTCCGTTGTGCGTCTTGAGCAAAAAGAACAGTTTTGGATAGCCCTGTAGTTTGATTTTATGATTTACCGCTGAGTAGTAAGCTAAACGAGACTTTATTAATAAAGGCCCTCTCGGTTCAGTTCATAAGATAAAAAGTCTATGTTTCTTTCGCTGATTATAATACTTTGATCAGTTTCTAATTTAGGGACTATTTCATTTGGTTTTAGGCATAATTTCAGTGTTGAAGAGATCGCGGGACCTCATTTTTCTGGAAATGAAATTTGAGTTGTTTCACATCTAAAAATGACTACCAGACAATGTTCTAAATCAGGGTCTTTAATCGGGGATTTCCCGATTATGGCTCGTGTGTAAATATAATCTCATTAAACTTCCACTTCCCTCGAATGTATTGAATGTAGGAATATTGCTAACTTTCTATGCGGCCGATGTGAAGAAAACATTGTTATTTTAAAATTCATGAGTAACATCTTTTTAAAGTCAGTTTTTGCAAACAAACAACAAAAGGATGTTAAAAATGTCCTTGGTATTGATAAGAAAGCAATTGATCATAGTTGATATTCATTAAGCAAAATAGACTGGAGTTTTTGACTCAGTGTTGGAGGGCAAAGTCAAACTGCTATAGAATCCTTTCCTTTGGTGATTGTGTCTTCAAATTTGGGATCTAAAATAATTTTAATGTATTCTTTCTGTTTCTAGTATCATCGCTATTTTAATGCATCGATTAAGGGGTCATGGGTCATGTGACTTCTTAGTGCTAGGGGCCTACTTGGTGAGATTTCCAATTCGCATGGCCTAAATTTTAAAAAGAACATCCCTGTACCTAACACAGTTTAGTTTGTTTCAATTCTGTACCTGAAGTCGCCAAATTTTTAGGGCACAACTGTTTCCTTTTCCGAAATTTCTAGCTATTACTCGTACTTAAAAGAATCTTTTTCTATCCCTAGAAAAAACGAAAGGATCTAATTTTAGAATGTTACGAATGTGTCAGGTGACATTTTACCAAAGAAAGCGCCATTTTTCAAGGACAGCCCCAGTTGTTCAAAGAGTGGATAACTTTATCCACTGGATAAGTCGTTATCCAGCGGAGCAAATGTACTCCAACCAATGCTTTTGGCAAGTTTTCCACATAATGCCATTCTTAAATTTGACATATCCTTCTACTCTATCTACAAAGTATAGGACTGTCGGGAAAATCTTGCACGCATTTTATCTGCCGGATACCGAACTAACCAGTGGATAAAGTTATCCGTCCTTTGAACAACTGGGACCAGACGAGGACATTCAGCAATTAATATACTTAAAGTGTTGTCTCCTGTGTTCCCAGTTCGTTTAGTGTCCTCTTAAAATCATATTTTGAAAAGCCTAATAGAGATTTATCTGTTCGGATGCTTAAAATGAAAATTTAAGTTGCAAAACGTTTCTGTTACTAGGTGTTGTTGGTTATACGAAAACTTTAGCTAACCTTTTTTCTGTGTTTTAATAACATATTTGCCCCTTCGAAAATGAAAGGAATTAATTTTTACATCGTTATGAAATTATTCACGACATATTTGTTCGTTAAAAAACGAAAATAATGAATTTTGCAGTGTAATGAAATTTTTAGCTAGCATTTTTGGGTTTATTTTTTTTACATTACACTGAAATCCAAACTAGGGCCTCTTCATATGAACCCGATAACAGGGCTCGCCCGGTAGGCGGGACGAATTTTGTATTTTGTTCATATGGGAAATTTAATCTCGGTTAGCGAAATGAAAAATTTCCAAAAGGCCCGCAAATACCCGTGGGACCGCTTTCCAACTAGTCAACGACCTTACAAGCCATGCGCAGTTGAAAATGTTTCGTCCCGGATATTTACTGTATCCGGGCTGGAGTGTTCCTTATGGGAACAAATTTCCAGCCCGTTTAGCAAAATCTCGGTCGCAAAAACCGATATCTCGGTAACCGGGCCACCCCGCCTTCTCATATGAACACATGCATCGAAATTTTTGTAAAGAAAAGAGTGGCGAGGTGAGATCTTGGAAACCGAGCCAGCCTTGTCGACCGGGCTCATATCAAGACGCCCTGAATGAGGCGACTAAGGTTTTCCGAGCAGATAATAATATGGCCTTTTTCATACTAGAGGACGCACTATCCGTCTGATCGAACTCTACTATCAAGGCGCATTGTGCTTTTTGAAGAACGTGCGTCTCTTTTGTTCGTCTTGAGCAAAATAGAACCGTTTTGGATAGCGCTGTGGTTTGCTTTTATGGTTTACCTATGAGTAGTAAGCTGAACAGAACTTTAAAGGTCCTCTCTGTTCAGTTCGCAGGATAAAAAAGTCTATGTTTCGTCCGCTAATTATACTTCTTTGATTAGTTTCTAATTCAGGGAAACAAGAAGTTACTATTTCATTTGGTTTTAGACATAAGCTCAGTGTGGAAGAGATCACGGTACCTTATTTTTTTGAAATGAAAGTTGAGTTGTTTCACATCTGAAAATGATCACGAGACAATATTCTAAATCAGGGTCCTTAATCGGGGATTCCCCGATCATGGCTCGTGTGCAAATATAATCTCATTTAACTTCCACTTCCTTTGAAAATTTGCATATGTAGAAATATTGCTAGCTTTCTGTGAAGCCCGTATCAAGAATACATTATTATTTTTAAAATTTATGAATAACATTTTTTTTAAGTCAGCTTTTACAAACAAACGACAAAGGGGTGTTAAAAATGTGCTTGGTATTGCTCAGAAAGCAATTGATCATAAATGATATCCATTTAGCAAAATAGACTGGAGTTTTGGACGCAATCAGATGTTGGAGGGCAAAGTCAAACTACTATAAAATCCTGTCCTTTGTGATTGTGTCTTTAAATTTGGGATCCAAAATAATTTTGTTGCGTTCTTTCTGTTTCTAGTATCATCGCTATTTCAATCCATCAATTGAGGGGCCGCGGGTCATGTGACTTCTTAGTGCAAAAGGCCTATTTAGTGAGATTTCCAATTCGCTCGAGGAGTTTCTCACAGAACAAACGTGTCTTTTCCCTTATCTAAACATGTTAAAATAAACGCCATGAAATAAATAGTTATACTTCAGTCCCGATAACTTTTGCATTGCAGAGTATAACTCAAAAACTTCCGGACTCTCACTTCGTTGCAATACAAGACTCAACGGAACCAGTTTAGCATCATACATCGCAAAACACTAACGTGCGTCTGATTTTACAGGTTTCTTCTTCAGTGTGACGGGTGAGCTGTTTAGTCAGGCGTCTGTGATCATTTCTGTTTAAACTGTTTAACGTTTGATCAACTCCCAATTAAGTTCCCTAGTTTAAGCGTACAAATTTTTCAAATTCGCTTGCTGTATAAACATTAAATTTCCTCAATTACAAATGCAAGATTTTATAGAGAGGATAGTGTACATTCAGCTTTACTTCGTCCCCATTTTGTCGGTAACCGGCCATACAAAAGAGAACCGTAACACAGAAATTGTACTGAGAATCATGCAGCCCTCAGTACTAACCAAACAGTTATAATTGTCGTTTTTCTTAAACAGTTCAGTTATTTAAGCCATACAGTCACCATACAAAGATAAGTTTTTCGGGTTTTACAGGCTGTACTCACCGCAGGCTCTTGATGACTTTCCATTGTCTTTGTTGCAGATGAGTGAGTAAGTGAGTGAGTGTGTGAGTGGCTTGCTTCTACCGCGTCTCGCGTTGAAAACTGAAAATTCAAAACTCGGAACTTTCCTTTGATTCTAAAAAATGTAAAAATGTGCCATGTCTCGCGTCGAAAGTGAAATTGAAATAGAAATAAGTTCGTGACAATTTACGACGTCATGCGTCAAAATGTATGATAACACGAATCACGGGCACCATAGTTGGAAACCTTAGGTATTGGCTCGGTAGTCTGGATAAATATTTCATTGCAACATTCAAACCAGTTTGAATTTGTGCGACCAATCGCGGGAAAGAATTTTCCTTGTCACTACAAGGGAATTGTCGCTGCGACCTATCCCCGCGTCGTGTAACCCCGACTAGTCGCTTAGTGTGTACCGACCTGAACTGGAATAATTAATTAGTATTCCATGAGTTCCCTATTTTTCATTTAGTTCTTTTATATGTACATAGACTTCATATATTTGTAAATATTTACTCTCATATTGACACCATTGCTAGCTCATTCATTGTAATAATTCTCCCACCTAGCTTGGTAATTTAGTAATTATTATAATTAAAAAATATATTATTATGTATTTTAGTGCTCTGATTATTGTAACGACAAACTGAGCAACAACAAAGAGAAAAACTAAGATTCACCTCAAATAAGCAAATGATGGTATAGTAATTACCCTTGAAGAGTGACTTTCATCTCAGCGTTCGTCGAAACCAGCGTTAGCGTCCTCTGCCAAAAGACCTCATTTTGGAATCTCTCTACTCTCTGTTATAAGAAGGCACTTTGCGACGGCCGCGTGACCTTACTGAAAGCGATTTTTGAGTGAGCTCGCGTGAAACTCGCTCCCACTCTACTTCCCCTGAGAGAAAAAAAAAAAGAGACTATACTCATGGCCTTTGTTTCATTAGGGCTTGAACGATTTTGGTCACATTACTACGGATCCCTGAGAATCATTCCGCTTTGGGTCCGGTGAACGAAGGGGTCTCGAACGACTTGAACTCGTCAGTGGATCCCAATAACTAAAAGTCTTTTATTTCGGGAAAGATCGTCATAAAAATATGTCTTCAAACTGCATGTATACTGTGTTGCCTACGGATTATAAACCAAGCATGAGGGCAAGATGTTTGCATATTGGCCAAGTTTTTATGAAGCGAGGCGAACGCAAGGAAAGAACAAGGCCAATATTGATTCGGCAGCCATCTTGATCAAACAAACATCAAGGCAGACTTCAAAAGCTATATACAGGCTAATAATGCAGATCTACCAATGGTGTGATATGGCGTGCAATGCAATCCCCTGGAAGCACAATTCCGCGGTCTCTGGGTTATTTAACCTCGCAATTAGTGATAATCCGAACCGTCAATTGGCATTTATTGCGGCTCTGTTTCAAGATCCGTTTGTCTTTCCCACCATCTTCACCTTTGTTCTTCCTCGAAGAGAAATAAGAGAAAATGAAGGATTTATCATGTGACTCAAATACTTTTAAGTTTAAGCTTTAAAGGAGAACTTATGCTAGGAGAGGAAATCTATACAGGCGTAAATTTTTAAAACCTCTCCAGTGGCGTATCTAGATCTTCAGGTAATTGGGAGACCGAAGGACCACTGTAAGAATGTTTTTTGGTTGAATCCTTTGTAGATCTACATCACTCGAAATCTATGTTTTACAAGGCTCGAAAACGATCTCACACTTTGAAGGCTTGAAAACTATATCTCAACTGCACTCGGAGCCGCTAGAATGTTCTGCATGTGTCAATAAACACTTTTGATCATTCGACTTGCTTCTCCGCGTGAAATAAAATAATTTGGCGCCTCGGCCCTGCGGTTCAGCTCGGATTTGGTCTCAAAATTAGGGAGGAGAGGTTGGGTGGTCAAACTGGGACTCTCCCCAACCACCTATCGCCACTTACCACTGGCAAGATAAAATAAAAAAAAAATGAACAACATTTAATTAGGAGAATGTTCCACGCATGTTATCCACGTACAAAGGTCAAGTGCTAGATTTCTTATTTCAATTACTTGTCTGAACCGAGAATAGACGCAATTATCAGCTGTCATTAAAAGGACTACTGAATTGTCAACATGTCGGCTTAACTGTTTGAATATTGAGGTGACCGGCAACCAATAACTGACTTACAGGTCAGCATTTTGCACCACCCTTCTTTCTCTCTCTCTATTATATGCGTTGGCGATTAAACTGGTCTGCTCGTTAGGGTTGGAGGATCATTTTGACAACAGGTAAGTCGGCTGAAGAGGAAGTTGAGAATTTGATCTCAGGCCAATATCCCAACATTTTCAATAAATAGTTTTTGACAGTTTCAAAAGACCCAGAGAAAGCTTTTGGGGACCGCCAGATTGGCGGTTGTTTTTCATATTAAATATTGAGTTCAAATTACTTTTCCTCTCTCCCTGCTTGTGTGACTGCTAATTAATGCAGATTGGTACAATTTGGCTGATTTAGCTCGTTAAAGGGCTGCCACTTCACGTTTCAATGTGTTGCTTCAAAGTTGTCATTGCTTACCCCATGACAACTAAACTAACACATTTCGTTAAAGTGAATGTCCTTTGGCTGCGTCTCTGGAGGTTCTGTCAAGACAATTGACCGTGTTTTATGTTTCGCAGGCTTGATCTGTTTTCGTAACAAAGTTGTAAAGGTGGTATTATTGGTTTACAAAAGCAATACGATATTCAGGGTGAGTACAAAGCATTTTATGTTTGTCCATAAAACTATAAGAGCTTGAAAAGACTTAAATTAAGCTCGTCTCAGACATTTAGCGGTGACCAGTCCGGCGTTGAGTGAATGTTACAACTATTGTAACTACGAAGTATCACGCGATGCTCGGACAGCTGTGTTGTTTTATTTTTATAACTTAGAAGTACATCGCAAGCATTGTGACGTCATAATTACGTAATTTATGACACTCTCCCGGGCCGATTAGATAAGAAATAGTATGGAATGATTAACAAAATAGAAATATTTAAGAAAAGTTTTGTAATAAATATCTTTCAGGTCAAGTATTCCTTTGATTGTTCCCGGATTCTGTGAATTGCCTTCTGAGCGGCAAGTCGTATTATAGCTTCTTTGTCTTCCTTTTCAATACTTTGTGTATTGTTCTCGCTGGATACCTCCAATGGGTAAAGTTTCTCTATAGGTCTTGACAGTGTATTACCAGAACTTATTCTTAAAGATACAGATCTGACAAATCCATCTTTCCCTTTATGCAAATCAGTAACGACACCTATTTTCCACTGATTACATGGCATATTATCATGTATGAGAACAACTGTGGTGTTGTTTGACACTTTCTTTTGATGAGCGTTATATTCACGTAGACTTGTCAGATACTCCTTTGCCAACGTGTCCAGAAAGCCTGTATCGTTTTCTCATGATATTTTGCTCTCTTTGTTAGCTCTTTTGTAGAAACATCAGGCAGAATATAGTCTGGATCTGATTCTTGGACGCTAACTCTTGTGTCTGGTAATGCCCGAAGACGGTGTCCACATAAGAAATGTGATGGGGTCGAAGGAGAGGCATCGTTAATATCCACGAAAGGGTATGTCAAGGGACGGCTGTTTAACACTGCCTCAACCTCAATGAGTATTGTGTTAAGTTCAATAATGTTTAGACAGGCTTTGCCTATAGTTTTTTTGAGACATCTTTTTAGTAGTCCAACAAGTCTTTCGTAGAATCCTCCCCACCACGGGGCTCGTTCTGTTATGAACTTCCATGTTATGTTATGATCGGCGAGGAACTGTTGTGATGCATCTGGCTTGAGGACTTGATTTTTCAACGTTTGGAGTTCTTGAGCTCCAGCTTTAAAGGTTTTTGCGTTGTCAGAAATGATACATTCGGGAACTCCACGTCGACTGATAAATCTTCTCAATGCCCTAAGAAAGGCTTGGGTTGTCTGATCTTCTACTAACTCGAGGTGTACGGCTCGTATTGCGGCACAAGTGAACAGACAAACGTAAACTTTGGATGAAGTTCGATTTCCTTGGTCGCGAACATAAAGAGGACCTGCGTAATCGATGCCAGTAAATTGAAAGGCCTGTGATTGTAGAACTCTCGGTTTGGGTAGAAGTGGTGTAGGTACAGATCGAAATGGTGGTCCTTGGATTTTTCTGCATGTTGTGCACTTGGAGATGATTCTTTTAACCAACTGTCGACCTTGTGGAATCCAATATGTTTGTCTTAGCTGAGTTAATGTTTCACAAACTCCACCATGCATAACTGTCTTGTGCATAGATTGGACTATCAGTGAAGCCAAATAATTGTCTTTTGGCATGAGAATGGGAAACTTTGTATCGTGGGGTAGATTTGTGTACTGTAACCGTCCACGACAGCGAAGTAGGTCCTCATCGTCAAGATAAAGGTTGAGTTGTCGCACGATGGCAGGTTCTTTGAATTTATCCCCGTTCTTTAGGTATGATATTTCTTTTTTATAAGTGATTTGTTGAGTTGCTTTGAGTAACAAATTTCTGGCTTCCAGCATTTCTTTTGTGGTGATAATGTTATCATTATACGCTTCAGCTGTTTTCCACTTTCTTGCAAAAAGGACAAGAAGGGCAGAAACTCTGACTACACGCGTTAGGGTGCTGTATTTTGTTAACTCAATGATGTTCAATATGTTGGGATTTTCTTTAATATCTGCCATAATTGTAACTGCCAATTGTGGGTTCTCGTACTCTGTGTGGATTGATGATGGTTCGGGTTGTGGAGGCCATGTGTTCTCTGGGTTTCTCAGCCATGGAGGCCCTTGAAACCATAGCTGTTTCTTCTCGTTGAACATTTTGGTATCAAGTCCACGAGTCAAAAAGTCGGCTGGATTCATCGATGTTGGGCAAAATCGCCATGTATTCGGGGATGTTATTTCTTTTATCTTGTGGACTCGTGTACTAACAAATACGATATCCACGATAATACTATTTGGGAATCACTCCAGTATGTGACTTCGCACTTGGGTTTTGTAAGTTGTAGTGTCTTGGTCAGATATTCAGATAACTGCGCGCCTAAGAGTGCTGCTAACAGTTCCAGTCGTGGAAGGGTCTGTGTTTTAATAGGTGCAACTTTGGTTTTAGCCATAACGAACGCAGTGTTTACTTCAGCTCCTGATTCTCCTCTTAGGTAAGCCACTGCTCCGTAAGCTAGTTGGCTGCTGTTGCAAAATATATGAAGTTGCCGTGTAGAAATGCCTGTGAGGAAGTATGGTCTGGGTATTTCAATCGACGTCAAATTGCTGATATCGCTGATCCCGTTTAGCCATTGGTTTTCATGATCGCTTGGGACATCCTCATCCTAGCTTAAGTTCTGTTTCCATAGATCTTGGATCATGATCTTTGCTTTGACTGTAATGGGTTCAACATATCCTAGGGGATCAAACAACTTTGATGCAAAGCTGATCGTGGATCTTTTAGTTAGTTTTGTTATAGCTTCCGATTTTTTGATCATGTTTTCGAGTGAAAGGGATAGCGTATTGTTCGTTGAGTTCCACGTGAGTCCTAGAGTTTTTGTTGTTTGAGCTGCTCGTGCATTATCATCTTGTGCTCTGCGATTTAAGGCGATTGAGTTAGAGGTCCACTGTCGTAAATTCATGCCTGCTTTTTGTAGATAATTTCGCAACAAAGAATGTTCTAATTCTCGTGTTCGTTAAGGTGATATCGTATTGTCGCCTTTAGTAAAAAGGGTGAGGGAGCTGCTCCAAATAGAACGCGGCAAAATCTGTAAGCTTCCAAATTGTCCGCACTATTAATGGATTTGTTCGTGTCTTTTAGCCATAAGAATCTAGTAGCGTCTCTGTCTTGGTTGTTTAGTTCGATTTGAAGGAAAGATTTTTCTATGTCTGCCGTAAAGGCAACTCTGTGGGTCCTGAACTTTAATAGGATACCAGGTAGATCCTGCATTAGATTTGGACCTGTATGCAGACAGTCATTTAAACTCAATGCTTCTGCTGACACTCTGGCAGATGCGTCATAGACTATTCTCATCTAAGTTGTCGCGCTATCCGTTTTAAAAACAGGAAAGTGCGGGATGTAATGTAAAATGCCTTCGTGAAGATTGAGGTTCCTCACTTTCTCTATGAAACCGAGATTGACTCGTTCAAGGAGTTGTTTGTTGTATTTCTCAATAAGTCCTGGGTCCTTCTTGTTGAGGCTGTTTAGTAGACTGTTTAACCGTCTTTTGCTTAAAATGAAGTTTGTTGGTAGATCTTGTTTGTTTTGTTTCCATGGGAGTCTTACGTTGTATCTACCGGTCGCTTCGTTAGATCGGATGGTTTTCTGAAAGTCTGTTATGATATTGTCGTTTTTGTCGCTTTCTTCTGGTATCTTGCTGATTTCCCAGAACTTGGTTAATCGGTTATCAAGTTTTGACTCTTGTACTGGCGTTATTTCGATCCTTTGGCACAGTGTGTTTAATTCTTTCTCGTGGTTGCTCTCGTTTTGAACGGGTCCGGACAGGAGCCATCCGAATTTGCTTTCTATAGCAATCAAGGCTTCGTTTTCAGTTTTGATGATTTTTCCAGTAATCAGCTGACCGTAATAGTCGTTTCCGATGGTAATATCAACGTCAAGATTTTCTGGTGATTGCTGTCGATCTGCAAGTTTGAGTCCTTTCAATGCAGGGGGTATCTTAAGTTTTTTCCATGACTGATAGCGGTGGGCAAATAATTGGAGTTACTAGTGCTTTTATTGTGATATTCTCTGTTTCTGTCGATATCGAGAATGAGACAATATCATACGTTTTCCTGGTACTTTGAAATGAGCCGAAAGTAGTTACATCCAGGAGTTCTTTCCCCGTTGGTTTCAGTTCAAGTTTGTGCGTCATATCTTGAGTAATAAAGGTTCTTTTGTGATCCCATATCGAACAGGATGCGAGCTTGACGATATTGTTTACCGGCTCCACGTATCTTTGTGACGGCGGATTGCATCAGGATATGATTGGTAGGATGATGGGAATGTGTTGCTCCCATGTGGGCTGTGTTTTTTGCTGTGGTATGTGTAGGTGGCTGACTACTGTTTGAATTGCTGTTTTCTTTCATCTGATATGATGAACTTTGGTTTGGATTCTCTTGTTTTTCTTCGCAGATTGAAGTATGGTGTTTGCTCTTACATTTCATACAACGACCTTTTGAGTAGCATTGACTTTTCGTGTGTTTGACTGAGTCCAAGACAGTTTAAACATCTTTGTTGGCGTTGAAGGATAGATCTGCGTTTTTCTACTGATCTGATTTTATCGCATTTCTCTGGGCGGTGTGTTTCCGGGCGGTAAGTACATGGGCGTGTTACTTATGGTTTTCTGTTGAAAATTCTTTGTTTTTGCTGAGCATTGGCTAATAGAGTGCCAGCGGTTGGTACGAATACTTCTCCGTCCATTTCAACAGATGTGGAATCTTCTTGAGAGGATATGTGACTTTTCTCTCGTGTTTCAATTTATTGTCTTATAGCTACCCTCAATCTATCCAGGGAGCTGTCCGCTAAAGGTTCCGCTCTGAATATCAAGCAGCGTATGTCCTCTGTTATTTTCTTTAGGAGTATGGGAATTAGCAAAGTTTTTAACTACCATATGATTTTGTCATTACGCCAAGTGTTTCTAAGCCACGAATATTGGCTTCGCATGTATTGTGAAATTCCCTTAAATTTTCAATGTCACTTGATGGCGCTCGGATCTTGGATAATGATTCCATGTAAGCGTTGGTTAAATTTTGGGTTTTGCCAAAGCGCTCTTTTAATAGCTCAGTTGCTTTTCTATAATTGTCTTTAGTCAATGGAAGCCCGGAGATAGATAATTCATTTTTTCAACATCACTTAGTTCAAGGTTTTTATCGATAGCTGCACTAAAGCTATCCCAGAATGTGAGCCATTTAAGTGGATCTCCTCCAAAGGATTTGATGTTTATCTTGGGTAGATTAATGTGCATTTGAGGCGTTGGTCTTGAGAAATCGTTTGATTCGGAATTGCCAGTCCGATATATTGTCTTGAAACAATAGGGCTGATAATGTGTCTTTTAGTATTTCTGGCTCTGTCTCCAAAGCCATTACAATTTTAGCATCCATGTGCGCTATTTCCCCAGCTCTTTGTGTGAGTCTGTCCACAAGTGCCTCTAATTCAGCAGGATCTGAATCCTTTGCAGCTAGGAGTTTTTCTGCTTTTTTAAAGTCTTGCGTACAGTGTCCTTTGTGGGCTCCTCGGATCGATATCATTTTGGTTATATCCTCTGTCATCCTGGTCTCGGCACCAATGTTACAACTATTGTAACTACGAAGTATCACGCGATGGTCGGACAGCTGTGTTGTTTTATTTTTATAACTTAGAAGTACATCGCAAGCATTGTGACGTCATAATTACGTAATTTATGACAGTGAATACATTTACACTTCTTTGCCTCAGACTTTTTCTCCAACCAAGCTTTTTTCCTTTCTGGGATATTGAATCACAGTCAGGGGTGCCGAAGGGCTCCTTTCGGGGGAACGTCTGGTTTGGGAAGTCTTAACCGCTTCAGATGGAATATCATTCCTTTTGTTTTGAAGGGAACTCATAAGGCGAAACATGGTTAACTGGCATCTTCGGAAAACCAACCGCAATTCTAGAGTTCGAAAACTGATCAGTAGAGACTTTGTGTGAGGTCAGTTTTCAGCTAAAAAATCGAATCAAATCAGTGTGTGTCCGCTTACATGCACAGGAATATGCCTTTAAAGAATCCTCAAGTAACGTGGAAAAACAGAAAACAACGTTTAATAGGAGTTACAATTCTCAAACTTACCACAAATGTTACCTCTTGCAAAAGACATTTGTCGGTCGTAGGTTCGATTTCCGCAAAGGTCGGAGATTTTAGTTGCTTCGTGCGAGCTCCCATTTCCTTACTAGGGCTAACGCTCAGCCTGGAAAATTCATGGGTTCACATTAAGACTTTGACATACACTGCAGAGTTAATTATCTAAGATCCATCATTTGTTTCGTGGACTGATTGTAACAAACTCTCTACCATTTATAATTTTCTCACGTTTCTCACGCAGAAAATGATGTGTCATACAGCTCAAATTATCCCTGACTTTTAGGTACAAATTAATCTTAAGTTGCCACGGCTCGAAGCTCGCAGTCAATTTCTCTATCGCAAACCTCTCTTTCTATATCCTTTTTTTACTCTCATTAACGTCATATTAAAACTAAAAGGACGGCAATTTCTTTCATCTGGCTATTTAAAGTGCAAACATATTGAAGGTTAAATTATCCTCGGAACTGTAGGATTTGTCGACAAAACGGAAGTTGCAACGACCGATGTTTATAAATGGTAAGATTACAGATTAGAATTGTGACGATTTGCAAATGGTATTGAGCAGATACTTAAACTTAAAATTTTGCCAAAAACAAAAAAATTGTATTAGGCAGTCTAGAATCACCGGGGTTCATGACCCGTCCATCGCTTTTGTTGTGCGTTTTTCCTGAGTAACTATGTGGAGAGTTCTTTTTGATTTTTCCCCTTCCTGTGTAAGATGTCATTTAACCGTCGTCGAATATCATTCTTTGAACACTACGCATACAAACATATTAAAGCGTGGAATACAAAACTTACTTAAATAATTAATTGCGTAAAAATTTGATTACTTAAAATTGACTTAAGAAGTGAACAGATTGAAACCTTTTGCTCTTGGACTCCGTTGAAGGTCGGCCTGGAGCATGTTCCCTTTTTTAAAATGTATAAATATCGGCCTATTAAGCCTATAGACCTTACTTTGCATGTCAAACCACCTCCAGAACATCTCTTGTAGCAAGAGCACTTAAATTAAGATTACAGGATCTGGTTACCCTGTTATGAATATCACATTTTCTAATAAGTAAATGATTTATGTATCATGTTTATACATCAGTTGCCATTCAGTCTTTGATAAGTAAAAAGGAACCCACTTTAAAGTGTCTGGAGGCGTTTTCGTCGTATTTGGGCGTTAAATCTCAGATTCGAGCAATCAGTTCTAAATCTGAAGCTCTAAACTTTCACTGCTGTCTCTTGTTTTTAAGATCGTAGATTTATCGTTGGCGATGGTCACGACTTCTTGCAATAGACTAAGTCCGTTAACAATTTAGTTTCATCACTTCGAAGTTCAAAGGCTGCTGACTTTTCGAAAATCTGAAATGTTTTATCAAAAGGATTTGATAGAATAACCACACAACTGAAATACGTGCAAGCATTTTAGAAAAAAAAACAACAAAACATTTAGCTCAAATTATGTTGATTTTGATCCAACTATTTTCGGGAGGACAGGATGTTGAAACGTGACTCCTGGGAAAATAATAAGTGGTGACTAATGCTTCATGGTAGAGCATCCGGTGTAAATTCTTGGACATGCCACTTTCTCTAAGGATTACTGAATTGTCAACATTGCGGTGAAACTGTTTGAAAATTATGAGGTGATCGGCAGCCAATAGCTGACTTACACGTCAGCATTTTGCACCACCCTTCTTCCTCTCTCTCTATATATTAAGCGTTGGCAATTGAACTGGTCTGCTCTATAGGGGATCATTTTGGCAACAGGTAAGTCGGCTGTAGAGAAAGGTGAGAATTTGATCTCAGGCCAATATCCCAACATTTTCAATAAATAGTTTTTAACAGTTTCAAAAGACCCAAAGAAAGATTTTTGGGGCTCGCAAGATTGGTGGTTGTTTTTCATACTGAACATTGAGTTCAAATTACTTTTGTTTTCTCCTAGTGTGACTGCTAATTAATGCAGACTGACACAATTTGACTGATTTATCTTCGTTATATGGCTTCCGCTTCACGTTACAATATGTTGCTTCAAAGTTGTTATTGCTTTCTTCATAACAACCATACTATACATTTCTTCTAAACTGAATATTCTTTGGCGGCGTCTCTGGAGGTTCGCTCAAGACAATTGACCGTGTTTTATGTTTCGCAGGCTTGATCTGTTTTTGTAGCAAAGTTGTAAAAGTAGCCGTATTGGTTTACAAAGGCAATACGATATTCAGGATGAGCCCAAAGCATTTTATGTTTGTCCATAAAACTAAGAGAGTTTGATAAGACTTAAATTAAGCTCGCCTCTGACATTTAGTGGTGACCAGTCCGGAGTTGAGTGGATACGTGTACACTTCTTTTCGTCAGACTTTTTCTCCAAGCCGGCCTTTTACTTTCTGGGGTATTGAATCACGATCAATAATCAGGGGTGTCGAAGGGCTACTTTCGGTGGAACGCCCGGTTCGGGAGTCTTAAGCACTTCAGATGGAATATCATTCCTTTTGGCGAAACAAGGTCAGTTGGCATCTTCGGAAAACCAACTGTGAAGTTCGAAAACTGATCAGTCGAGACTTTGTGTGAGGTCAGTTTTCAGCTAAAAAACCGAATCAAATCAGTCTGTGTCCGCTTACATGCACAGGTATATGCCGTTAAAGAACCCTCAAGTAACGTGGAAAAACAGAAAACGACGTTTAATAGGAGTTACAATTTATGAATTTACCGCAAATGTTACCTCTTGCAAAAGACATTTGTCGGTCGTAGGTTCGAATTCCGCAAAGGTCGGAGATTTTAGTTGCCTCGTGCGAACTCCCATATCCTTACCAGGGCTAACGCTCAGTGGAAAATTCATGGTTTCGCATTAACACTTTAACATTCACTGCAGAGTTAATTATCCACATTGACACTGGCGCAAAATGTTACATGCATAATCACTCCCCTATTTCCTTACTAGGGCTCACGATCCGTGGGAAATTTATGGGTTCAGTTTAACGCTTAAACATGCACTGGAGAGCTCAATCTTTGATCCATCGTTTGTCTCTTGTAATAGTTGTTACCATTTCTATTTTTCTCACGTTTCCCACGTGGAAAATGATGTGTTATACGGCTCAAATTATCGCTGACTTTGGGGTTCAAAATAATCAAGAAATCGCTGTCAAAGTCCTTGTTGATACGTGATGTTATGTTGTTATGCTTCAATGGATTATAGTGCACACTTTTTTTTTCCGGATTTGAACTGAGGCAGCCAGAAAAAAACCATCCCGGTTATTATTGGTACGATAGTTGTCCTCGCTCGAAGATCGTAGTAATTTCTCTATCGCAAACCTCTTTTTCCATCTCCTTCTTTTTCTCTCATTAACGTCATGTTAAAACGAAAAAGACAGTAATGTCTACTGTCTGGCTATTTACTTAAGGTGCAATGCATATTGAAGGAATTGAAGGATAAGATTATCCTTGAGACTGTTTGAAGGGTTTGTCGACAAAACGGAAGTTGCAACGAGCGATGTTTATAAATGGCAGAATTAGAGATTGGAACTGTGACGATTTAAAAATGGTTTTGAGCAGACACTTAAACTTAAAATTCTGCCAAAGCCAGAAAATTGTATTAGGCAGTCTAGAATCACCTGGGGTCATGACCTGTCCATCGCTTTTGTTGTGTGTTTTACCTGAGTAACTATGTGGAGAGTTCTTTTCTATTTCCCCCCTTCTTTTGTAAGATGGCATTTAACCTTCGCCGAGTTTTTAATAGAGCGGATCATTCTTTGATCACTACACATACAAAGATACTAAAGCATGCAGTATAAAACCCACTTAAATCATTAATTGTGTTAGAATTTCATTACATAAAGTTGACTTAAGAAGTGAACGTTTGAAACGTTTTTGTATGTTCCATGAAAATGGATAAATTTCGGCCTAGTAGGCCTACTGGTACTTTGAATGTCAGGCAACCTTCAGAACATCTGTTGTAGCAAGGGCACTTAAATTACGATTACAGAATCTGGTTATCCTGTTATGATTGTCACAGTTTCTAGTAAGTAAATAAGTTATGTTTTCATGTTTTCATGTTTTCATCAGTTGCCATTCAGTCTTTTATAAGGGAGTAAGGTACAGCCGTTTTTCAAAGGAATCAGTATAAAAAGGAACCCACTTTAAAGTGTATGGAGACGTTTTCGTCGTATCTGGGCGTAAAATCTCAGATTCGAGCAATCAGTTCTAAATCTGAAGCTGTAAACTGTCACTCCTGTCTTTAAGATCGTTATTAGTGCCGTTGCCGTTATTAGTTGCAAGAGTCCATTCACACTTTCGGTTCCATCATTTTGAGGTTCAAAGGCTGCGGACTTTTCGAAAATCTGAAATGTTTTATTATTTTGATTTGATAGGATAACCACATAACTAAAAGACGTGCAAGCATTAAAAACAAAAAAAAAAAACAAAAAAAAAAAGAAAAATAGCTCAAATTTATGTTGAATTTGATCCAACTATTTTCGGGAGGTTAGGATGTTGAAACGTGACTCCTGAGGAAATCATAAGTGATCATTATGCTTCATGGTAAAGCATCCGGTGTAAATTCTTGTACATGCCACTTTGTCTAAGCGATTTTTTGCTATAAAAGACATCTACCTTCTGTGAACTGTCATGTTTTGCAACCCCTTTTAATATTTTCTCTACCTTCAGAAGTCTTGTTCCCAGCTGTGATGAAACCACAGATTCACACACCGTCAAACCAACCTTCTTTCTTTCTTTAAGTGGAAACACACACAGATATACACTTCAATAAGGAAGTCTTTTTCAAAACCACACTTCGACGTGGTAACAAGTTACACTCTGTTTTGGCTGCAAAACTAACAATTCAATCAAACGAAATTATACCATGAAGGGCACACTTCTGTTTGACCCAGCTTTGAAAAAGGAACCGGAAAAGTCAGCTTGTCTTACAGGCTGTCAATTCTGCTTATGCCACAAAAATTAGACCACGGGTAGCCAGGGATAGTAAAGCAAATGAGCCACGCGCGTGAACGAAAATTGCCTCCCGCGAGGAAAGGCGACGCGTGGAAGGAAGCGAAAATAAAGCTAAGGCTATAGTTCTAAGAATATTTCTCACAAGATTTTAATTATTTTGTTGATGCTTAAGTGGTCAATGAGTGTAGGCTGGCGTGACATATTATATTTTTCCGGTAAAGGCGAAGAGAGTGTTTAAGGATAGTTCTGTGCCAGTGTAAATTGTTCCTTACATAGCAGCACTATTTCCTTTACACATACGTATGATTATGAAGAATCAGCACTGTATTATTTGCCTTACTTGGGTAAAAAATTAGATCGTAAACTTTTACATTTCTCATAGACATATTAGAGCAAGCGAAACACGCGCGCGCGAGAAAAACATCGCCTGTCACGAGAAGACGTGACACGCACTTCGCACTACTCTCACAGGAGACTATTTCACGCGCGCGTGTACACGCGAGTTTTGCCCACTTTACATGAGAGACAACTTGCAGTCTTCTCACGTCGATATGGTCAGCTGGAGATTGTTTCACAAAGGTTTTAAATAATTTGATCGTATTCCTACATATTCCTGATAGTCATTCCTTAGTTTCCCTTGTTATTCTAGGGCCCTAGGGTATAATGTGATAACGCTCGAAATTCTCTGTTAGTTAATCATTGTTTATCAGCGAAAATCCTTCTGTTAAGGCTTCTAACAATCTAACACATTTTTACCACATTCTCAGATAATAAATATTTTAATCAACCAATTACAATTAGAAAACTAATAACTTACGAACTAAATAAATGTTAATATATCAAACATATATTTTGAACTGCAGATGAAAGCAGTTGCAAAAAGAAAGCCTTAAAAAAAAATAGCTTAAGCGGGATACGGACTGAATAAGTACTTACGAACAATTACTTACGAATTGTTTTGTATCAGTTTTAGGAGAATAGAGATGGCTATCAAAGAAACAATGTTTCTCCTTCTCTTTATCATGTTGCCACTGGCAACGAAGACAGAAGAACCCGCATTGGAGAGCTCTGGAGGTAAATAAGTATTGATAGAATGGTTTTCAATTCAGTTGATAAAAGAAGCAGAGACCGATACAACGTAGGATAACGTTTTAGAGGTTACTATATTTCGGCTGGTCAAACCAGCCTTCATCAGGTACAATGATAATTTAATTGGATCCAACGTATACCAGCAGGATTATCGTCCACGGTTGTTGCTTAGACTTTATTCAAATCAATGTCGTAAAACCAAAACCAGAGTTGTGATACCTATCGGCTTTTGCGCTGTTCGGATCATGGGTATCCAGGCTTCAGGAAACTCATTTCCATTATCTCTTTTCCTTTTGTTTTGGTGAAGTTTTTGTTATTTAGTTGTTTACTTTATTGACAAATAGACAAAAGAAGTTACAACACGCATTTAGGATACTCCACTACAAAGACCTGAACCGGGAAAGGAGTGTACAATTTACATTTTTCTTAGTCTGATCAGTCTTGAATGGGGTCCTTGCACACAGAGAATTCCAGTTGCAGATACCGAGAAAAAGGAGGCATTTTCTTTATAAACCATTTGATAACTTCGAGACGACGTCCGCAATATTCACTGCCACTGGTCTAAGGAATCTACTACTTGGAAGTAAAATCACCTCAATTTTACATTCATTCCGCGTTGTTCATTGCCTCATGAGATGTTATTCAGTCAAAGCCTTGAATATAATTCGTAATTCTTATCTTGAAAGGGCACTGTAACAGAGATTTTGCTGTATTTCGACCAAAGCTACTGAAATATTTAACCAATTTAGAACTTTTCCTCTAATATGAAATTGTTCCTAGAGCACAAACTATAAATAAGTTTAGCAATTTCTCCAAAATACGCAGGGAGAACTTGAAAAAAAATGGCCAATTTTGTCAAGTTGTAATCCATTTCGAACCAAGCCATCCGCAGCAAACGATAACAAATACTAGCTTATGTATACTTGTAGAGTAATTGTTAACAATATTGTAACATTTTCCATCGATACAAATATGTTTGTACGCTAGTCAAAGGCAATGTTAAAAATCGATGACACTGGTTCTTTAAAGGTGACGATGATTGCTAACAGCAATTTATACGGTTTTCTTATCTCATCAGAATTTGCTACAAGCATCTTGCCAACCTTCACTCCAAAGAGTGAAGCCAGTGACGGGGATACTGATATTTGCCCAAGCGAAGAGATAAAGGAAGAGATAGAAAGGATTAGGAAACGACTCGAAGAACTGTCGGCAAAGACTGAGACTTGCCGAGGTAGGTGGAGAGAGAGATAAGGGAGGTGGGAGGAGGAGGATGATTTAAACGAGAAGAAAAATCAGCAAGCTTTTATATTAAAGGAACGGTTCAGTTATTTTTCATGACTTAAAAACCGCAATTAAAACTAGAAATGATGTCTTTCTTGTGCATACTTTACTGCCAAACTACTCTTGCGAAATAACTTATACCAGGAATAATGTCGCCTTCGTTAATGTGTTCATAGCACAATAACGAGATGTCATCATATTTTATTCATGTACAATAAATTATAGATAACAAGAATTAATGACCCACACGGCTGTAAAAGAAAACAAATAAATAAAAAAAGACAACAAAGTCAGATTCATACAGAACATACATAATATCCCAGTATCCCGTTTTCGAAAACAGATCTTCTTCCTGGGATTTGAGAACAAAATGAGTGTAAATATATAACGAAAAATATGGAATACACACTTTTCAGCTTATATTTTTTGACTTCTTTCACTTGTGCTGCCGTAAAAATCAGTCTTGCCATCTAGAACCCGTTTATCATCTCTAGAATTCTATCGATACAGGTCTGTAAAAGCATGTTACACTTTTCTGACATGTCTGACTGTCTTGTCGCTATGGTCTTGGGCAAATTTAAAGCTTTAAAGACAATGGCTGCGGTTAATGCATTTTTCAACTTATCTTTTAAGAACAAAAGGTAGTACTACACTCTAAAACAGGTTTAATTTCCACTCATCTTATTCCCTGATTTGTGTCGTTTCTTTGCTTGTTCAGGTTGTTGTCCGACTGGCTGGGTTAGACAGGGACGGTCATGTTATTACATTGACGATACTCCAACCGCGAAATGGAGCGATGCTCGGCAAAGATGCGAAAACATGGGGGCTGATCTCGTCGTAATCCGATCAGCCAAGGAAAACGACTTTATTTTCGACCTGGTCAAGAAGCAGAAAAGAATCACATGGTATGGTGCGTGGCTTGGGCTCCAGCGGGGAGCTGACTCCAAATTCTACTGGGTAGACGGCACTCCACTGGAGGGAAAGTATTCGGCATGGAATCCTGGGGAACCTAACAACCAAAAGGAGCACTGTGGCCACATGTGGGGCCCGATAAGGCAAAGACCAGGAAAATGGAATGACGTCTTCTGCGACTTACGGGCTTATGAGCGATTTGGCAGAAGATCCCCCGTTGTAGTTTGCCAGAAACCCAGTTTAGAAGCTGAGACCCTGGGTCGCCTATAGGACCATGCTACTGAGTTAAGCTGTCATTATTAAACGGTAACTGACTAGATTTTACTGCGTGTGCCAAATAATCTATTCCTGATCTTTGCAAGAGCGTGCCATTCGCTCGATATATAATCAACTTAAGCTGAGTCAAAAATAAAGGAGGTGTTGGGAACTCAATAGTGTGGTCTTTTGAACTTTGCTGCATTAATATTACATTCAGTGAAACTCCACAAAAGTCCACCTTGCACACAAGCGGATAACACATTCTAAACGAGCCTGTTTTTCATCCTTTCGGTGATCGCTATTGCATAACATAGCCCCAGACAGCGCATTCAACCCCCAAAAAACTCGGACGCGTTTAATTTCGGATGGGCAACTTTCGGCCTTCAGATTTCAGAGAACAAAAGAAGGAATAACAGAAGAGTGCCACCAGCTCTTAAAAAAATAAATAAAAATAACAACAACAACGCAGAAGGTCTATACCGTGTCCAGCGACATCAATTTTACACACAGTAAAAGTAGCCAACGGAACTCAGTCCAGAAAGTGTTTAAAAGCCACGCGCTAAAAGAACAAGCGCTTTTAAAAGGTGTAGGTTTACTGAAGGTAAGGATTACCTTTTCAGAAGTTCCGTTGTTACTGGGAATTTTTTCGCGACCCAAATAATTGTGTCTTTGCATCCCAACCGAAATTTCCGGTTAACCGTTGTTTTTTAAAAGGAGTATAATATTCAGTGTAAAGTGGTGATGTCGTATGACTCCAGAAACGTAATTGATAATTAATGATGCCTTGGATTTGATATTTGCCTGGTTTTTGCCTGATGCTATTAATAAATGAGATGATACAACTCTAATAATCAGCGACCGGGCAGGATTACTGAAACGTAATCGATACATCTACCGTTGTTTAAAAATGAAGATATCTACGATATGTAATGTGATTATGCCTGTACGGGATTAGTCGTACGGCACACGTTTTGAAAAATGTATCGGAAAGTGTCACCAGTTACTGTTGTATTAGTGGTAGTTGTCCTCGTTCGAAATTGGCAGCTTTCTCTCTCTTTTTTTTTCTCTAAGACTAGAGGGACAGTAATTTTTCCACCCCGTTCAATTAAATTAAAACAAATATAAACTGGCTTAAGGCTGTGCTGAGGACTCAAGGGATTTCCCGAAAAAATTGGCGTTGCATCGATTAAACTCGTAATAAATGGACAATCTTCGGACAATCGCCTTCTCGTATAAACACATCGAAATTTTTGTAAATAAAAGAGTGGCGAGGCGAGATCTCGGAAACCGAGGCAGGCCGGTCGACCGGGAGCATATGAAAAGGCCCTTAGCTTAGAAAAGGATTTTTGTTTACGCTAGCTCAGTTTGGTCTATTCAGATTAATATAATATGTCGCAGAAAATTAGGGAACACATTCATTTTACTCGAATTTACATGCTTTTTATGCCTGTCCGAAAACTGATCCTAGCTTTCCATAGAAAAGTATTTGATTTTCTGCATACCTGATGACAATGTAAGGCCATTCCACCAAAGATAACTCTACTTTTTCGCTACAAGATCACTAAGGACTTCCAAGCGGATATTCTCGTAGGGTGCCCCTATTGCCCTAACTCGCATCGGAAGCTATTAATTCTATTATGTTTTTCTAAAAAGTACTTATTAAAAACTGCACCAAAGTGCGTGGTGGATGCTTAAGTTGCAGACAAAAATGATTGATACTGTACTGGTTTCTGTACCCTAGTACGGTAATTTGTAACAAAATTGAACCTTTATTTTAATGTTCCCACCGATACAAAGTGACGCTAAAAATAGGCCAAGTAAAAAACTAATTCGTAGTAGACGGTTTTGAAAGATTAGATAGGTATGCACAATGAGTGCATTTAGAATCTACAGGTCACGTAGCTCTAAGAAACGCGACAAAGGAGTGTTTGACCGCGGTCTCTGGAGTGTTGTAAAGTGATATGTTGTTGTCCTACGCGCGGTAATGGCGTATATACCCACTACACTAACAAAGGGATCTGGACAGGGGCACCCAACGACAGTTTTCTCTCAGATCCTTTGAAACGCAATTTTAGGCTATCTGGAGTGCCTTTAAAGCTCTGTAGTTTCATTTTAGGCCGCACTATAATATATTTATCTGTTCGGTCATTCTAGGGCAACTTGAGTCTTTTCGAAATTACTAGGGCATCTTTGTCTATTTCTCGAAAACCTTAGGTCTTATTTCCTTTCCGAAAATTTTAGCTGACCTTTTTTTGTTACTCGAAACAACATTTTGAATCCGAAAACACTAGACATTAAGTTTTTCGTACCAGGAAAGTTCGAAGAGAAAATTCCCTTTAGAAAATTGTAGGGAATTAAGGGCCTTCCGAACAGATAATTTACCGAAACGATCCGTTGGGTGCCCCTGTCTGGAGTAGTTAACACTGCAGTTGAAAATTTTCTACAACAGATCAATGTCAAACGACAAGCCTATTATAGTCAAAGTTTTCTGGCAACCATGTGGATATTTGCCTAAAAGTTTGTTGATAGGAGAAAAGTGATAAGTCGCTTTGCTTTGTGAATTATAACTAATACTTTGCAACGACATGTATTAACCTTTGAAAATTATATTTTTTTTTAAGGCCAATAACATCATGAACTTGTGTCTGACAATAGTGACAACTACCAAAAATGTCTGCCCTTCCCACTTCTGTTCTCAATCGCTGTTTCAATTGAGAAAACTTCCATAATTCCACTATAGGCTACTAAAATTCAGCGGGCTTGAAAAAAAAAACTTAAATTCCGCATCGAAAGTGTTAATTAATTGCATACATGTATGCACATGCACGTACGTACTGCATTGATTACCATAGTAGAGTGAGCCGGTAGTTATTACCGATCAGTAAGGTCATTATAAAAATTAAGAGGACTAAACATGTCAGCATTTTGGCTGCAATATTTTAAAATTTTGAGGTAATTGGTAGCAACCAATAGCAGAGTTACACGTCAGCATGGTCCTCTCCCTAGTTTCTCCATATACCGTACGTACCCATCAAATTAGAGGAAGTTGTCTGTAGATAGCTTGGAGGATCAGTTCTGCAATAGGTAGGTCGACCGTGGAAGAACCTGAGAATTTGATCATAGCTCAAGATAACTGACTTTGTTTTACTTTTGGCAGGTTTGCTCTGTTTTGGCAACGAAGTTTTAAGAGGTGGTCTTATTGTCTACTCGAAAGGACTACGATATTCAAGGTGAGTATAAGCCTTAAAATAATAGCGCTAGTTTAATACAGTTCAAAGGCTACTTTCGTTACCTCAGGTGAGGAAGCAGGGATGGCGCAGTTGTGAGAGCACTCGCCTCCCATCAACGTTCCCCGGGTTTGATTCCCGGTTTGTTGTTTGTTCTGGTGCATGCTCCGAGAATTTTCCCGGTACTCCGGTTTTTCCCTCGCCTCAAAACCCAGCACTTCTAAACTCCAATTTGATCTGAAAGGTGTGCCCAATTAGTGCTCTGCGCTAAATACACTGACACTTAAATAAAGCGATTTATCTTACAGTTGAATGCGCCTAGTCTTTTTCTACAACCAGCATGTTGATACGTAGAAGTAGGGACGTGATTGATTCTCTGCTAGCTAGGAGTTCACAATTCTTGAATTCATGCCAAAATTTTATATCATGCATGGGATATTTGTCTGTTTAACTGATGTAACAACTCTCTATATTATTTTCCCGATTTTCAGTTCATGGAAAACAATGAAATTTTATGCAAGGAAATTTCATCGACAAGTCGCTGTTAAATATACGAAACTGTGGAAGTCGTAAGCGGATCTTTGATGTAGTATCATTATGCTTGCAAAAGGTTGGATTTCATATTTCCTTTCAAAATATAGCCGTAATAGGCTCTTATTCCATTTCTTGCCTTATTAGTTGAAGATGTCATCGCTCAAAGCTAAACGGAATTTCCTGTCACCATCGGTCTCGTCATTTGTTATCCGCCATTTTTAATGTCATTAAGGTTAAACTAAAACTATAGAGACTCTAAAAAAAACATATTGAAAGAAGAGGCTGTTCGGAGGCCTGCTTTCGGGGTTCCACGACAAACTCGAAGTCGTAAGAAAGAATATTGGTACATCTAACGGCCGATATACGCGATCTTAGAGTTTGAATAACAAGTGACAAATAATCTTGGATAGATAAAACTGAAAATTGATGCCAACACAATAAGATAATCAAGAAACGATATT
The DNA here is from genome assembly GCF_977016875.1 of Pavona decussata. NCBI lineage: Eukaryota > Metazoa > Cnidaria > Anthozoa > Scleractinia > Agariciidae > Pavona > Pavona decussata. The sequence continues at coordinate 928,397 of NW_028145705.1, forward strand.
GAATGCCAATACCATTTACCCACGTTGCTAACGAAGAATTGCTCATTTGCTTTACTTCGGTAAAAGCTGAGGTCGCAATCTTTTACTTATCTCTTAGAAAAAATATGAGAATAGGCAATCACTGCGAGAAAAATCGCGTGCTGCGAGAAACCCTGGAACCAGACGACACGACGCTCGCGTCACGCTCGCGTCACGTGTCTTCACGGGAAGCAAATTTTCTCGCGCAACTCGCGTGTTTCGGCTGCTCCATTTTCCCTTAGAGAACAAAGAAACTACTCGTTAGTCTAATTACCTCGAGCCTGAGTTGGTACATTTTCCTAAGAGTAATTCTGTTCGTGAGAGTAATTTTATGGATCACGATGGAGCCACAGGCCTTTGCGATAATATATCAATCAATTGTAACGCATTCGGCTCCTTCAATAAATCAGTGCATGAATGAGTGCATACATGAAAGAGGAGTTTAGTTTTGATGATAGAATCAAGAAATGAAAATTTTTCTTGTAGAATTTTCACTGAACAAATTTTAGGATTTTTTTGTATGGAAAGAAATTTTTGAGAAGAAATTTTAGATTTTGAATAGGACACGATACGTTTCAAAGGACAAAACTTATTTAGGATGAGACCTAATCCATCGTTTGTTGTTTACACTAAAAAATCCTTTTTTATATTGCAATTAATAAGCTTATCAAGTGTGATGAAAACTAGAAATAATCGATGTTTGCAGCATAAAAGTAAAGAAAAATATGAATAGAATGCGAACAAAAAATGTTGGAAATCATGAACATATTTATACGCTAATTATTTACATTCACTCGCTAGTTTGACAAAGATGAATTAAAATGTTTGATTTCATAACCCTTCCTTCATCAACCACGCTAATCACATGCTCAACATGCAAACGTTTTTGTGATTCTTCACAGAATAAGGATGACTATTAAAGAAGCGGTGTTACTTCTTTCCATTACCATTTTTCCATTGGTGACGGGGGCACTGCGTCTCGATGGGCCAGGAGGTAAATAAATACTTTTGTCATGCAAAGAGTAGGAACGACAAGTGCAAAAATACACTAAATCAACCTCATTGACTTTTGTATTGTATTTAACTGAAACCCATTGTAAGTCTCTTTTTCTCTTTACTTAGTCAGTAGGAGCATTTAATTTAATAATGTAACTATTATTTTTTTTTTTGTAAATTAGGTTAGTGTCTTCAGTTGGTATTGTTACTATTGTAAGCAGAGTTTAGTATTCTAGAGTTAATAAAAAATAATTTTAAAAAAACTTCGTTGCCACAAATGCTTATCTTTTTTGAACGTTTCTTTTTTTTTTAGTTTTTCATTTAAGTATGTGTTAGTATGGGAAACTACCCACATTGTTTTAGTTAAAAAAAAAAAAAAAATAAAAAAAACTTCTGTTATGCAAGGACGATGACGGGAAAGGGCGAGTAAAGGTGATGAATGTGAGGATTTGTTTGGATCTAAAGGCACAAAATACTATTCGTTTTCTTGACAACATATATCTGCATCATCATCATCATCTTCATCATCATCATCATCATTATTGTAATTATTATCATTATCATAGTTATTGTGAGCACTATCGCACTATCACCGTCATCCATCATACATTTTCCCATCACTTCATGTTGTCATAATTGTTGACAAATTGGATATCTTCATTTAGAGAACACGAATGCAAAGACTGAAAGAAGACTTTGAGCTCAGTCTTAATCCACGTCAATAATCTTCAGATATATTTGAACATTAATTCCTTCGCAATACCAGCAAGCGTGATGGTGACAAAAAGTTATTGCTTATCTCCATAGATTCTATCGAAATCGGCGAAGGCAGTAATGAGATGTGCCTCAAGGAAGGGCTGAAGGAAGATATAGCAGCGATAATGAGACGACTCGAGGATCTGGCGACAAAAGTTGAAAGTTGTGGACGTGGACAGAATGGTAACTGAAATAAATGGAGTCCAATTCATAACTATACACAGAGATTTAGAATAAATATATTAGAACGTAAGCGGCACAATTTTTTGCCATTTTCAAATTATTATTGCTGGCAAATATTAAGGCAAATTTTCGAGAAAGAAAATTTAAAGGACATCATTGATTTTACAGATTTTGTTTTTCCTTGGGTTGACACTTCAAACAGACACATGATTTTTAGACTGTGGTACTACACCTCCCTGTTATTGTTCGTTGTTGCAGCTGTTTACTCGGCTTCACAGATTGTGCGATTGCATAATTTTTTTTTTGCTGCCGCTTACAATTCTAATTTAGTGAGACAGAGAGCTACATTTTTTTAGTGTTGTACACTACCTAATGCTACCCTCCTTAGAAAGGACTTATTTATTAAATGGGCGGCACGTGTACTAACTCAAATTGTCTCAGCCAATGGGAAGCGAGATAGTAGTCAAAATCTATAACAACACTGGATCGTGAATGATACTATTTTCTGGCCTTCTTGTTGTAAATAGCTCAGTTTCCGTTAAGTAATAGGAAGAAATTACGGGGAAATTATCGGAAAAGGCGTCTGTTCTTCTAGGTTACTCCCCTATATAAGATATTTAGGTTTGTCTTGTGACAAAGACGTTTGGTCTAAGATAGGGTACCGAATTAAAAGCTTTTAACTTGCAACAAGAAACAAACAAACAAACAAACAAAAACCACAATTGACCTTAAAGTAATCAAAATGAAACGAGAAATAGGGATATGACATAAAAACATAAAATTAAGCTTGGGGGAGTTTTTTTTTTTTTTTTATACATTTGAAGTATGAAGCTTCTGATTTATAAAAACCTATTTGTCAAAAAAATATTGTTATCATAGCAACATCAAAGTTAGAAGCGTGTCCAAAATTTACCACTCGCACAGAGATCTCCTTGAAATCAAGTTCAGGCTTTTTTCAGGCCTTCTTTTCGCAACTTAAGTTGCGTACTAACTGCGATGATCTTTCATCTATTTAATTTTCCTCAGTTCAAATATATGTTTCATATATTCATATTCATTTATTAATTCTTCACGGGTCAGATTACGAATTCACAATATAACCAGCTCCCAGTTGACTTGATAGCTCAGTTGGTAGAGCACCGCACTAGCATCGTAGAGGTTAAGAGCTCGAATGCGGTTTAAGGTTACATTTTTTTTAAGTTTTCTTTTTGCAACTGCTTAAGTTGCCTACTGACTGCGAGGGTCTTTCGTCTATTTACTTTTATTTTCATATAACCATTTTTTTTTTTTTATACTGTCCACCAGGCTGGGTCTCAGATGGAATTTCAAGTTATTATATACTAAGTCGCAGATACAAAACAATGGCAGATGCACGACAACAGTGCCAGAATCTTGGAGCAGACCTCCCCATTATCAGCTCAGCCAAAGAAAACAATTTTATTGCTGATCTGCTCGCGAAGGAGGGCAAAAGTTGGGCATGGGTGGGTCTCCAGCGAAATATCGTTGATCTGGAATTCTACTGGGTTAATGGCTCGAAACTAGGAGGAACGTATGACGCGTCGAATGACGAGGAACCAAACAGCGGTGGGGAAGTAGAGGGAAAGTGTCACGCGTGGAGTGATGATGAACCAAACAGTGGTAGAGGAGTGGAGGGAGAGTTTCACGCGTGGAATGACGGAGAACCAAACAACGATCGGGGAGTGGAGTATTGTGCCTACATGATGGGACAAGTTAGCCATAAAGGAAAGTGGAATGACTGTCCTTGTAAAATGGTTGCAGATATAGTGAGCCCATACGTTCTTTGCCAGAAAGCCATCTGAGATGGCCAGTTCACCCTTATACCAAAGCTGTAAGCCTTACTTCCATTGGTATTATAATAATTAGAATAGGCGCTTAAGGTAATATTCCGTGTTATCTCGGCATTGCAGTTATCGCCAGAAAAGAGAACTCGTAGCGTAAATAAGTAAAATTAAGAAAGAAAGAAAGAAACATTTAGCTTCATTTTTTATCTTTAACGTTTTCTCATGCTTGATGCATTATACTTATAACGTTGTTTGCATAATTCTTTCAGTCTTTGTTATTTTCTTTATCTGAAGAGATAGAAATACCTGATAAAATAAACTCGCATTTCATATTGTAAGCTATTTTGTACTAACTTGAGTGCATCACACCTCTTTCGGGGAACGGTCACCATTATTTTCATTTCATCTTAGAGATTAAGAGATGTTAATGAGCCAAATTGGTGATATTGTTTACTTAAGCCAATTTTATCGCGAGGGAATTCCCATTCACATGTATGCGGCTCAATGTAAGTAAGCCTGATTTCACTCTTTAATCTCTCGGATAAGATATTTTCTTAAAAATAAAACGCTGTGACATAAGATGAACAAAGGTTGTAGTTCAGGTATTCCAGTTTGTTCAAAAATGATGATTTGGTTGCAAACCCGCAGCAGTGGCTTACTTCCATCAGCGCAGAAAAAGAACTCAAGGACGATGCCTCCTAATACAGAAGACTTTCTTGGACCATCCCGAGATGCACATAACCCATGCGCAGTATCAAATGGACGCATCACCCTTAATAAAAGAAATATTTTGTAAGGTTAGAAAGCATATACAGACTACAGATGGAACTATTTCTTTCATTTTAAGATGACTCTGTATACCTTCGTAAAATAATTTTAAGAGCGAGTGCACGGGAAAATCGAGCAAAGGGCGGCTACAGTCGAAAACCTAACCTACCCTCATTTTCAGTCTGTAGATAGATATTAATGAGTTTACAAACCTGCTGGGGTTTACTTTTCGAAATACGGCCGATTTTTGTTTTTTTGAGATTTTCGATTTCACCCATCTGACGGCTGAAATTAGCCGCCTCACAAGGGAAAATCGACCGCCTGAAAAAATTGCTTCGCGTAACCAAAAAAGCGATTCTATCGACAATCTAAAGTTCAATTTCTATAAAATGGACATCTAGCGTCCTATTTACGACAGATCTCTGGTTCTGAAGTATAAAGTCAACACTTATCAAGCGGATTCTAAATGGTCAGTTGACAAGAGCTCACGAATGCGAAAATTTATAGGCAAAACTAAAATCGAGCTCTTGATAAGTGGGAATCCTCCAAATTGCCCCAAATTCTGGTTTTGAAGCCTTGAGATATAATATTTTCACGTACATTAAAAGTTTGGTTGTGTTTTTCAGCGAGCGCTTCAAAATGAGTCGACCGATTTGAAGAAATTTGTGCTAAAATTGACTTAAATTGACCTTAGGGTGTTTGTTTACATTGACCAGTCGCACCGATCACATTAAAATGAGCCCTCCGAAATAACTCATTTTCTCAAACCATAATTCATTTGAGAAGAAATTTAACTCACCATTGTTTAATGGAGTCGACTTGGAGTGTGGGTTCTTGACTATCTATATCTTGCAGTGGCAGAATAAAGCCGATGGAGACTGCAATCGGTTGTCCAAACTGGATCTGATATACATAGTTTCGGAAACTTCTTTGTCGCATTTGCTTAGAATTCTATGTAAATGTAACAAACACTGCAGTTCTTCAATCAAATGCCTGGGTAAGTTGTTGCGCCATCTGAGAGACTGTAACACACTTAGATCCGGTAAACAGTTTGGTCTGTAGCTAATAAGAACTCACTGCACTCTGTAGAGACGCGAACGGTCGATTGCGCGACAGATTTTGAAACACCCCACAGGCTCACCGCAGGAAATTTTTGCGGGAGTTTATTTTTGCCTTTTGTCGTGTGTTTCGCGGTAACTAATTTTTTTATTAGGACAGCGTGGTTATTCTGGTGGGTAATAATTCTTGCGATTGGCAAAAAGTCGCATTCAAATGGATTTGATAACGTCTTCGGTTTTTAGCAGGAGCCCATAAAGCTCCTGGTAAGTATGTGCAATCGAAATAAGGTTTTAAGACAATACTATGTGTACTGCACGTAAAACACATTACTGTAATCATTGTCAATTCATCACCGCTGCAACGTTTATCAAATGTCAAGCGGCAATTCTATTCCGGGGTTGGGTGTGAGGGAAAGGAGGTGAGGTGTACAGGTGAGGGGTAGGGAGTGAGGAATGAGGGGTACGTGTGAGGGGTGTGGGCTGAGGATCATCATGCTGTATGATGCTCAATGTTGATGCAGTGAGAACCTTAACGTATTGAGCCACATCAACGTTCCACTAACAAATGTTCAACTGACAAGAAAAGAAAGAGAAATTGCAGGTATTCCTGAGACGCATCAATAACTGACATTCACTCAGTAATGTCGCCGTTGTTTGAGAAAGCGAGAGTGTTGCGTTTATGCACGTAACAAAATTTTTCTGTGAACGAACTAGAGCTTTTACATTATTGCTAATTTATTTGAATTCAATTCACACACATATTACCTATATGGTGCTTAATAGAATTTGGTTCCATGGCAGCCCAAAAACCCCTTTCACACTGATCATGGTATGACACAACAGCGTACACTGGTTTTTCGTATTTTTGACACATTTAGAGGAAAAGAAGCAATTGATCTCTTTTTGGGAAGACAAAAATTAAAATAGGTAAGACTTCCACTTGCTAAACCACCATTGATTGTCATTTACCATTAACAATGCATATAATCGTCGAAAATTGATTAAAATCGATGAAAGTCGATACTCACAACTCAATATTCGGAAGCAAAAACATGCATCCCCCTCGGAAGCATTTATTTAACACTATCTAAATTATTGCAGTTAGCCCGCGCCGAAAAAACCTAAAACCATGGCTACCCCCCCGGGGGGGGGGGGGGGGAGGGGTACTAAAAAAAAAAATTAATACGGGAAGGCTTCGCCCCGAGGTCCGACCCCTTACCCTATTATATACTATTTTTGGCAGAAAAGGTTCCCCTTTCGTATACCTTCCATTGACAAATGGTACCCCTTTCGTATACCTTTCATTGAAAAATAATGAAAGGCCCTTTTAAATACCTAAATGACAGAGTTACCTACCTTTTCATATACTTCGACTCTTGAAATCCCTACCCTTTCATATACCTCAAGCGTGAAAAAGGCACCCCTTTCGGGCAGAGCTTCCCCGTATAGACTATTATAGAGAGTTCCCCCCCCCTCCCCCCTCGGGGCGGCTACACGAGCGATTTTTCGATCGCGCAGGTGATGCGATTTTTTTCAAATTTTGTCGCGTCGCCAGTGCGAGATGAAAATCGCACATAAAGCCACCCTCGACCTGGCGACGGAACAGGTGAAAAAATCGCAAGCAAAAAGTCGCCAGAATTGAAATTTTCGCGACAAAGTCGCAGATATAGTTGCCAGTGTAGCCACCCTGCAACTAAGCCTTGAAATTGCGTCTTCGTCATACGCAATAGCTCGCGAAACACCGGGGTATTCTCGACTGCAATTTCCGTCAGAAGTTGATGGTAAAATTCCCCGCTCTTTTCTCCTTGCCAGCCACGGACGGACCCACGTTGACCTTTTCTTTTCTTCTTCCTTCGTGTGCTTTTTACCGTCAAGAAGAAGAATGCATGTAGTTGATAAAACAATATCCTCGTCCGAGGGCCGCCTGCCATGATTGTTTATAGTGCTCAGGTCTCTTGAAGTATGCAATTCGCGCGGCTTTCAATTTGTCGCGAATCTCGCCAGAATTTGTCACTCGTGTAGCCACCCTCTAGGGCTGGCGACGGGACAACATTTGAAAAAATCGCATCACCTTAATTCGCGAGCAGAAAATCGCTCGTGTACAGAGCTAGCATACACAATGGCATATCGCTCACATTCATAATTGGTCAAGAAAACCTCCAATCAGTATGTATTTGAGTATTCCCCGATAATGATTGATCGTTCAATCAATCAATCAATTAATTTGCCCATTCCAAAGTTTTTGCATGGCATCGTAGATTAAATTATACTTGGGCAGGCGCCCTCAGCAAACCCTTTAGGGCTTTACGATGAGGAGAGCCACTGATCAAGTTTTACAATTAAACATGGGTGATGGCTGTACACAACATAAACATTTCGCGGCGGAAGGGGGGTGGGGGGGGGGGTTCATTGCCTCATGTTAGGGTAAAGGAGTGTCGCTGGAGGCTTTAACCCTGTCCCTTGTATGGACCAAAATAACCCTAAATACATACTCTGTGTAGGACTAATATCTAGGCGTTAAAATGATCTTATGTTGGCTTATGACCTGCTAAGTAAAAACAGAACAACGTCTCCGATTTCGGGTTGCCAAATACTTGACGACCGTCTTGCAACGATACCCTGTCGCTTGAAATTATACACTGTGTTCAGGGAAGGCGGGGGGGGGGGGGGGGGGTGGCAAAAACCATACCTGGCGCGCACGCTACCCGTGTCTTAGATCTCTCTTATCCCCTTGGAAGCGTGACCCATCCCGAATTCTTTTGCTCAAACGTCCCCCCTCCCCTCCCCCTCGTCTGGATAGCGGGAGATCGGAGATGCGCAGGTTTGCGTAACTGCATTTCAACAAACGGGTAACTCTTGGATAAGCGAGGACCACTTGACAAACAGCGTCCTCTCTAGTCGTATATCATAGGCGCTTCGTTGCAGTCACGCTATCAAGCTGCCGTGTGCGTTGCTTTTTAAGCATTTTATTTTGTATTATTACAAGGTCCACCGGTCCACGGTAGGTGGAGCATTAGCCTCTTTGGCATATGCCGCTGATTCATTGAATCTTCTATCAGCAAATGTCGGTTAGTTCTGATGCAAAGAGTGTGACCGCTTAGTTTCCCAGGCAGTGACTGTTGGTTCGATATACCGATCCCGGTGGGGGAAGGGGGGGGGGGGGGGGGTGGAGGTCGGTACTCCCTTATGTGACCTTACTTAACGGGAAGGTGTGGCTCGATAGGGTATGGTTTTCAAGGTGTTCTGTCTTGTCTTAAACAGGGTATCGCTACTTGACCTAATGGCTAAAACAAGACACTAGTGTATTCTTATTTCATTCTAGTGTTAAACAGGGTATGATTTTGGGTTAAATGTCTTAGATAGGGTCTGAAAATTTTGAATTCTGACTTAAACGGGATAGGGAAATCAAAGAATTGTGGGGGTCAGGGATTGAACCTCCCGGGCTGCACCTCCCTATCCAAGAATCTGTTAAGTACCCCCCTACCCCCCCCCCCCCCCCTACCGCCCGAGATATCGATATAGCACCGAGAATAAATATCTGCAACAGCAGAGCGGTTGGGTGGCTGAAATATCGAGGGGGCGGGGGATTTGCCAGAATAAAAATCGAGTAGCAAGAATCTTAAAGAAAACATATCAGGTACAACGTAAATTACCAGTCAAATCAGAGTGAATTGCGTGACGTATTGTTGTCACATGCATACAAACCAGCAGTTTCCTATCGCTTGTTATCCGAAACGCTGATATGTCTCTAAGCCCTAAACTGTTATTTGATGTCAGTTCCAATTTACCACAACCGACAAGAAAATAGGAGTCAAGTAGTTTTGGAAATGGCTTTCCATATAGCACAGGTAGTTCCATTTGTGTCATCTTAATGTTTCAAGTTCTCCCGGGAAGGCAATCTATTCAAACGCCGTATCAACGTCGGTAGTCAAGATCAAAACGAACTTTCACTCCAGCGAACAGGAACCTGATATTAAATGGTGAGTTAAATTCTTTCCTTTAATGAAACATGGAATAGGATAATGAGTTATTTCCGGAGGCGCTCGTTTCAATGTGATCGAAGCAACTTGTTTGTGTAAACAAACACTTAAGTCAATTTTAGGTCACTTAGCGCGCGATCACGCAAAATTTCTTCAAATTGGTCGACTGATTCTGGAGCGCTCGCCAGAAAACCCAACCAAACTTTTAATGTACGTGAAAAAATTATACCTCAAGGCTTCAAAACCACAATTTGGGGCAATTTGGAGGATTCCCACTTATCAAGAGCTCGATTTTAGTTTTGCCTATAAATTTTCGTATTTGTGAGCTCTTGTCAACTGAACATTTAGAATCCGCTTGATAAGTGTTGACTTTTCATTTCAGAACCAGAAATCTGACCTAAATAGAACGTTAGATGTCCATTTTATAGAAATTGAACGTTAGATTGCCGATAGAATCGCCTTTTTGGTTACGCGAAGCAGTTTTTTTCGGGCGGTCGATTTTCCCTTGTGAGGCGGCTAATTTCAGCCGTCAGAGGGCGAAATCGAAATTCTCGAAAAAATCCAAAAATCGGCCGTATTTCGAAAAATAAACCCCAGCAGGTTTGTAAACTCATTGATATCTATCTACAGACTGAAAATGAGGGTAGGTTAGGTTTTCTACTGTGGCCGCGAATTTTCGATTTTGCTTGATTCTTCTGTGCATTTGCACATGCACATTTGATAAATGTTAAATGTTAACATCCTGATCGGCATTTGGAAGTAACAAGCGCAAGAGGGTAATTGAAGTAATTTGTTTGTCAAAATCACCGTAAACTAAATGAAGGCTGTTTTATTAACGGATTATATTATTGCTATTGTAATCCTTTAAGAAAAAATAAAATAAAATAACCATAACTTCATAACGAATGTTTAACTTTATTGAAGTGTCAAAATATTTAGTCCTGTGGACTAATTGGGGACAAAAATCAAAACGAACTTAAAAGATAAATAAAACTATGTACAATCATGCTAAAACTACGTTAAAATTCGCAACCATTGACAAAATTCATATACATCCTAAAATACAAGTATAAATCTATGTAGTTCTACATTTACAATTATAAAATCAATAAAATCCAAGTGGAACAAAATAAAAATGCAACTTATGAAAATTCTAGCACATCCATGTATGGAAGCTAGTGAAAATTGCTTGTTTCGAGACAACAAGAAATTCCATTTAGCGAGATTCTGTTTTCTAATCTTTAGAGACTTGATTAGTAGTCAGCATTCTTTTAAGAAAATGCGTCGTAAGTATATATTATAAATAATCACATGAGGCCGAGTAGAATTAAGGATTAATTTTCACGCGTATTATACAAGTGAAAATTAAACCTTAATTCGACGAGGACTCATTGCAATTATGTGTTTATAAGATAGAGGGAAAATTTTCTTAAAACTATCAAGGCGCTTCGTAAATATAAAACAGTCAGCCCCGCTGACCTGGAGTAAAAACACCCACCCGTGAGTAAAAAAAAAACGAAAAAACAAACAAACAATTCACCTGTCTCTTAACTTACAAATCAGACAAAACGAGAAAAGTTGATTACCACGACATGTAATTAAGAGAAAATACAAATTTAATTCATAAGCAAACTAACGAGAATAAAACAACCTGTAGCTGCACTGTGAAGCTTTCTACCACTTGAAAATCACACGAACACAGATCGATAAAAATAGCAAACCGTGGGTCCAAAGAAGGAACTCGCAGAGTAATTTGTTCCACTGAATTTGACCTGCTTCTTCTTACCATAAAAACTGAGCCGGGTACTGCTATTATTGTTCGGTTATTGTTTGTTGGAAGAAGCCGTAGCGAGGTGAAAGCACTTGGTCGCGGGCCTCTCGTCCATGAACGATTTCAGTTTTTCAACCGAACAAATCCGATCAAGTTTTAACTTTTGACACAAATAATCTTTTGCTGTTTTTTCTGAGAAACGAAAGTTCGCCTTCCGGAGTTTTCTTTTAGCTGTAGCACTTGATTTCTAAGTCTTTTGGCACGCATAACCCGGCTTAAAACTCCAAAGTACTAAAAAGATGTCGTTGTTCTTTCTGCACAAAATGAAGAAACCAACTTAATGTAGAAATGGCGTGCTCAGCCAATGAGGAGCAAGTATTTTCGGTGTTCGACCAATCAGCAGTGAGTAATTTTGCCCTCTGTTTCGATCAATCAGCATTCAGTTATTTTGCCCTTTTATGTTATAAAGTCAGTAAATCGAGTTGTCTTTTATTTTATCCTGACAATTTTGCTTTAAGTTGAAATGTTAATAAATAAACTATTAAGCGATCACTTGCAAAACTACCCAAAAGTAGTCAATTAAAAAAAAAAGTCCTCAAAATTAAATACCATGTAAGTTGTCTATGTTAAAGGCACTGTCACATAGATTTTGCTGTATGTTGGCCAAAACTGCTGAAGTATTTGAAAATGAACCCCTTCTTTTCTTTAACGTGAAATCACGGTTAGAGAACCTGGAGGGAAATATGAAATGATTTCTCTGAGGAAGTAAGGACCTATATTTCTTTTTAACGATTTTTCCAAAATGAAATGAAATGGCTATTTTTTCCATGTTGTAAACCATTTTCTTCCTAGCCATCCGCAGACAGAAATGATTGATAATAGTTTCTGTGCATTAGTAGGGTTATTTTTAACAAAATTTTACCATTATTGTAACGTGTCCATCGAAACAGATATGTTTTTTCGCTATTCAACGTGACACTAAAAACAGGTGACAATACTTCTTTAAAAATACATGACTTGATTTATCACGGCTACCCTGGAACCGGACTACTTAGCAGTATATGAGGTTTCTAAACAGTTCCTCTACTGCTGCCGGCCCGCTCTATGAAATTCAAATTCAAATTCTGTTAATTACCTTAACTCCCCACCATAACCCCTTCTAACTGCCTCTGTATCGTCCACCTTCTGGCCTCGTCAGAATATTGTTACCCTCCATATAGAGAACATGGGAGCATAGGTCAAACAGTCTCAACCTCTCCTCCCTCCTCTACAAAACCCAAAACAAAAACTTAACATCCTCGCATAACAACAAAAAATAACTTAAAGATAACCACTATAGTCTATAGTTACGCATTTCATCAAAATTCTGCATGAATTTCCTAATCGGCTATAACGTCTGCCCATTCCAGAATTCCGGTATTGGTGTGAAGACATGAGGTACTGAGAGGGACCGTCACTGCATCCATCATTAGTGAATTGTTAATCTTCGTTTATGAACCAGCATTGTTTTGACAGGGCGAATGTGTTAACACCACGAATAACCAACATCTTTGAACATCCGGGATAAAAATCGATTTTTAGTCTGCATAGTTCTTATATTAAGGCTCACGGAGTATTTCTTATGTAAGTGGCGGTGCCGCTTATTTTACTACGGATGGAATCTGCGGCGGTATCTTAGGAAGGTCCGAGAACGGTGAGATTTCTCTGGGAGATTACCTTGTAAAACAAAAATATTGCTTTTGCAAATGTATGATTATACAGGAAAAGAAGATTATAGCAAGGGTTATTGAAATTCAGAAAAAAAAAAAAAAAAAAAAAAAAAAAACATTCGGGCTACTGCACAATTTCCAGTGGCAGTTAAGCTTCAATCTTGGAAAAATGTCATATATTGGTTTGAATTTTCAAGGCTTTTAGAACTATCGTTGCTCATTATTAAAATCTGAACAATGAGTTCTTACTCCCAACCTTCCTTCTGCATTCCAATAGTTCTTGCTTTTCCATTATAGTCATGAGGCCCGCAATAAGCTTCTGTGATAGGAACTGAAAACACGCCACTTCCAGGGACTTAAATCCGCTCCAATTCAAACAATTAATCTTGTTTGCACTTACTGAAATACCTGAACGAAAATCTTTGTCCTCGTTACGTTAATTCAGCTTACCTGAGAAAGAAGTGAAAATAGATTTGCTGACATATGAAGAGCACTGCAGGCGATTCCTTTGATATTAAAAAAAAAAATAATAATTAAAAAAAATCAAACATGGCTCAACAGTATCTCATAATTTTAAACATAAAATAGAAAAGAATAGTAGACGGTTTCCAAAAAAAGGTGATCAACTCAAGTAACTGAAATTGCTTCCAATATAAATGCTGCGAGCCTATAATAACAATTTAATAATTCATTGACTAATAATGATCCCACATTACCCTATTAGGCACGGTTAAATCTTTCCGGAAACGTTTGTAATTCACGTGACATTTGCTGTTTTAAGTACAGTGCGTACGCGTGCAGGTCATCAAAAATCTGGTAATTCATGAATTTTTTTAATGTCATTTTCAAGGCATGGAAATACGTGGAATTTAATTTTGGGTCATGGATAGTCATAGAAAATGATGTTTATGGTAAGAAAAGACACTTATAAGGCATTATTTCGAGGAATAAAAAAGCAAGACAATGAATAAAAACAAAAAGAAAGCTACGGATTTTCACCCAGTATAAATAAACACTGTACATTTCAAGACTTTAAGATGAGAAGACTTTCTCGTGAAAGCCTTTTGAAAAAGATATGGGAAAGGTCATGGAAAGTCATGGAATTTTAAAATTCGAAAAGAGTAAAAAACCTATTTGAGGATAATTCTGCTCGTGAATGGTCTCCACCGGTGAAGGGTACTCTCATGCTAAGTACCTTTTTGCCTTTTGCTTAAAACTTTAAAATAATTCACTGAGATTTATGTTCACCACAATCTAGAGAGATAATGCTCAAGTCTTGTCCAAGCCTAATTTCGAACTATACAGAATTTCTGGTTTGCTTGTCGAGCTGGGGTTTTAATAAAGGCCACTACCTGGTCTTTATTGGACTCCGAGATATCACAGCAAGTGTTTTAGGCTCTAAGGTTTTTCGAGATTTTAGTCAAAACTATTTCAAAAGAAGCGACTTTTAATAGGGCAATTTCCTGTTACCCACACCTTTTTCGTAAAGCTAAAGTTTTGCTAATTTTTTTATGGGAAAATGTCGTCAATCACAAACATTGAAGTTCCAACGATATAGTCCAGTTACAAATTCCTTTATACACACAAGGAATTAACGGGATAATTCTTAAATTGCTAAAAGAGTGCAGCGGACAAGCTTATGATTTAGAATCTTATGATTCTCTTAGCCAAATTTCATAGGATCCGACTGATGTCCTATCCATGGTGGTGTGGGGGACTTTAGACAGGGATAGCAGTAAGACCGTCACATATTAGGAAGATTGGAAAAATCTTCCTCATCCTCTCCGTTGAACACTACCAATCCGCCGTGGAGTTATTACTTGAAAAGCAAATCAATTTCTAGAAACATTTGTCCAACACCTTTTTTTTATTGGCGACTCAGCATTCACCCTTAACCTACAATGTTTTTGACAGTGTATTGAACGAATAACATAAAATGACTCGCTCTTACAATTATCTGGAACTGATCAGTTAATACATCAGACAAAGCGACCTGTTAACTTTAACATAGTCAATTTTAATCAAACTTTAATTTAAAACTTATATGCGAGTCTTGCTAACGAGCGAGCTTGCCACATCAGATAGGCCTCTCGCAAAGAGTAAGGAGATCCCTGTTATTCCAAAATGAATAACCATTCAGATTGCATGGATCATCATTCCACTGTCCCCCATTTTTGAGGAAGACAGCATCCTCGTTGCCTTTGGCGTTATTTGGTTCCCCACTCGCCCAGTTCGTATACTGACCCTGTAGTGGGGTGCCATCAATCCAGTAGAACATAGAGTCACTTTTTCGCTGGAGCCCAATCCACGCGGCCACCGTCGTGTCTGATAAGCGATCTTCAATCAGGTTTGCAATAAACTGATTTTCCCCCTCGGAACTGATTACAGCAAGGTCGGATCCCATGGTCTGGCATATCAGCCGAGAATCACTCCACACCTTGGTTGTAGGATCATCGACGTAATAACAAGACTGACCATATTTAGACCAGCCAGTTGGACAGCAACCTAAGAAGAACAATAAGAAATAATAGATTAGAAAATGCAATCGATAAAAACTAAATTATTAACCTTCAACCAAAACCCAAAAGGGGGTACTAAGATAATGAAAATGACTAAGGTTATGATGATGGGATAATGATGATGATGACCCTGATTTTGCTCCTAATGATGATAATGATGACGATGATGATGATCCATGACCAATTTTTTCTCTTAAACAAATGGAAAGGAGAACTTAAGTCTCTATTTTTTTAATGGGCTTATTATTAGAAACAAGAGGCCCAAACTTGTTTAAAAACTCTTTTTCCACGCCTTGTTTTTTTTTTATTGTTTTCAAGGCGTTATCTACAGTTTTACAAACCAGAACATATGTATGTATGTATATATCACGTTTATCTTGCATATTCACTGATTATGACGACATGGTGTCCTCGAAACGTGTAAATTTCATCTTAAAATATTTGTCAAATTCTTCAGTTACTGTTATTACTAATACTGTTGTCGTTTGTTTTGTGTTGTTGTTACCAAGATTTACGGGGTCTGCTGTCCCCATCACCAATGGCAACGCCAGAAGAAATAACACTGCTTTCTGGGTAGTCATCTTTGTTTTACTGGGAAAAATAAAAGAGTGCGATTGGTTATTTTCTTTTTTATCGAATTAAGACAAGTAGTATAAGTTGCTAAACGAGGTGCAGTATCAACAAAAAGCTATCATCCAGCTAAAAAGGGTAATTAAGAGACAACTATCATATTTTTTTATTGCCAATAGCAATGTTAATTTTGTGCATTATCAGCGATGAAGCCAGGTTGAAAATTTCTGCTAAAATATATCTCAGAAACCTTATCCCAAGGTCTTGGTCTCAAATACCACAGAAGCCAAAAATGTGTGTCTTTTCAGGGTGAGGCAAATTTCCTTTCTACGGCATCTGTAAATTTCAAAACATGAAGCTGTTAATAAAAAGCTCATCAGGGTCTTTGCTCAACCTGGTTCTCGTTCTTGCGTAAAAGTAAATTTCTCAGCTCTTTGCTACTTTTACACAACTGCCATGCGACTAGACCAAGTATGGTATCTTAAGTCGCCTACAGTCGCCCAAAATCGCTTAACATCGCCTTAAGTCGCATAATCGCTTAAGACAGGAAAAAAAGCCCTAAAATTGCCGCTAGAACATAAAATTCCTTATTTAAATATAGCAAATATGAATCTATTTTCTTCAATAGTGAAATCACTGGGTTACTGATGTCTGTCAGTAACTCGACTGGTAATCATAACCGTTATATAGTATCGTATACAAGGCCTGATTGTTACACATTTTCAACACAAACCCCAAATAAATGGTACAAGAATATTATTTCGCTGGCATGGCTCCAATTCTTTTAGTTTAGGTTGAATACAACCAAGAGGAACTGTACGGAAGATAAAATTATCCACAATCAGTTAAATTACCGATTTAAAAACTGATCAGGTGCCATTGAACAGTGCATCAATGTAAGGAAGAATAACTTCTGGATATTGACGTGACTAATACATTGGCGATAGGCGTCTATTTCACAACAGCATTTAACTGAGCATTTGTTTGAATTATATATTATCGTAAACAGGCGAAAGGGAAGAAATGTGCCAGGCGTTCTCTGGCCCGGCTGAAGGTCGTTCTCACTGATTTCCTTGGATTTGTTTCTTGCTGCAGTTCTTCATTGACAAAACGTTTCCTGTAATTAACTATTAATACAAAATGTGATATATCAAACACCATCGTTGATTAATTTTCTTAAACAGCAACCTCTACGGAAAATCCCAATCGCAATCTTTGTTTATCCCATATTCGATTGGAGCGTTACTTTAGGTGGTATCTTCAGTTGATACATTTCACCTATTTCAATTGCCTAGGATAAATTCTTATAAGAAGTAAAATTACTAAAAATTTCAAAAGGTAAGGTATTGAGACTAAAACGCAGCGTGATGTCGTCTACTCAGAGACTTGGGACTTGTTTGACTCTTCGCACAGCATGTTCTACTCAAAGGTACTCTTACCGCCCTAAATATTTAATATATAAAACATGACGTATTCGGTCATTTCAAAGATTGTAGTTAGTTTTCAAAAGAAACCATCTTATCGACGGTCGGTCGGTATTACTCAATCCCAAGCCCGTTTAGTTGATATGTTATCGATCCAGTTCGTTGGAGCTTCTCAAATGAATATTTGCCAAACAACTGTTTCCTAGAGATTTTGGAATATTTGACGGACATATAGCTACCGGTTTAAGCTGTTAATCCTTGATCTGATCATAAATAACTTCGTGTCTTATGATTATAATCGTATCAAGCCTTATTTTGTGAATACGTTTGCAAGAAAAAGTGCTATAGTCACGAACACGGATCAAACAAAACAACATCCCTTTATTGCAATGTTATGAGGTGAAAGATATGGATTTTTACTTACCCAACTGAAAAGTAATGATAAATCCGTTTATCTGAGACCAGATCAAACCTGCAAAAAATAAAACAAGGTCAATCGTCTTTGCCATTGTTTCACTTCATAGGTCTGACTTCACAACCTACCTGGTACAAAGCTGATTATCAGAGTTTCCCACTGATCAAACCTAAAATAGATAAAATACAGTCAATCGTCTGGGCTGACGCTTCAGTTCTTAAGTCCGACTTCACAACCCACCTGGTACTAAGCTGATTGTCAGAGCTTCCAACTGTGTAGTGTGTGCTCTTCTTCAGTGATGAATAGGTATATAGAAACAAGGGTGGAGAAATTGCCTGCATGTAACTTTTCCATTGGCTACTGATTGCCTCATACTATTTTAGAATTGTTCGAATGTAACAAACTGACATGTAATCCTGCTATTGGCTCCGACGATGATGAAATTAATCTACGATTGGTTACTGACGGAGTAAATAAAGCATGATTGGCCATTTAGAAAAATTACGTTCAAGGTGCCGCCCAGTATGAGTTCAAGGTAACTCTGACACGTCGCATTATTTAAATTATTCTGGAATTAAAAACAATCTAAGTTGCGGACAAAAAAGTTTTGCATTCACCCTGGATACGGTAGTTTTGCTGAAAGAAACAATAACAATGCCTGTGCTCACTTCGGTAAGATATGATATCAAACCTGTCAAAGATAAAACAAGTTCAATGATTTTGAGTCTTAACTCTTTGCTTACACCACTAATGACCCACCTGATCTCACGTATCCTCGAAACACCCTTAAACCAAAAGGCTCTTCCATGGCAATCGCAGTGATAGAAGGAAACAAGTTCTGAATAACCGGCTGGGAAAATCTCTCAAATGTAACTGCTGGCTTCTCAAATGAACAGCTAGTGATCGACGAAGTAATTGCTATTTGAAAGTTTTGGTAGCAAAAGTTTCCAAAGGAATCATTCCCTGCTGGGTAAGAAAGTCTAGGTCCCAGTCCACTTCTTCGACGCGAATTACTTTGAATATTTAGATAACTGGTTTTCTTTAACAATTCATCTGTAGGACAGCTGAAATTGAGTTTAAAGAAGGAGATCAAGTGAAAACTTTACATCGATCTTAATCAAATAAATATTCTCTGAAGTCACAGAAAAGCTAAGGAGACAGTAGAATTGTTTTTAAATACCTTAGTAATTGACAATAATAAATGCTGTTTAAATCAATCAGTTGAATCTTACCCTTCCAGACATTTGTGGGTTTCCTCAAAATCTTACAAAGATTTGGCTAATGAAGAATCACACCCTTTTATGAATGCCTTTGTTCTTAAGGAATGATATTTTTTTCAGGATAAGAGTATCCATAAAACCCATCTACACCCTTTTCTTAATTTAATGGTATTCATCTTTCTTTGCACAAACAAAACAATACATCGACGATCTTCCCCAACTCTCTTCGCTTGTACAAAAATTGTCACCAAAGAAATGTGGCAAGTTATTACACAATGCTGTATTGCCCTTGTACGAATACCTTTGTCGCTAAGAAATGATAATTTTCTATCTGGATAAAAGTATCCATAAAATCCATCTACACCCTTTTTTAAATTTAATGATATTCATCTTTCTTTGCACAAACAAAACAATAAATCGACGTTCTTCCCCAACTCTCCTTGCTTGTACAAAAATTTTCACCAACTGAAGGAAATGTGGCAAGTTATTACGCAATGCCGTATCACCCTTGTACGAATATCTTTGTTCCTAAGAAATGATAATTTTCTTTTTGAATAAAAGTTAATCCATAGAATCCGTCTATATACCCTCCGCTTAATTTAATAATATTTATCTTGCTTTGCACAAACAAAACAATAAATTGACGATCTTCCCCAACTCTCTTCGCTTATACAAAAATTTTCACCAAAGAAATGTCTAAGTTATTACTCAATGCTGTCCCATTCCTCCGAAGCGTAGTTTTACTAGAGTAGCTGGCCAAACATAAAAATTGTTTGCGGCGGTACTATCAAGGCCAATATTGATGCTTTCTGTCCTTTGTGAACACACTACAGTTCTTGTTATTGGAATTAAGACATTTAGATGGATTGTTTGTACCAAAATAGAGGTCTACGGTTGCACTCAGACCAAGACAAACTAAAATTATTGTACTTGTGTGGAGAGAGAATGTGGACACGGAACATAACTCATTAAGCAGCCAAATTCGTGTTTTCAAGAAGATGTAGCTTCTTACCACCTAAAGTGCAGGATTAAAGTTATCAAAAAATCATCATTCCTGATTGCGTTGCCGTCTGGGGCAACTGTTCAGTTTTCATGTTCGCAAATATCGAGCGTTTGCATGTTGAAGCCGCTAGAATTATGCACACAATTTCGCAGAATATTTCAGATTGTAATTTTTTTGGACTGTACTGGGTTTCAAGACCTAGGATACTTATATAAACGAATGCTAGCTATCGAAGTGGTTAAGGCTATACAAGGCCTGAACAAGAGATAAATATAACCAGATTTTACATTCACATTTATTACTTCCTTCTTTATTACGAATTTGCTATAATTTCAAACCGAAGTGAGGTTTAATGTATAATAAAAACACTACTGTTAAGGATTCTGAAGGGCATAATTAATTTGATATAAGCACAACTGTTTACTCTCCAATGCGACTACAGCCTGATTAAATTAACGGCACTCGGTATCTGATCTTATCTTATCTCATCCGCAGTTCAAAATATATGTTTCATATATTTAAATTCATTTACACGGTATCTTAATTGGCAAACTTAAAGTATACACTTCACAATAGGTTCACCTTCCGTTATTTTTTTCTTTTCTTTTCTTTTTTTTTAAGGACATTATTGTTCCTTCTCAAGCTACATCATAATCATTGTTTCTCACAAGTTCAGCTGAAAGGCGCATGACTACAGTGGAAAGAAAATTAGTTTCTTAAACACCTTTCATTAAGAGCGTGAACATTATTCCGTTTATTGTTTTCGTTCTAGTCTTTCGTTGTTTTATTCGTGACATGTTTCCAACGGGATCAGAAATTCTAATGCAGGAAAATGGAAATTTAGTGTTATTGACCGAGAACAAAGAGATCTTCACAGGGATAGCCATTCGCTTGGCTGGAAATACGTCAGGATTTACTCCTGGAAAAAAATTCAACCACAGAGTGGTTAAACTGTTTAAGTATAAGTTTACACTCTCGCTTTGTCGAATGGAATGAAAGGTTAGTGAAGGAGGGTGTAGGAAGTTGAAGGTATTCAATTACACGGTTAAGACTATTCCGTTAGAGTTTAATTTTCATCTCAACAGCTTCCAAATAAGTTCTGACGGCATCAGTCGCCCGTTCGAATTCGCAAGAACTATTGCAATATAACCTACAGTACATGCCCCGTTAAAAACAAAATTACCATGTCTTACTGGTTCAAAAAGCTGATACATAATAGTAAATTTTGTTATAATTTCTCGTGACTACCATCTTAAATTAAAGCCCGTTCATTGTTGTCAGGTTTGCGTCTGGTTATAAGCTCTTTGAAACTCTGCCAAGGTTGAGCATTTTTTTATAGTACAAAATGATGGACAATCTTATAAACACGATAAAACGTTATCTAAAGAAAAACGACCGAAAAAAATATAATATGAACTTGTTTGAATATAGCATGATGTTAGCTACTGAAATCGTTTATAGGGAAGGTAATGATTTTATTCAAAACATTGAAGTGCTAAGTTTTGCATTATAATGGTTTTTGACGGACTCATCGAAAGAAAACCCCCCCAAAATATAATATGAACTTGTTTGAATATAGCATGATGTTAGCTACTGAAATCGTTTTTAGGGAAGGTAATGATGTGTTCAAAACATTTAAGTGCTAAATTTTGCATTATTATGGTTCTTGGCGGACTTTTTACACCGCTAACAAAAATATGCGAGACATTTTTTTCAAAATAACTAATAAAATATTCACCTAAAAACAATTAGTTTTTATTCAAACACGCTGCTTTGTAAAAAGCTTATCAGTAAAATTTTATCTGCCTCAAACAAGAGGCATAATAGTTTCCAGTCGCTTTGAAGAGTTTGATCAGACCAGCGCTTAATGCCACACAGAGAATTATTTAAGAGAACAAGGAAACAGAGTCCCTTTTATTAATTGGCCTTGAATCATATGCATTTTAATTTCTGGTGAGCATGAATCTCTGAACTCTGTGTTATCGTGCAAGCAATTCTAGGCACTTGATCACTTTAACGAAGGTACATCTTTACAAAGACATCTGAAAAAAGTTATGAGGAGCCTGAAAGAAACAATAAAGTTGTGTTATAACGAAACTAAAGAGGCTTAGGCAATAGAGTTCAGGTTCTGTGAATATTTGGGAAAAGAAATTTCTTTGATGTGTTATACGGTAATTATCATGCGTTAAACATTTTAAAATGTAAATGTCTGCTCCAAAATATCTAGCTGCACAATAAAGAACTGTTTCCAATCGCCTGCTATTTCAGTTTTACCTTGTCAAATTCTAATTACTTAGTGGCATTATATCTACGAAGATGCATGATTTTCATTCATGTAATCAATATTCAGGTTCTGAATTTTATAAAAGTCTTATCACGCGTTCGCCATATTAACATAAACCTCCCCGCTGCGTGTTATTGTGCAAGCTAATCTATGCACCTGATCGCTTTAGAGGTATATAGAGGTACATAGAGGTATATCTTTTCAAATGACGGTTTTAGTCCACCTCAGAAGAGCTGTGAATTAGTTATCAGGACGGGCGCGACAGATACGGCCAATAAAATTGTATTCTGGTGAGACTGAAGAGGCTGAATGGAGTTGAGTTGCTATGATATTTTGATAAAAAGGAGTTTCTCACATGCATTATATAGCAATTACCACGCCGTCAAAAAGTTGAAAATGTCATGAAAGTTAGGAAACCAGCCGTCTTTCTCCTGTTATTTTGGCTTCCACGGCATGTAATCAATATAATATATTTGTATCAATAAGTTGTCGCTTTTATGAAAGTCATCATGATATCAGGCGTTAGCCATATCAAAATTGAATGAAAGTAATAAATGAAGATTTCTTCCTGAAAGTCAACTTCTTAAACAGGGTAACTGATAGCCGAGTTTTATGATTTTGTGTGTGCAATGTTTATGAATCCTTAGGTTATTTTATTTCCCGAGCAGAAGTTCTTTCGTTTAATATTGCACTTCTAATGTTCAGTCAAAAGCTGAACTTCAGGGAAATGCAAACATCTACCAATCTGTTCACCTGGAAGTTCTCACAACCTCAGCATCGTTCATCACGTAGCAAGTACATTGTTGTTTTAGTAATTTTACGATCTCATTCTACGCGATATAAAAGGTAAAGGCTCATGAAACACATACTATATTTTGTTATCTTAAATATAGTCTAATGTTGTTTTTTTTAATATATCGCTCTTTGAGTTTCGCCTAGCAAGCAGGAGGCCAAACGGTGATCAGTCGCTAGGAGTTCGCAGGATCGCACCTCGGCCCGACCATCAATCAGTGTTTAAAAACAACTGAGGAGAAGCTGCTGTCTTTGCTTTGGTATCTGAAAACTGTCGAAATGATGCTCTCACCACCAATCTGAGATGTAACATAGCTGCTAAGGACGTAACATGAGTTCGGTTTGGTCGACGTGAATCAACTTAAGTCTTCTGAGTAAATGAGACCACAACTCTGTATCACTGAAGTCAGCATGGTTTGCCGGGTGCTTTACTCTATGGTCCTAGAAGTTTAATTAAAGTTACTCAATCAATTTGACTATTGAACGAAGGCCATTTTCCGTTAATTTCTCGTGTTGGTAGGAAGAACAGTGTCTGTTCTAAGGGATAGCTCATGATGTATGCCACGCGTTGATTGGCAAAGCTCCAAAAGCTCTTTCACACGAAAAAGGGACGAAAGAGTCAATTTTACTTCTTTTGGTTCACTCTTTCGATCGTGATTATTATATTAGTTATTGTTTTTGTTCAAGTCAGTTTTTCATTTGAGAGATGCAGTTAACTAAAATACAAAAATGCTGTATGCAGCACAATATAAATTTTTAGTTGTTTTGACAAAGTCGCTTCAGTGCAACGCTTTTAATAACATCGGACCTCTTCACTAACAATTGGTCATTCTCTTTAAAGATAAGACACGGAGAGCCACTTGTTTGACAGAGGCGAATGTTTTCTCGTGCCTCTTACAAAGTCAAATTTTTACCCTAATTATAGTAAACGCTTACAGAGGACAACAATCAGTTTTCTCTCTTTTACCTTTCACTTGAATAGTAGGTTAACTACCTTGACATTACGGGACTAGCATTTAAGTACTAGAAATGCGTCACTCGCAACACCTCGCGAAGCTGGGGCTGGGTGGAAAGACCTCTTTACTCGTATTGTCGCATCAAATGAGGAGATCAAAAGGTTTCTGAACATAGCAACTATTTTGATGAGCATGGTCTTTTCGTAGTTCCACCGGCTAGTTTGCGGTTGAAAATCTATTTATAACGCGAAGAAATGTACAACGGGCGTGCAGCGCTATCGTGTTCGATTAATATATTTCCCACGGAAAATTATTTTACCGCGGCCACAAAACGTGTAATTTCTTCAATGCAATCTTTCACAAAAAAAGATTTCTGGAAAAAAAAAAAAAGAAAAAGGGAAAAGATTCTGGAGAGATAGTTCTGTATCCAGGGAATATTGATAAACATTGCAGTTGAAATTTGATCCGGCACGCAAACTTTCCCGATGTATGCAAATTTTGCTTCAGACGACGCCATACATATATATAAGTATACTTTTCGCTCAAATTCTCGCGGCTTAGCTCCGCTTTAACCTCGCTACGCTCGAAATGAAAATCAGCTGCAGTTACGTTAAAACCACCAGTAATTTCGCATTAAGGTCTTTCTCGCCCACTATGATATAGGTTTTGATGCAATGAATGGTCGTTCAAAACATAATTATTCCAAACAAACAATTAGTTCAAAACGCTGTGGGAGACGAAAGTAAAAGAAAGGGACCCAGGTTTCCCTTTGCATTAAAGCCAGAGTTTTTTTTTTCCTTGGGAAAACCACTCAGCTAAAAAAAAATTTGTTAAAGTAAGGGGCAGAATTACTTGGGCATATCAAATACAAAAATGGGTCTGGAGTCTACAGTTACATTTGTTTATGTTCTGGTGTTAAAGAAGCAAACATCACTTTCACAAAGCCCTCGGGCAACTTTCTCTCGCGTCAATTTGTTGAAAATTGGTCACTTTTACGAAATATATATATCCGGTGTTAGCCATATCAAAATCAAACGAGGTTTTTACATCAGTAAGGATTTTTTCCTTAAAGTCAACTTCTGAGAGAAAGTAGCTGATAACTGAAATTTTCCGTTTGTGCGTGCATTATGTTTACACTACCTTAGGCTATATTATTCCCCGTCCAAAACTCGCTTGAATTACGCTTCAATTTCTCTCTTTTAATATTTCTACAAAAGGTATTTGTATAGAAGTGATATTTTTGATATTCATGTGCTAAGAGAGAGTTGTATTCTGGCCAGATGAAGAGCCTGTATAGAGTTCAGTTGCTGTGAATATTTGGATCGAGGAGTTTTTCTTATGGATTTTATAGCAAATATCATCACAGTGTAATTAAATTCGGATAACAAGCCAGTCTGTTATTGTCATTGCTAGATATTTCCTTCAAAGTCGCTTCCTACAGGAGAAAACAATGTTTTGGCTGCCATTAAAATATAAATATTTTCAAAAAGTCTATTCTTCAAGCGCACACCATTAATAGTCTTTTACCGGAATACAAAATGACCGCTTATAAAACCTAACATCAAATTTTGTGATTCTCTGATAGGCTTCTGAGCGAATACGACGACAACTTTGTATAACGGAGAGAAAGGCGATTGGATAAACACTGCTTTTTCATTTTAAACTCAACCGACGTTTGCTTGGGTTTTCCACTCCAAGGTTTTGCAAGCGGCCGTGCTTTACAATATTTACACTCTTTGAATCTACTGCATGTACCCAGGCAACAGCACGGAATACGAAATAACGGCACATTGAAAATATGGCCTTCCTTCTTTTCTTACTTATTCCGATTTTCCTATAATTCCAAACCGAGGTGGGGTTTGATTTTAAACAGTAACATTACCGTTATGAATACTGAAGGGCATAATTTCGTTGATATAAACCAGTGTTTACCATCTAACGCGACAGCAGCCTGATTAAATTCACCACACGCGGTATCTAAATTGGGAGTTAAACTTAAACTATACATTTTACAATATGCTCACTGCGTTGAATATTTCTTTCTTTTCAAAATATGTATTGTTTGCCACTCGTTAAGGTGGACGGCGCATGGGAAGATTGAAAACAAACTACTTTTAATCGCTTTGACTCGGTGAACATTATCATGTTTATTGTTTTCGTTCTTCCTCTTCTAGCGGTTCAATATTTTGTGACACCATTTTACCAGTCTCACAAATTCTTATGCAGGACAACGGAAATTCAATGGACATTCCTAACTGTTTTCGAATCTTTTGTACATACATTTTTGAGAGAAATTATACCAGGTAACCTCTACTACTAAAATAAATGCACACTATCTAAGGCTATATTATTCCCCGTCCAAAACTCGCTTGAATTACGCTTCCATTTCTTTCTTTTAATATTTGTACAAAAGGTATTCAGTAGAAGTGTTATTTATGTGCTAAGAGAGAGTTGTATTCTGGCGAGATGAAGAAGCTGGATAGAGTTCAGTTGCTCTACTACTAAAATAGCTGGTGAAAGGCAATATCATGACAATTGATTGAAACGCTATCAGTAGGTTGATATCAACATTTCGTCCTCTCTCTAAACATACAATATTGATAAAAGGGGATTGATTCTCATATCTGCTTCGCTTACCTCAAAGACATTGCTGAATTCACACGGGACGCCTTAACCTGCAGTATTAAAAGTATGGAACAAGGGCCATTTCACAACGGGCTCATTTTCCCGTTAATTTCTCCTGTTGGTAGGGACAACATATGCTGTTTGTTTCAAGTATGCCACGCGTTGATTGACAAAGCACCAAGAGCTCTCACACACGAGAACGAGACGAAAAAGTCGTTCTACCGCTTTTCGTTTACTTTTTTTGATCCTGGTTATCATTGCTTAAAAATACGAAAATTGCAGGACAATGGGATTTTATTTATTTATTGCTTTATTTTATTTTATTTTATTTTATTTATTTATTTACTTTTGTTATACAGTCGCTTCAGTGGGCCTCGTCACTAACCAACGGGTCATTCCCTTTTGCTGGAAAGACACCAGGACATACTACAGTAGTTTGACAGAGATGGATGCCCTTTTTTACAAAGTGTAAATTTTGATCCTATTTACAGAAATCGTTCACAGTCTAACACTTCAATCGGTTTGCTATTTTCTTCTTCTGTCGTTTGAATGGTAGCCTACGAACGCAAACGTATTTGCGGCTGTCGCTTCTCTACGCCGAAAAAATAACTTTTGTTATTTTTCAGCGGTGATAAGCGACACCCGGAAATACCTCTGCGCTCGCAAGATATTTGAATGGTAACTTAACTAACTTACGTACAGCATATGCTTCACATTGCAGGACTAGCATTGGAGTACGAAAATCGGATGCAGTAACTTTAAAAGAGAGACTTCAACTCTGATATAAATTTTGATCCAAACGGTTTTGGGTTACTTGTATTGGGTTGGCAGTGGTATTTCATACCAAGAACAAAGATAGGTTTGTGGACGAGAGTAACACCCTATAATTTAATATGCTGGTATTAAAGTAACAAGCATTACTTTTAAACAGCCCTCTGAATACTTTTTCTCACTTCAGTTTTAAAGAAATTCATAATCCGGATATAAACTTTAAAATATTAGAAGTCAATATTATCCATGTCCTACAAACCAACAGAAAAGTAAAAGTTAAAGTCCTTAAATACGACAGTAAGTTTTGTGTACATCTTTCAATTTCGAGAGACACACTTCGTAACTGCTAACGTCAACAAATAGGCTATTTTCAGCTGATCTAGAACAAACAATTTTGACTATTATAAGACGATTGCACTCACGCCACAATTTCTTCGGCCACAGTAACCGTGGAAGACAACCTTTGGTATATTTACAAACAACAAAAAAATTAAAATGATGAGACAGAAACAGAAGAAAGAAACGGAAATGAACAAAGCCATTATGAAAACTTAGAACCAGGTAGGGTGAGTCGAGTTGTCTGAGGGAAGAGAAATACAAGCTAAAACACAATTCTGACCGCTTTAAGGGATTTATACTCGTGAGGACTGAGGAATGAGGACATAAAAAGGTCTATCGCTTCTTTGGTAGTAAATTAAATTGGCCATCATATGTAGCAGTGTTTCCTTGAACAAGAGAACGACCTTCATATATTACTTTTAATATAAAAAAAAAATGCCCTGAATTTTGACTATTCATCATCCCTAAAAGTTAACGAGGAGTAAAACCAAACTTTCCTTACCTCGTGCACCATTCCAGTTTTGCTGAATAGGGACTGATGATTTGCAGTTTCCAGCAAATTACTTTTGGCGGATGGTGGGAGAGGGTGGGCTAGCATGTTAAAATGGTAAAATGGGGTTGACAGACCTGCACGGCTCCCACTGTGTGTCCGTTGTGTTGATAAAAGACTTTTCAGGTTTGCTTTAACAAGCATGTCTTTAAGCGATTTTCCTTTTGTATAAGAGATTCTTCCCTTTAGATCAAAATGTGATGAAACCACTCTGCTTAATGGTGTTTGTCTAGATCGTGAGGGGGAATTCTCAAATATACTGAATGGAGGGTGTCTTACGATCCCCGACGTAACTAATCGAACCAAATAGAACGTTCGATTTATCGAACTTAATCGAACCCAATCGAATCCCATCACGCGATTGGGTTCGATTGAGTTTGATAATCAACCCTCACAAAAAAATCGTGCTAATCGAACCAAATCGAACGCTCGAATGGGTTCGATTAGTTCGGTAAGGTTTGATTGAGTTCGATGGGTTCCATTGAGTTCGCGGATTAGGTTTGATTTTGCATCAGTGAATGTATACTGGGTTCGGAAATTGAACTCAATCGAACTTTCACACAAATTTTTTGGTTCGATTGTGTTCGATTTGCGAACTAATCGAACCCAATCGTTCGATTAAGTTCGATTACCGAACTGTTCGATTAGTTTCGTCGGGCTGATCACTCTGAGGCGTAACGATTAGATTCTGATATGCCATTGTGTTTGCTAGCTCTGTGGCATTTGTTAAGGTTTATCAGCTTGGATTGACTTCACGATTTCAGGTAGCGCTAAATAAATGTTATCTGTGAAGATTCAGGATCCGTGGATTTTTTAAACCGTGAATTAATGCTTATGCTATTGTATCTCGCTGCGTGAAGATTGCAAATTGTTTGTTTATCACGGATATGAGGGTCCAACAGATTCTCGTATTTACAAAGCTGATCATTGTTGTCTCTCGCTTTCGAGAGCTATAACTTCCTTGTAGCGCTGTCTTTTAGCTCTCTGAGTTGCTTCTTATCTGAAAAACAGCTATTGTGTTCTTAGAGCTGACATGTACCCCCATTATTTTGTCGCGTAGCTCGCATCCGCAGCAGATTTTTTTTTTTTTTAAGTGAAGAGAGACAACTGTCTTGTGAGTCTCTTGGATGCTGGTGAAATTTCTTCTGGCGAGTGTCCAATGTTGTTTCTCATGCAAGACTGCAGTTTCGATTCTCTTGGAATCTCATCAGTTGCTGTGTATCTCGTCGACACGGGCAACGCTCAAATGTTTTAGCCGTATTTATATCGCTTAGCGGATCAAAAATGCACCCCTGTTTTGCTATTGGTCCAGAGCTTCGTACCAATGAGGTTAGAGCACTGCAAAGCTCGATCCGCCGAGATCGGTTGTGTATATCTTTTGAAGGCGTTTTCGTCAGTACAAGGAGCATAAAGGAGGTTATCCCCTCCAAAGAGTGTATCACCTTGAGGAGTATGAAGGTATTTTCCTCATCTCTAAACAAATTTAGAGACTCAAGTCAGTGTGAGGACTAAATATTTATCCTTTTCTATGCATTTTAAATGTACTGTTTGTCTAGCACGTCGCAGGACGGGGTCATGTCTAAAAATGTCACAAGCAAGTTAAAATGGGGTTGACAGACCTGCATGACTCCCTCTGTGTGTCCGTTGTGTTGATAAAAGCCTTTTTAGCTTTAAAGCCTTTTCAGATTCCGCGTTCGCATCCCTAATTCCTTCCTTAGTTCCCCTTCATCTGCAGGGTGTCTTGACAAACTAAAAAGAATGTAGAACACTCTTAATAATAATAATAATAATAATAATAATAATAATAATAATAATAATAATAATAATAATAATAATAATAATAATAATAATAATGATAATGATAATGATAATGATAATGATAATGATAATGATAATGATAATGATAATGATAATGATAATGATAATGATAATGATAATGATAATAATAATAATAATAATAATAATAATAATAATAATAATAATTTATTGATATCCCTCTCGCAGCCTAAAGGCTGAATTACAAGGATGGTCAGTGACAATAATACAAGACACTACGGATTAAAGTCAGTCAACTAAATAATTATATAAATATTGAATTAAGTATACTATGAAACGAACAAATATGTCCCGCTTACAAAACGGTCTATGCCCCCAAGTAATTTTACATTTATTGTAATTGATTCAGACAAGCTTTGTTTATTTATATTCTGTCATGCATTGTTGTTTAGGTGTAAGTGTCACTCTCAATAAGAAAAGTGGATTTTGCTAACTCGTTTACTCAAAAGCTTGGTCGCGCTGCCTGAAAGACTTTGAGCTAGAGCGGAGCAAGTTTTCCTTGAAAAGTTTAAATTTAACAAGTTTAAAATTTTTAGGGTTCTTTTCATAACATTGTCAACATTGAGCATCCTCTCCTTGGAAGGAATAATTTTGAGTAACCTTTTTGGATTAATTTTTTTTCTTCAAATAATATTTTAGAAGAGTTAGCTCCGATTTAAAAATGGGCACGTACATCAAGGACGGATTCCTTTCTGACTCTCTCGCCCTTGTAAACGTTGATTACCAAGAAGTTTATTTCCTTTGCAAATATCTACAGATTTTACATGGTGTTTGTTAGCTTGCTCGATGAAGTGTACTTATGTTTGGGTTTTTCTTTAAAGAGTAAAAATGTCGATTTTTAAAGCAGCGGTTTTCGAGTGCTTAGGATTAAAATGTTTGGTCCAACCTTTGCTACGACAATATTGGCGAAGTCGACCCCCATTTGCATGCTCATGGTAGTGCCATGTATTTGATGGTAATCCCTATCATTAAAGTTGAAGGAGTTCTCAGTCAAGATACTTCCGAGTGCTCTTTGAAGAAATCGAATAGGAATAGTGGGCCTGGGGTTCGTCTCTCATAAAATACCTTTCTCAGAACCTATGGTGGAGGATTTAAAGCTCAGATGAATTAACGAGATCTACCGTGAAACTATATAGAGCAACTGAATAGAAAATGGCTTTTTCAAACGCCAGACCATACTCCTATCACCATACTCTACACGATACATAAAACGATGCCAACCAGTAGACCTTGGTTTAAGGGTGTGAAAGGTTCATTAGCCTTTTTTTTTAATATCCATCACTCAAATCACCGCTTTGACTTAAACTTGGCCCTCTCTTATTTCTCCAAAATGCTACCATTTCTCAGCCTTTTAAAGATTGATTTTGGTTTCACGTTTTAAGGCTTAACGTGCTCTGGCTTCAGTAGGAATGAGCTTCTTTTAGAGAGCGTTCGATTGACCCTATTACGGACTAGGTACACCTACAACGGTGAAAAGAAATCCTTCAGTTCATAAGAGATTTTAGAGGTCACTGGAGTACGAGATATCAGCGAACGTTTTTCAGAAATGCCTTCCCAAAATACTTAAGGTTACCCTATACCTTTTGAGGTGTCTCGCGTCCAAGCGATGTAGTGCGTCCGGTTTAAACTGTAGATACATAAACCCTTATATCAAATTAAAGCTTATAGAGCTGGGTATCAAACTACACAAAGAGTTTTGAAATTAAGTAAATTGTCAATACTCTCACGACCTCTAAATGTGAGCGTCCAAATCACCTTTTGAGGCGAATTTTATTTTTTCTAATTTAATTTGCTCCTCAGTTTCCGGACTCAACGCGCTAAAACAAAGGTGTCTGCATTTTGCCATATTCAATCGCAGTAAAAAGTTACAGAACATTTTCGTAATAGGATAAAAAAAAATGCGGAGTGATCATACAAAAATCGCTCTCGGAGAAAAAATGTTTCAAAAGAAAAAATTCGCAGACATGTTTTTGTTGTTTATATATTAAACTAGCTGCTGTCCAAATTTGAAGGCAAATTCCCTTTGAGTTTCAGCTCTTTAAAGTGTCTCCTCCAAGTAAAGAAATTGATTTGAGAAAACACTGCAAAAAGTTGGGCAATTTATTTCATTTTAAAATTATTGGTATAGTTTGATAGCCAGCTCTACAAGCTTTAATTTGATATATGAGTTTAGGTATCTACAGTGTAAACTGGACGCGCTACATCGCCGCTACATCGCTTGGAGGCGAAACACCTCTGAAGGTATAAGGTAACCTTAAAAAGAGAAATTTAAAAACTATTCCGCGTGTTCTTATTCCTGAATACGGTCAATCGAGCGAAAACTAAGTTTTCAGAGTTTTGAGAATTGAGTGACAGAGTTTGGACAAGAATAGCAACACAGCCGCCATACATAACCCCTTCCCCTTCCCGCTACCACACGTTCTTCATTTTGAACACTACCAAACCCATAGAGTTATCACTGCAAAAGAAAAGTCATATTCCAACAAACTACACAACACAGCAACTTTCATGCCATGGTATTTCCAGCACCTTTTTATTTTAGGCTCATACCCACCTTAGCTTAAAAGCAATGTTGACTGTTTTGACAGAACGTCACGCTATTACAACTACATGGAGTTTCTTAATTGATACACCAATAAAGACCAATTAGTTAACCTTTAACACAGTTCAGTTCAATCTACCATTAATTCAAAACTTATACGTGAGCCTTCTTAACCAGCGGGCTGGCCGTCTCAGATGGGCTTCTGGCAAATAGCAAGGAGAGCCCTGTTGTACCAATATGAATATCCAGCTGTCAGGTCGCATGGATCGTCATTCCATTGTCCTGAAGCTCCTTCTCCGTTTATGTTATACAAGTAGGCACAGTTCTCATTACGCTTGGCGTTGTTTGGTTCCCCAATCGCCCAGTTCTGGTAATGACCTTGTAGTGGACTGCCATCAACCCAGTAGAACCTGGAGTCAGCCCTTCTTTGGAGTCTAAGCCACGCACCAACTATCCCAACTCTGTCATTCCGCCCCTTTAGCAGGTCCAAAATAAACTGATTTTCCTCTTGTGATCTGATGATTGGAAGATCGGCGCCCATGGCCTGGCACTTTTGCCGAGCGTCCAACCACCTTTTGGTTGGAGTGTCATGGATGTAATAACACGACTTTCCATGCTTAACCCAGTTGGCTGGGCAGCTTGAACCTGGCCGAGAATAATACGAAAACAAATGATTAGAAAATGGAATCAATGAAAACTAAAAACGAAATGAAAACGGAATTTTGTATGGGTTGTTAGGCTTTGGACTTCCACCGCCTCGTAGCTGCTCAAAGGTATAGTTTTGCTTGCTTATCTTGGTCATTTATTAGCGATTAGAAGCGCAAGCGGAATTTATAGTTATCCCATCGTGTTACATCAGTTTTTACGGTGTATTCGTTTCTTTAGTTTTACGGTTCTTATCAATGGTTCTTACGGTTCTCATGGATTACGGATTTCGGTTGTTGGATCATCACTGCTAAGAATGCATTAAAGTACCAGTAAAACTGACAGCTATTAATCTGTGGATTGTATTGCGAGTTTGGGCTGCCTATCTAGCAAAACGCCTTTGGTTACAATAATGGCTCATATACCATGGCTGCTAAGCCAATGAAAACCCTGGAACTGCATTATACAATGATGCAGTTTTTAAAAGAATGCTCTTTTTCGAGTTTTTGTTTCCCTCTGATTTCTTCTCATTACTTGAGGCAAACTGATCCATTTACAACAAGGAGGCTAGAAAATAGTACCACCCACCATCCAGTGTTATTATAGATTATACCTACTATCTGGCTTCCCATTAGATGAGACAAACTGAGTTAGTACACGCGCCGCCCATTTAATAAGTGAGTCCTTTATTTAAGAAGGGTATCATTAAGTAGTGTATAAATTGTGGTCCTCTTTCTCACTAAATTTGAATTGTAAGCGGCAGCAGGAAAGAAATTGCGCAATTGCACAATCTGTAAAGCGAGTAAACAGCTGAACAACAAACAGTAACAGGGAGGTGTAGCATTACAGTCTGAAAGAGATGTGTATAGTCGAAGTGTCAATCCCCCCCCAAAAAAAAAATATCCGTAAAATCAATGATATGCTTTATATTTTCTTTCTCGCAAATTTGCCTTAACATTTGTCAGCAACAATCATTTGTAAATGGCGAACAAATTGTGCCGCCTACGTTCTAATTTGATATTTTTTTCTAAATCTCTGTGCATGATAATGAATTGGGCTCTATTTATTTCAGTTACCATTCTGCCTACGTCCACAACTTTCAACCTTTGCCGCCAGATCCTCGAGTTGTCTCATTATCGCTGCTATATCTTCCTTCAGCCCTTCCTTGAGGCACATCCCATCACTGCCTTCATGAATTTCGACAGAATCTATAATGTAAGAAAAAAATAATAAATAAGTAAAAAAAAAAATGTTAAAATGTCTGAAAATTTTTTAGATGAATTAAAACTGACCTCAAAGTCTTTTTTTTTTTTTTTCAGTGCCTAAATAGACAGCATTCATGTTCATTGAATGGAGTAATCCAATTTGGCAACAATTATGACAACATAAAGTGACCGGAAACAACATGATGGATGATCATGATAGTGACGATGACGCTGACAATGACGATGATGATGATAATGATGACAATAATAATGATGCCAATGATGATGATGATGATGATGATAATGATGATAATGATGATGATGATGATGATGATGATGATGATGATGATGATGATGATGATGATGATGATGAAGAAGAAGAAGAGGAGGAGGAGGAGGAGGAGGAGGAGGAGGAGGAGGAGGATAACGTGATTAATTTCCCATACTATGACGTACTTTCAAAAGAAAAAGACAAACATTTGTGGCAACGAAGTTGATTTAGTGTATTTTTTGCAATTGTTGTATCTACTCTTTCCATGACAATTGTATTTATTTACCTCCTGGCCTAATGAAACGTAGTGCCTCCGTCGTCAATGGCAGCATGATAAGGGAAAGAAGAAACACCGCTTCTTTAAAAGCCATCCTCATTCTGTGGGGAATTACAAAAATGTTTGCAAGTGGTTAGAGTTATTGATGTAGGAAGGGTTATTAAATCGAACATCTTAATTTATCTTTGTCAAACTTGGGAATATATCGTAAAATTAAATGCAAGGCTGATCGGACAGCTTTAATATTTATATTGCCCAATATTTTGGTAAGACAATACTAACTTTCCTCAGGGGTAGCAAAAAGCTAAGTAAAAATTGGAAATAAACGGTTACAATATTTAAGAGCGGATGTCTGTAAATATCAACCAGAGGTGTGCAATAGCGAAAAATTCAAAATTCTCAAAAAAATTCACAACATAGCCTACGGTAAACTATTGCAAGAAATACATGTTTTACTTCGATCCGATAATTATTTTTGATGTGAGGCTATGATCTTGAATTTACCGCTCCTGAACCGGGTTTTCGATGTCTGACACCACATGTTGCGAAGACCTTGTTTTAAAAATCAAACCAGTTTTGTTCCAAACGAAAAACATCCAGTCTGATAAAGTACATAATTATGGACATCATGAATGGTATCTTACTCATCTGAAGTGAAAATTAAATATTTAGGAGATTTTTCAATATTTACAATTTTTTAAGCGATTTCTCGTGATGCCAAATTGACAAATTTGCGAGGCCAAAATCATCAACTGGTACATGGCGTTGAGGATAAAGATTTACACCACGTGAAAGAGCATCATTTCTTCTTATAAAATCCGCTTTCAAAACTATGGGCAACACAAAAGGAGATTTTTGAGGCCGCGAATTACAAGTAGTACTTTAGTGAAATTTGAACTTTTCTGTCACGGCATTCCGATGCTAAAACTCAGATAAACACAACATGAAAACGTTTCAAACAACAATTGTTTGTTGGTACTTGCTATAGGTTATGGCCCACGTTCATAATATTACTTTCCATGGTTTTTAATCATTTCGGGCAGGCACAAACGATTATAGTAGTTTTATTAGACCCCGAGTTCAAAAGCGTATAAAGGTCACAAAGGTCAGTTTACGTAGTCAACGTTTTGAATTCGTACCAGAATGTTTTGCATTGAATCTTACTTTAGAACAAATGAAACAATAGCTACAAGTGCTACGTAATTCATACCTGTTTAGCGAGCTTTCTGTACATTGTAGAAACCATCACATCAATCAGGAACGATACATGCATTTTGCCGCGATTTAAAAATACGTTTAACGGCAGAGATTGCGTTACAGTTTGCGCAGACCATTTGCCCCCAGGGGGAGGGGGACTCCCATATCAAATTGACAAATTGATCGTCATAAATTTTGAAAAGTACCACTAAAGGGTACCAGAATTTGTTTTGTAGCCGTGGTCTGTACAATTTTCCCACTTAGTGGTACCAATTCTAAAATGAATACGCTTAGTGACAGTTGACTGATATTTATAATAACTTTCTCTTATATGTTTTCGCTCAATCCCCTAAAACTGGCTAAAAGGTACCGCCATACCTTTGACATGTACCAAACCACGAATTTTAACCCCCGAAAGCTACGATCACCCCCGTCAATTTTTATATAAAGGTTCACCCCCGGGTACCCTGCGAGCAGAGGCCCTTCGACTTATCTAGAAAGATCAAAGGGCCTCTGCTCGAATGGTACCCCGCGGGCGCGTGCCAAGGGTAATTTTTCACTGCCCCTTCGATACAAGCTGTAACTGCGATTTACTTGTGAGCTGTATTTTCTGTCACTGAACTTTCTAAACGTACAGTTAGCCCACGTTGGTATTCAGATCGCTTCAGTTTGTTTATTTTGCTCCGCAATCCAACTTTAATGCTCGATTCTGGTTTCACGGCGTTCAAACAAATTGAGCCAAATGGTATCGTGTGAGTATGCCTCAATTGTTGGAGGACAATGTGGACAAAGTGTTGGAAATCCAGCGAATACCCAATGTATTCCAATCAGAGATTGTACAACAGACATTCGAAACTATCTAAGGGCCACGGGGTTTGCTGACTGAACACTGAATACTGAGGCGGAGCTTCTCGTAGGCAGAGCAGGTATCGAATTAATGTAACGCAAAACTCCTGACCTTAAATAAGAATTACCTTTAATAACGCTTGCAATTTGATTCTGAATTACTGGTTATTACATCCACACACATTTACGATTTTTAGTGATTTTTTTTTTTAAAGTTATTTGGCCCTGTGCTTTGTCACTGTTACAGTTTCCCGACGTAAAGAATGGGGAGCTTAGTGGGGAGGCGGCAGGGTAAGAGCGAGGAGGGAAACGGGGTTGCGTCACCACTGTCGTCCCTATTTTCCCCAATATTTCCTGCATTACGACTCACACCTGCTACAGTCGACCACAGTACATTGTCAGTAGGAATAAGGGAGGAGCGTAGGGGGAGCAATTTTTGTCAGAAAGAGGGCCAGGGTTTCACAACCTGGACGGCGCAGCTACGCTATTATTTCTTTATGAAGTTTAATGCTCGGCCCCACTAGCACTTGTGCTATAAACACTGCCGAGGGTAAATAAAAGTTATTTATTTATTTTTTTATTTTTACGCTCCTTTGGCTGTAAAGTCTATGTCCTTCATCCGGTAGCTTATCCTGCCTCAATAACGACAATTATCTTTAAACAAGTTTCTTCCGATGCAATAGTGTACTTAAAGCATAAGAAACGTAACAATGTTTGAAAATAGTAAGTATTGTTAGCAATGTAAGCAATAAGCATTGTCAGTATTGTAAGTATGGTATTTATTGTAAATAGTGTAAGCAATATTCAATATTGTAATTATTGTGTTATGTAAAGCAAATAAAAAACAAGTGACAAAACTAACTGACTAAACTTCAGGGCAAAATTTCCCTTGATATCTTCGAAATCGATGACAGCCATCTAATCAGGTCTATTTGCTCAAAACATCGAGATGCTTATGGCATCAGACGGCGCTGCCTAAACCGATTCTGCGCCGGTCTTACCAAGTTGGGCAGCTAATCATTTCAAGCAAACGAAGGGAGATCGGGGCATCACATTGGTGCAATCTAGACTTATCCACAAGATGACCTCGATATTAGTGCCTGTCGGCTTTCGCAAGTACTCTAAAATTTCAGAGCATAGCACCATATATTTAGGCAACATGATCTTGTTGGATCGTGTTCTTACTTTGACCCATTAAGGCCAAAGAAACCATGCTTTGTCTGCTCAAATTCCATTACTGATGGATGAACTATCTTTTATCGTATGAAAACTATCATACAACAGACAATTTGTGTGAACAATAAATTGAAAATTGGGTCTTATCCAGATGAACTAGGCAGTCACATTGCTTTTAACTCTCCTTGAGTGGCATTCATGGTAGCCTCGCGAAACGCCCCTTGGGGACGGGAGCGATGAGAGTCGGCTGTATTCGCAGGCTACGTTAGACTGAAATTTGAAAAACTTTATCAAAAATCAAAACAACGGCGCGAGCGTAGACGCAACCAGATAAAATTGTGATAACCCAAAACCGTAATCTCAGTTTGAACTAATTATATATTAATAATTAATTGTATTTGGGGTCTAGCTGGACGAAACATCGATTTCTATCCCGTGGACAAGGGCGCACGTAATTGTAAGGTCAGCGGTCTGCCGGTGAAATGTATGTAACACAATCTTTGTGACCAAATGTATAAAACGGCCTAAAGTGTTACGATGTTTCCTATAGATGTCCCATATTCCTTAAACATCCAGTGTGGCCGCTCAAAGGTATGAATTATATAGCACTCTTAGCTATTTGCTCCATTTTTTTCAAAGTAAGATTGAATGAAAGAAGTCCTGGTTTCATTTTATTCCATATTTACTAGTGTTGCGACCGGTACTGACCCGTGTACGGCTTTTGAACTCCGCTAAAATCTTTTGACACTGCCCCTAAAAGATAGAAAACCAAGGAAAATAGTCTTACAAGCATAGATCATGCACAGGCAGCGCCCTGTAGCAAGAATTAATAAACCATTGTTGCTTGAAACGTTTTCATGTTGTGTTTATCTGAGTTTAGCAACGGAATGCCGTGACAGAAAAGTTCAAATTTCACTAAAGTACTACTTGTAATTCGCGGCCTCAAAAATTTTCTTCTGTGTTGCCCATAGTTTTGAAAGCGGATTTTATAAGAAGAAATGATGCTCTTTCACGTGGTGTAAATCTTTATCCTCAACGCCATGTACCAGTTGATGATTTTGGCCTCGCAAATTTGTCAATTAGGCATCACGAGAAATCGCTTAAAAAATTGTAAATATTGAAAAATCTCCTAAATATTTAATTTTCACTTCAGATGAGTAAGATACCATTCATGATGTCCATAATTATGTACTTTATCAGACTGGATGTTTTTCGTTTGGAACAAAACTGGTTTGATTTTTAAAACAAGGTTTTTGCAACATGTGGTGTCAGACACCGAAAACCCGGTTCAGGAGCGGTGAATTCAAGATCATAGCCTCACATCAAAAATAATTATCGGATCGAAGTAAAACATGTATTTCTTGCAATAGTTTACCGTGGGCTATGTTGTGAATTTTTTTGAGAATTTTGAATTTTTCGCTATTGCACACCTCTGGTTGATATTTACAGACATCCGCTCTTAAAGACTATTTAAAGACGATACAAATGAAAAGTTGAGATATATTGTAACCGTTTATTTCCAATTTTTACTTAGCTTTTTGCCGCCCCTGAAAAAGGTTAGTATTGTCTAACCGAAATATTGGGCAATAAAATTATTTTAGCTGTTCGATCATCCTTGCATTTAATTTTACGTTTTATTCAACATTGCTGATCCTGATCTACACAAAGATCCGGCTAGACTTTGTTCCTGTTTGTACAAGTGGTCCCAGCACTATTCAAGAGTTACCTTAGGGAATATATGTCCATTGTCAATATTCTTTTGCATTCTATTCAGTCTCTTTCTTTTGTTTTTGTTTTTGTTTACTTCTATGTTGTTTCTTAGTTTTCTTAGGGCAAGTGGAGCGGGCAAAACACGCGAGTTGCGCCCGAAAATTGCTTCCCGTGAAGACACGCGACGCGAGCGTCGTGTCTTCTGGTTGCAGGGTTTCTCGCAGCACGCGATTATCAAGTTCGCCGTGCTCGCCTATTTGCGTGTTTTTTTTTTTTTATTATTATTTTCCTAGGAGAAAAGTAAAAGGTTGCGACCTCAGCTTTTACCAAAGTAAAGCAAATGAGCAATTCTTCGTTAGTAACGTGGGTAAATGAGCATTCAATATCTCACTGATAATTATTTTTATTGTGTTGACATCATTTTCAGTTTTATCTATCCAAGATTGTTTGTCACTTGTTATTTCAACTCTATGATCGGCCATGTTAGATGTACAACTTACGACTTCGAGTTTGTCGTGGAACCCCGAAGGCAGTCGTCGGAACAGCCTCGTCTTTCAATACGATTTTTTTTCTAAGAACCGGTAAAATTACGGTCTCTGTAGTCTTAGTTGACATTAAAAATGGAGGATAACAAACGACGAAACGATGGTGACAGGAAATTCCGTCTAGCTTTGAGCGATGACATCTTCAACAGATAAGACAATAGATGTAATAAGAGCGCTTTACGGCTATATTTTGAACGGAAATATGAAATTTAACCTTTTGCAAGCATAATGATATTCGATCAAAGATCCGCTTGCGACTTCCGCAGTTTCGTCTATTTAACAACGACTTGTCAATGAAACTTCCTTGCCGATAAGATTTCATTGTTTTCCATAAACTGAAAATCGGGAAAAATAGTATAGAGTTGTTACATCAGTTAAACAGCCAAATATCCCATTCAGGAGGTAACATTTTGGCATGAATTCGAGAATTGTGTACTCTTAATTGTAGCTACTAGAGAATCAATCATGTCCGCTGGGTCACGTCCCTACGTATTAACAGGCTGTTTGTAGAAAAAGACAGACGCGAAGACTAAGCGCAGCTAACTGTAAAAAAAAGATAAATCGCTTTATTTAAGTGTCAGTGTATTAGGCGCAGAGCACTAATTGGGAACACCTTTCAGATAAACTTTGGAATAGAGAAGTGCTGGTAATGAGGAGAGGGTAAAACTAGAGTACCGGGAGAACAACCTCTCGGAGCAAGGACGAGAACCAACAACAAACCGGTAATCGAACCCGGGGAACGTTGATGAGAGGCGAGTGCTCTCACCACTGCGCCTCTCTACTCCTTCAGGCAACGAAAGCAGCCTTTAAACTGTATTAAACTTGCGCTCTCATTTTAAGGCTTACACTCACCTGACACTGTAGTCCTTAGCCAACCTCTTAAAACGTCGTTGCGAAAACAGAGCAAACCTGCCAAAAGTAAAACCAAGTCAGTTGACTTGAGCTATGATCAAATTCTCAGGTTCTTCCACAGCCGACCTACCTATTGCAGAAATGATCCTCTAAGCTATCCACAGACAACTTCCTCTAGTTCGATGGGCACGTACGGTATATGAACAAACTAGGGAGGGGAAGATGCTGACGTGTAACTCTGCTATTGGTTGCTACCAATTACCTCAAAGTCTTTAAATAGTGCAGCCAAAATGCTGACGTGTTTAGTCCTCTTAATGACCTTACTGGTAGGTGATAACTACGTCAAACCACTACTTGTAATCAATACAATAAGGTCAACCCAGGCAGAGGCACGCAATTCACAAAGCTGCGCTTTTGTGTAAGAAATATTTTAGCTTTGATGTTTGGACGTGGGTGACATGCACGGTGTATTCTTGATCTTTTACTGGTTTTATCGCCTTTAAAAACCCACTAACAATTTTTCGCAAATAGTTTGAGAGCAGCATAAAAAAAACTGATATCATGAGAGGCAGACACTTGTTTCAAGCTCAAAAAAATGTCTGCTACCGCAGAGCACCTTACTGTCAGCTGATACAGTAGCTACGTTAATCCACGATTGGTGATCAATAGGCTCAACACAGGCATGGGCACGTAATTGAAATCTGTGCTTTTATGTAAGAAATCTTCTAGCTTTGATCTTTGGACCTTGAATTTTTTTCGCGAATATTGTTAACGCAATACAAAGATGCGTCCTGTTTCAGAGCTCGAAAGGGTATCTACTCTCACAGGCTTTAGAGACTGGTGCGACAATTGAGAAATTGTCTTGAATACATAGATACGACAAAAATATATCCTTCTAAGTCAAGCCAATTAAGTTAGGTAAACTTTCTAACTTAATTAGCTGCGCTTTGTAGGTTTATATTTTTGGTTAACTTGTCCACCCTGATTACACAACTAATGATAGTCCTGTTAGAACTAAAATATAACGACATACTTTAGAACGCTTTTCAGTCTGTTTCAATATCAACACTTAAATTACAGCTGCTTCGGTTTACCTTCATTTTGTTTAACGAAAGTCGCGCTAGCTAGAAGGGGTCTAGAAGCAGTCTCTAATTTCTATTAGAGAGAGCTCAGAGGGCGAAACACGCGAGTGCAAAAGTCGACACCCGCGCGTGTCATTCTTCGCCGTAGTTCACGCAGCAAGCGGTTTTTCTCGCACACGCGTTTCTTGCTCGCTTAAATATCCTCTACAATTTAAAAGATTTAGATCAGTGTTTTTAACTAAGTAAGGGAAATAAAAAAATCGGCATGCATAAGCTACTTATTTTCTCGCTGGAACATGGGTACGTAAAAAGAAGGAAAATCGCTTTGTGAGTGGGGAAACAACTCTACCGTCTCAAACAAGAAGACTCATCGCCTTCCATGTAAAAAAAAAAAAAAAAAAAAAAAAATATATATATATATATATATATATATATATATTAAAAACACTTTGCTATGTGTCACTCAAGTCTTACATAAAAAAAAAAATACTCCCTGGCTTAAATAAAAAATGCAACTCAAGCATCAATCAAGCACTTGTAGTTTTCCGTAAGTACTTTTGAGAAGAACCTTAATAATTAATAGCTTGCGATGCGAGTGAGGGCAATAGTTCAAGTGGCACCCTACAAGAAATATTATCCGCTCGGAAGCCCTCAATGACTCCTTAATGATTTCGTAGCGAGAAACTAGAGTTACCTTTGGTAGATCGCCACCTTAGACGTTCTTTATATGCGAAAATCGTTTCCTTTTGTTTCCGAATGGACACAAAAGGAGTCATTTTAAATCCGAAATATGGTCAGCCAGGATGAGTTTTCGAAAAGACATGTAACTTCGGGTGAAGTCAATGTGTTTCCTTCGTTTCTACGACATATAATCTGAACACTGAGACCAAACTAGCGTAAAACATGCATATATCATTTCTAAGACCCTGATACATTTTCTAGAAGGTGTTCCATACGTATAATCCCTTGCAGTCCTTGCAGGCATAA
Source organism: Pavona decussata (assembly GCF_977016875.1). Classification (NCBI taxonomy): domain Eukaryota; kingdom Metazoa; phylum Cnidaria; class Anthozoa; order Scleractinia; family Agariciidae; genus Pavona; species Pavona decussata. The sequence continues at coordinate 972,077 of NW_028145705.1, forward strand.
TCACGTAACATATCGTACACATATTAATTAAGACTGCCACGGTAGATGTTTCGATTACGTTTCAGTAATCCTGACCGGTCGGTGATAATTAGAGTTGTATCACATTCATTTATAAACAGCATCAAGCAAATAACAGGAAAATAACAAATCGAACGCAGCATAATAAAACACGTATCAGGTATTAATAATTGTCTTAGACTTTATCGTTAGGTCAGCCGTGCTCTTTCGAAGCTGGAAGAAGGAGTCTACTATCGCTAGACCAAAGTGTAGTAATAAAGTGTTCCTTTTTTCAAGTCATCAGATCACCTTTCATCGGCATGACGTTGCGAAATCAGTCGGGCCAACAACATGAGCTAAATGTTAACTCCTCTGGCGTTTTCAGATTTCCGAAGATTGTCCATTTATTACGAATACAGTCGATGCAGTACAACTTCATTTTGTCGGGAAACCCCGCGAGTCCTCGACACAGGCTCAAGCCAGTTGATACATGTTTCAATTCAAAGCACAGGGTGGAAAATTACTGCCCTTCTAGTTTAAGAGAACTAAAAAAAGAAGAAAGCTGTCAATTTCAAACGAGGACAACTACCACTAACACAGCATGCAGTAACTGGTAAAACGTTTATCTTATGCATTTCTCAAAAGGTGTGCCGTACGTATAATCCCTTGCAGGCATAATCACATAACATATCGTACATACCTTCATAAGACTGCCGCGGTATATGTCTCGATTACGTTTCAGTAATCCTGACCGGTCGGAGATAATTAAAGTTGTATCACATCCCATTTATAGATAGCATCAAGCAAATAGCAGGCAAATGTCAAAGCCAAGGAAGCATTATCAATCACGTTTCTGGAGTCATACGACATCACCACTGGCAAAGAAAAACATCCTTCTTGGACTGAAGAAGAAGTATGACACGAAGGGGCGCAGACAACCAGCACTGAATTGGCTGCTGATAAAAGTGGTCCTTGAAAAAAATATGGCAAAAGGAACTTTTGTTTTGTACTTTACAGTAATAATAGGCGTCTTAGGTGACAATCAATGATATATAAACAATAGCCGCCATTTGGCGCAAAAATATGTTCAGATATTTGTCCGCGTACATTATCTGTTCCGAGAAGCGAACAGTTTTCCGAGAGCGAAGCTCGAGGAAAGCTGTGAGCTTCGAGGAGCATATAATGTCCAAGGACAACTAATTCTAAGCATAGTTTTAAAGCCAAATGCTATTGTGGTTATTTAATCCTTCAAATATTTTTCGCAACATGTAGCAACGAGCTTGAGTATTTGAACATTTCGTTTGTCATTCTTACGTTTGGGGGTTAGTCATTCTTACGTTTAAGGGTTAGTTTTCTTACGTTTGGGGGTTAGTTTTCTCACGTTTATGGGGCTAGTCATTCTTACGTTTGGGGTTTAGGGATAAGTCATTCTTACGTTTAAGGGTTAGTTTTCTTATGTTTGGGGATTAGGGATTCTTAAGTTTGGGACCTAGTCATTTTTACGTTTAGGGGTTAGATTTCTTACGTTTGGGGGTTAGGGATTCTTACGTTTGGGGGTTAGTTTTCTCACGTTTATGGGGTTAGTCATTCTTACGTTTGGGGTTTAGGAATAAGTCATTCTTACGTTTAAGGGTTAGTCTTCTTATGTTTGGGGATTAGGGATTCTTAAGTTTGGGACCTAGTCATTTTTACGTTTAGGGGTTAGATTTCTTACGTTTGGGGGTTAGTTTTCTCACGTTTATGGGGTTAGTCATTCTTACGTTTGGAGTTTAGGGATAAGTCATTCTTACGTTTAAGGGTTAGTTTTCTTACGTTTGGGGGTTAGGAATTCTTACGTTTGGGGGTTAGGGATTCTTACGTTTAGGGGTTAGTTTTCTTACGTTTCGGGGTTAGTTATTCTTACGTTTGGGGATTAGTTTTCATACGTTTGGGGGCTAGGGATTCTTACGTTTGGGGGTTAGTCGTTCTTACGCTTTGGGATTAGTTTTCTAACGTTTAGGGGTTAGTCATTCTTACGTTTGGGGGTTAGTTTTCATACGTTTGGGGGTTATTCATTCTTACATTTGGAAGTTAATTCTTTTAAGTTTGAGATTTAGGGATTCTTACGTTTGGGGGTTAGTTTTCTTACGTTTAAAGGGATAGGGATTCCTATGTTTGGTGGCTAGTTTTTCTTACTTTTGGGGGTTAGTTATTCTTACGTTTAGGGTATATGGATTCTTACGTTTAGGTAGCCTGCGTGGCAGGCGCTAGAAAGGGGAAGGGAGGGGAGAAAATTGGGCGCGCGAGAAACGCGCGGCGCGAGGAAGAGGGGAAAAGGAAGCGCCTGCAGCGAGCCCATTGTTTATTTCGTCTCGCCCCCTCATTAATATGCAAACGGCCAACATTTGCGACCGTCTTCCTGTCAAATGCCAGCCAATAAATATTGCTTACTTTCTCCGGAACCCAGAGTGCGTGAAATATTGGAAAAACACTAAGCGGTATGGCTGATCGAAAAGAATTACGTCTGCTGTTGCGTACGGGATTTCGATAATTCTTTTCCACATGGGTGTTAGTTTAGACTTTGGGCGGTTAAACCGCCTAGGTTTTGTATATCCCACAAATCAATGATTACTCTGCAACAGCGAATGGGTGAGACTTATGATCACAAGGCGATTATCTTGCAGAAATCCGTCGAGTGCAATAAAATAAATACTGTTAAATCAGCGAGCTTTTCCGACAAATTACACGTAGATAAACCCATACTCTCCACTTCAAAAATTTGGTCATTAATAATGCTAGTAAGAGGGTAAATTACTAGTACAGAAGCAGTTTGAGAGTAGCCATTGCGATTTCTATTTTCTAATAACACCAGCAACTGAAAGATAAGACTCTTTCCGAAAGCCGTTAGTAAAACTGCCACCAAGTCTTTCTTTCCATACAGTTGTTTCACCGCTTTTCTCTGTTCATCTTTCAAGGTTATTTTGCGACCTTTGTCTTCTAACTCCAGGAAGATTTCCTTCAAAATTTGCTCAAACTTAGCTTCCCTGTCTCTTTTGAGTGCACCTGTCATCTTGATTTTCAGTTTCAAATGGCGTCCAAAACATCTGGACCAATCAGAAGGTCGTATCAGGAAATGACTGACGCATAATTAAACACGAACCAATGGCGATTTCTCGTTCGCCGACGACCGAGAAAGACGAAAGAAACAATGGGTTCGCTGCAGGCGCTTCCTTTTCCCCTCTCCCTCGCGCCGTGCGTTTCTCGCGCGCCCAATTTTCCCCTCTCACTTCCCCTTTCTAGCGCTTGCCACGCAGGCTAAAGTTTAGGGGTTAGTCATTCTTACGTTTGGGGGTTAGTTTTCTTACTTTTGGGGGTTAGTTTTCTTACCTTTAGGGGTTAGTCATTCTTACGTTTGGGGGTTAGTTTTCTAACGTTTGGGGGTTAGTCTTTTTTACGTTTGGGGGTTAGTTTTCTCACTTTTGTGGGTTAAGGATTCTTACGTTTGGGGGTTAAAGATTCTTACCGCGTTTAGGGGTTAGTTTTCTTACGTTTGAAAGTTAGTCAGTCTTACGATTAGGGGCTGGGGATTTTTACGTTTGGGGGTTAGGGATTCTTACATTTGGGGGTTAGTCATTCTTATGTTTGGGGGTTCGTTTTCTTACTTTTGGGGGTTAGGGATTCTTGCGTTTGGAGGTTAGATTTTTAACGTTTGGGGGTTAGGGATTCTTACGCTTAGGGGTTAGTTTTCATACGTTTGGGATTTTTTTTTTTTTTTTTTTTTTACCTTTGGGGCTTAGGGATTCTCACGTTTAGGGGTTAAGCCGCCGTTACACGTTGAAACTTTTAGCTGAAACTTGTCTGCAACGGCGAACGAGACCAGTTTCACGAAGCGGTGTTACACGGTGAAACTCTTGTTTTTTCACCACTGCGACCGTTGCGAGCCGTTGCAGAAGTAGAAAGCGGTTCTACTTTTCGTGAAACATGTCTCGCAACGGAAGTTCGAAAAAGTTTCACGAAACCGACCATGTTACACGGTGCAACGGCTGCTGAAACTTGTTTCGCAGCGCCGTTGCACACAAGTTTCAGCTAAAAGTTTCAACGTGTAACGGCGGCTTTAGTCTTTTTTACGATTGGTGGTTAGGATTTCTCACGTTTGGGGGTTAGTTATCTTACGCTTGGGGGTTAGTTTTCTTACGTTTGGGGGTTAGTAATTCTTACATTTGAAGGTTAGTCATTCTTACGTTTGGGGGGTAGTTTTCTTATGTTTGGGGACTAGGGATTCTTATGTTTGGGGGTTAGGTTTCTTACGTTTGGGGGTTAATTTTCGTACGTTTGGGCGTTACTCATTCTTACGTTTGGCGGTTAGTTTTTTTTACGTTTGGGATTTACGGATCCTTACTTTTGGGGGTTAGGTATTCTTACTAGGTTTGGGGTTAGTTTTCTTACCTTTGGGGGTTAGGGATTTTTACGTTTGGGGGTTAGTCAATCTTAGGTTTAAGGGTTAGTTTTTTTACGTTTGAGACTTAAGGATTCTTACATTTGGGGGTTATGGATTCTTACGTTTGGGGGTTTGTTTTCTTACGTTTGATGGTTAGTCTTTCTTACAAATAGGGGTTGGGAATTCTTACGTTTGGGGGTTAGTTTTCATACGTTTAAGGGGTAGGGATTCTTACGTTTAGGGGTTAGTCATTCTTACGTTTGAGGGTTAGTTTTCTCACTTTTTGGGGTTAGTCATTTGTACGTTTGAGGGTTAGTTTTTTACGTTTGGGATTTAGGGACTCTTACGTTTGAGGGTTAGTTTTCTTACGTTTGGAGGTTAGGGATTTTTCCTTTTGGGGTTAATCAATCTTACGTTTGGGGGTTAGTTTTTTTACGTTTGGGCTTTCGTTATTCTTACGTTTGAAGGTTAGTCATACTTACGTTTGGGGGTTGGTTTTCTTATGTTTTGGGGGTTAAGGATTCTTAAGTTTAAGGGTTAGTTTTCTTACGTTTGAGGGCTAGGGATTCTTACGTTTAGGGGATAGTTTTCATAGCACGTTTAAGGGTTACTCATTCCTACGTTTTAGGGTTAGTTTTTCTTACGTTTGGGGGGTAGGGATTCTTACGTTTGGGGTTAGAGATTCTAACGTTTTGAGGGTTAGCTATTCTTACGTTCCAGGGTTAGGTTACTTACGTTTGGGGGTTGGTCACTCTTACGTTTAGGGGTTAGAGACTCTTACGTTTGGGGGTTAGTTTACTTACGTTTGAGGGTTAGTCATTCTTACCTTTTTGGGGTTAGTTTTTATGCGTTTGGGAATTAGGGATTCTTACGCTAGGGGGCTAGCTTTCATACGTTTGGAGGTATTCATTTTTACGTTTGGGTTCAGTTTTCTTATGTTTGGAGATTAGAGATTCTTACGTTTGGAGGTTAGTTAATCTAACAATTGGGGGTTAGTTTTCTTACGTCTAGGAGGAAAGGATTCTTACGTTTGGGGGTTAGTTTTTTTACTCTTAGTGGTTAGGGATTCTTACGTTTGGGGGTTAGTTTTTTTTTAAGTTTGGGGGCTAGGGATTTTAACGTTTGAGGGTTAGTTTTCTTACGATGGGGGGTTAGTTTTCTTACGTTTGGGGGTTAAGGATTTTTACGTTTAGCTGTTAGTTTTCTTACGTTTTGGGGTTAGCTATTCTTACATTTGTGGGTTAGTTTGCTTACGTTTGGTGGTAAAAGATTCTTACGTTTGTGGTTTAGTTTTCTTACGGTTGGGGGATAGAGATTCTTACGTTGGAGGGTTAGTCATTCTTACGTTTGGAGGTTAGGGATTTTTACGTTTGGGGGGTAGTTTTCTGACTTTTGGTGGTTAAGGATTCTTACGTTTGGGGGTTAGGGATTTTAACGTTTGGGGGTTAGTTTTCTTACGGTTGGGGGATAGGGATTCTTACGTTTGGGGGCTTGTTTTCTTACGATGGGGTGTTAGTTTTCTTACTTTTGCGTGTTAAGGATTCTTACGTTTAGTTGTTAGTTTTCTTACGTTTTGGGGTTAGCTATTCTTACATTTGTGGGTTAGTTCTCTTACGTTTGATGGTTAAAGAATGTTACGTTTGTGGGTTAATTTTCTTACGGTTGGGGGATAGAGATTCTTACGTTGAAGGGTTAGTCATTCTTACGTTTAGGGGTTAGTTTTCTTACTTTTGGTGGTTAGGGATTCTTACGTTTGGGGGTTAGGGATTTTTACGTTTTGGGGTTAATTTTCTTACGGTTGGGGGATAGGGAATCTTACGTTTTGTGGGTTAATTTTGCTGACGATTTGGGGTTAGTTTTCTTACGTTTGGGGGTTAGGGATTCTTACGTTTGGGGCTTAGTTTTTTCTTACGTTTGGGGGATAGGGATTCTTACGTTTAGGGGTTAGGGATTCTTACGTTTGGGGGTTAGGGATTTTTACGCTTTGGGGTTAATTTTCTTACGGTTGGGGGATAGGGAATCTTACGTTTTGTGGGTTAGCTTTCTGACGATGGGGGGATATTTTCTTACGTTTGGGTGTTAGGGATTCTTATGTTTAGTTGTTAGTTTTCTTACGTTTTGGGGTTGGCTATTCTTACGTTTGTGGGTTAGTTTTCTTACGTTTGGTGGTTAGTGATTCTTACGTTTGTGGGTTACTTTTCTTACGCTAGGGGGATAGGGATTCTTACGTTGGAGGGTTAGTCATTCTTACGTCTGGGGGTTAGATTCTTGCGATTGTGGGTTAGTTTTCTTAGTTTGGAGGTTAGAGATTCTTACGTTTGGGGTTAGTTTTCTTATATTGGAGGGGGCTAGGTATTCTTACGTTTGGGGTTAGTTTTTTTTTACGTTTAGGACTTAGTTTTCTTACAGTTTGGGGATAGGGATTCTTACGTTTGGGGGATAGTTTTGTTACGAGTGGGGGTTAGTTTTCTTACGTTTGGGAGTTAAGGATTCTTATGTTTAGTTGTTAGTTTTCTTACGTTTGGGGGTTAGCTATTCTTCGGCTGGTGGGTTAGTTTTCTTACGTTTGGTGGTTAGGGATTCTTACGTTTGTGGGTTAGTTTTCTTACGGTTGGGGGATAGGGATTCTTACTTTTGAGGGTTAGTCATTCTTACGTTTGGGGGTTAGAGATTCTTACGTTTAGGGGTTAATTTTGCTTACGATTAAGGGTTAGTTTTCTTACGTTTCGGGGTTAGGGGTTTTTACGTTTGGGGGTTAGTTTTCTTACTTTTGGTTAGGGATTCTTTAGTTTGGGGTTTAGTTTTGTCTTAAGTTTGGGGGTTAGGGATTTTTACGTTTGGGGGTTAGTTTTCTTACGATCTGGGGTTAGTTTTCTTACGTTTTGGGGATAGGGATTCTTACTTTTGAGGGTTAGTCATTTTTACGTTTGGGGGTTAGGGATTCTTACGTTTAGGGGTTAATTTTGCTGACGATTTGGGGTTAGTTTTCTTACGTTTGGGGGTTAGGGATTCTTACGTTTGGGGCTTAGTTTTTTCTTACGTTTGGGGGATAGGGATTCTTACGTTTAGGGGTTAGGGATTCTTACGTTTGGGGGTTATTTTTTTTTTTCTTATGTAATTCGATCTTCAATCATTCCATGCGATTTATGCGATGCAAATTATGTCGGCTTTACTGCCCGACACTTACACCAACGAATTAGTGAACACCGTTATGCTGTTATCGGGAAACACCTTGAAAAACAACATTGCAACAAAAAAGGAAAGATCAATCATCTCTTTAAGGTACTAAAGAAATGCAGAAGCAAGCTTTCTTGCCTAATATACGAGATGCTGTTTATAAAGGACATCAAGCCTTCTCTCAACACCCAAAGTGACTCAATTCGCGCCAAACGTTTCACTTGACACTTTCGTTTCTTTTTCTATTGGTTCGGTTTGTTTTATTTTAGGTAATGTCTTTCTGGATTTTCAAAAACATACCTGCACTTAACATACGCAGAGACAGAAAGTTCACCCTAACTGTGTCCCACAACACTGCCCTCCCCACCCCTCTGCTTTTCACACTAACTTGCAAGTCACTCACCAGCATTTAGGCCACACTCCAGGCTTTGTTTCAGTTTGATGCAATTGATTGTCAACAGCCTGTGTCTCTATGGGGGAGGTCAAAGGGCATTAGAATTAAGTCACCCTGGTTTGAGAAAAACAGCAAATTGGTCCAAGCTGAAGGCTACAATACCCTCCCTTCCCCACCCCGGAGCTTTTGACACACAACCGAGTATTACCCCCAGGCAGTAAGCCCTCACCCTCGGCTAGCTGACAGACTGGTCCTTGACGGAAAGCTTCTACGAGTTGAGAGCACCACAGAGGCCTGAAGCTGGGCGGTGCCCAGCTTCAGGCCCGGCTCTAGAAGGCACCTTCTTGCAAATTCGCACAGATATCACAGGCAAATAGCTCTCTGCAAAGCCAAAATTGAGTTTGCAGGCAAAATGTACTAAGTCTAGCATATAGCAGCTCAACTCGGGATAAGCCCACTTACATTGACTGCTAATATCTATCTGGATTTTCAAAAACATACCTGCACTTAACCTACGCAGAGACAGAAAGTTAACCCTAACTGAGTCTCACAACACTGCCCTCCCCACCCCTCTGCTTTTCACACAAACTTGCAAGTCATTCACCTGCATTTAGGCCACACTCCAGGCTTTGTGTCAGCTTGATCCAATTGATTGTCAACAGCTTGTCTCTCTATGGGCTAGGTCAAATGGCATTAGAATTAAGTCACCCTGGTTTAAGAAAAACAGCAGATTAGACTAGGCTGAAGGGTACAATACCCTCCCCTCCCCACCCCGGAGCTTTTGACACACAACCGAGAGCTACCCCACAGAAGTAAGCTCTCACCCTCGGCTAGCTGACAGACTGGTCCTTGACGGCAAGTCCCTTCCAGTTTGGAGAACCACAGAGGCCTGAAGCTAGGCGGTGCTTAGCTCTAGCAGGCACCTTCTTGCAAATTCGCACAGATATCACAGGCAAATAGCCCTCTGGAAGGCAAAAATTGAGTTTGCAGGCAAAATGTACTAAGTCTAGCATGTAGGAGCTCAACTCGGGATAAGCCCACTTACATTGACTGCTAATATCTATCTGGAATTTCAAAAACATACCTGCACTTGACCTACGCAGAGACAGAAAGTTCACCCTAACTGTGTCCCACAACATTGGCCTTCCCACCCCCCTGCTTTTCACACGAACTTGCAAGTCACTCACCTGCATTTAGGCCACACTCCAGGCGTTGTGTCAGTTTGATGCAATTGATTGTTAACAGCCTGTGTCTCTATGGGGCAGGTCAAAGGGCATTAGAATTAAGTCACCTTGGTTTAAGAAAAACAGCAAATTGGACCAAGCTGAAGGCTACATTACCCTGCCCTCCCCAACCCGGAGCTTTTGACACACAACCGAGAGCTACCCCCCAGCAGTAAGCCCTCACCCTCGGCTAGCTGACAGACTGGTCCTTGACGGCAAGCCCCCTCGAGTTTAGAGAACCACAGAAGCCTGAAGCTGGGCGGTGCCCAGCTTCAGGCATGGCTCTAGCAGGCACCTTCATGCAAATTCGCCCAGACATCACAGGCAAATAGTTCTCTGGAAGGCAAAAATTGAGTTTGCAGGTAAAATGTACTAAGTCTAGCATGTAGGAGCTCAACTCGGGATAAGCCCACTTACATTGACTGCTAATAATTATCACAGGCAAATAGTTCTCTGGAAGGCAAAAATTGAGTTTGCAGGTAAAATGTACTAAGTCTAGCATGTAGCAGCTTAACTCGGGAATAGCCCACTTACATTGACTGCTAATATCTATCTGGATTTTCAAAAACATACCTGCACTTAACCAACGCAGAGACAAAAAGTTCACCCTAACTGAGTCTCACAACACTGCCCTCCCCACCCCTCTGCTTTTCACACAAACTTGCAAGTCACTCATCTGCATTTAGGCCACACTCCAGGCGTTGTGTCAGTTTGATGCAATTGATTGTTAATAGCCTGTGTCTCTATGGGGGAGGTCAAAGGGCATTAGAATTAAGTCACCCTGGTTTAAGAAAAACAGCAAATTGGACCAAGCTGAAGGCTACATTACCCTGCCCTCCCCACCCCGGAGCTTTTGACACACCACCGAGAGCTACCCCCCAGCAGTAAGCCCTCACCTTCGGCTAGCTGACAGACTGGTCCTTGACGGCAAGCTCCCTCGAGTTTAGAGAACCACAGAGGCCTGAAGCTGGGCGGTGCCCAGCTTCAGGCATGGCTCTAGCAGGCACCTTCTTGCAAATTCGCCCAGACATCACAGGCAAATAGTTCTCTGGAAGGCAAAAATTGAGTTTGCAGGTAAAATGTACTAAGTCTAGCATGTAGGAGCTCAACTCGGGATAAGCCCACTTACATTGACTGCTAATAATTATCACAGGCAAATAGTTCTCTGGAAGGCAAAAATTGAGTTTGCAGGTAAAATGTACTAAGTCTAGCATGTAGCAGCTTAACTCGGGAATAGCCCACTTACATTGACTGCTAATATCTATCTGGATTTTCAAAAACATACCTGCACTTAACCAACGCAGAGACAAAAAGTTCACCCTAACCGAGTCTCACAACACTGCCCTCCCCATCCCTCTGCTTTTCACACAAACTTGCAAGTCACTCACCTGCATTTAGGCCACACTCCAGGCGTTGTGTCAGTTTGATGCAATTGATTATTAACAGCCTGTGTCTCTATGGGGGAGGTCAAAGGGCATTAGAATTAAGTCACCCTGGTTTAAGAAAAACAGCAAATTGGACCAAGCTGAAGGCTACATTACCCTCCCCTCCCCACCCCGGAGCTTTTGACACACAACCGAGAGCTACCCCCCAGCAGTAAGCCCTCACCCTCGGCTAGCTGACAGACTGGTCCTTGACGGCAAGCCCCCTCGAGTTTAGAGAACCACAGAAGCCTGAAGCTGGGCGGTGCCCAGCTCTAGCAGGCACCTTCTTGCAAATTCGCCCAGACATCACAGGCAAATAGTTCTCTGGAAGGCAAAAATTGAGTTTGTAGGCAAAATGTACTAAGTCTAGCATGTAGGAGCTCAACTCGGGATAAGCCCACTTACATTGACTGCTAATAATTATCACAGGCAAATAGCTCTCTGGAAGGCAAAAATTGAGTTTGCAGGCAAAATGTACTAAGTCTACCATGTAGCAGCTTAACTCGGGAATAGCCCACTTACATTGACTGCTAATATCTATCTGGATTTTCAAAAACATACCTGCACTTAACCAACGCAGAGACAAAAAGTTCACCCTAACTGAGTCTCACAACACTGCCCTCCCCACCCCTCTGCTTTTCACACAAACTTGCAAGTCACTCACCTGCATTTAGGCCACACTCCAGGCTTTGTGTCAGCTTGATGCAATTGATTGTCAACAGCCTGTGTCTCTATGGGGGAATTTAAAGGGCATTAGAATTAATTCACCCTGGTTTAAGAAAAACAGCAAATTGGACCAAGCTGAAGGCTACAATACCCTCCCCTCCCCACCCCGGAGCTTTTGACACACAACCGAGAGCTACCCCCCAGCAGTAAGCCCTCACCCTCGGCTAGCTGACAGACTGGTCCTTGACGGGAAGCCCTCTCGAATTTAGAGAACCACTGAGGCCTGAAGCTGAGCGGTGCCCACCTTCAGGCCCGGCCCTAGCAGGCATCTTCTTGCAAATTCGCACAGATAGGATACACAAATATTTTGTTCTTTTGCGTCTTCATATATTCGTTTACCTTTTTGACTTTATAATGGCGTAGAGTGACGCCGAAACGTCGTCCGCTTTTTAGAGTTTTTAGAATCTTTTAGCGATTAATCCTAATAACAGTCTCTATACAGTGATCCAAAATCAGGAAAGTGATATTTAGTAGGGTCCTGTAGATTGAGATAAAACTACATTAAGCCTGGTGTAAACGTATTCACCCTGTCAAAGCAATGTTGTCTCATAACCGAAGACAAACAATTCGCTGCTACTAAGATAAGGAGCGATCTATATCAACTGACTGATTTTCAGACGGTCCCGGTGACTAAAGTTAGGGGATTTTAACGTCTGGGGGCTATTTTTCTTACGGTTGGGGGATAGGGATTCTTACGTTTGGGGGTTTGTTTTCTTACGATGGGGGGTTAGTTTTCTTACGTTTGGGTGTTAAGGATTCTTACGTTTAGTTGTTAGTTTTCTTACGTTTTGGGGTTAGCTATTCTTACATTTGTGGGTTAGCTTTTTTACGTTTGGTGGTTAAAGATTCTTACGTTTGTGGGTTAGTTTTCTTACGGTTGGTGGTTAGGGATTCTTACGTTTGGGGGCTAGTTTTTTTTTACGTTTGGGGGTTAATTTTCTTACGGTTGGGGCATAGGGATTCTTACGTTTGGGGGTTAGTTTTCTTACGATGGGGGGCTAGTTTTCTTACATTTGGGTCGATCTATATCAACTGACTGATTTTTAGACGGTCCCGGTGACTAAAGCTAGGGGATTTCCCGCGCATTATCTCATGTCTTAACCCAGATACCGGAATACTGGAATGGTCGTGCGTTAGACCCAATTAGGAGATTTATGCCAGGGTTGATACAGAATTCGGAACTGTACACTAAGCCTGTGATCTTGAGCTTCTTTTTGTTTTATGCGAAGGATGATCTAGAGCTTCTGTTTGCTGTTTTGTAGAGGGGGAAGGAGAAGTTGAGACTCTTTGATCCATGCTCTTTATATGAAGAAAAATGAGTTACAAAGGGTTACTCTGATAAGGATACCCCAAAGTGGACGATGCAGAGCCAGTAACAAGACGATATAATAGCGAGGAAAAATAATTAATAGAATTTGAATTAAATTCACCGTGCAATCGTCTAGACGACAGACAGCAGGCCGACAGCGGTGTAGAAACTGGATAGGAACCCCAAAGGACGAATGGATGAAGATGACATGAAAAATTTCAAAATGATTTCGTCCAAAATGTCAGTTTAATATAAAAATGTACAGGTGTTTGAACTACAGTCACAACCATCACACCTTATAAACATTAAAGTTTATCTTCGAACAAAAGTCGGATGAATAATCGTCTACAGGAGTAGACACCCTTTCCGACTTTGACTTCAGCCCAGATGAATAACCATTACGTGTGCGCTTAAAAGCCTTGAATTAAAAAAAAATCGTTCGTGTCAACACCATAAAATGTCTTTGGTTTATTTTATAGAATTCATTTGCGCTGAATTTCTATATTTTATATCAGAAGGTTCCTTGATTTCTGTAACTTTTCAAAAGAACTATAAATTTTCATCCGTCTTCAGAAGAAAAATAAGGGCTTGGAAGGTACTAGTAAAAAAAAAATGACACATCACGCTAATACAGACAACAAAATTCCGCAAATAAACTACTATTCCCATGACTTTGTCGCCCTAGTTCAGTGTTTTCCAGTGTGTTTCAGTTGGACAGCGCTGTACTTATGATAAAGTAATTCCAGGTTTATCGTTCTGTAACAAACACTAAATCAGCCTATAAGACGGAAGTCGAAGTTGAGAAAGGCAGCGTTTAAATTTTAATCGCGACTGGTTAACAGAGAGCTGATGCTATGATCGCCTGCAATCAGGCTTCATGTGGTAGATCATCGGCCTCTATTTTTAGCTGCAAAACCTACTCAGGCTCGAACAAACCCTTTTTGATAATTGCTGATTTTGGTAATCAACAAGCCCCCAAGGGTTTTAGTACTTTAATTTACGAGTGGAATAGTAGATGTGTCATACCGAGTGAAAAGAAATAAAGCAATAAATTGAGCGAGTTTGCATCTCAATCAATAAGCAATGGTATATTTATTGGGATGGTGTTCAAAATAATGTCAGAAGGAAAGCATAAGCTAGACAAATAATGGTTGTCATCTGTCCAATATATGGAATTTTTTAAAATCTTAGTGCATGCTCTCAACCAGTTTAAGGCCTGGGTTTGAAGGGTGTTAAGAAATTATGAATGATCCCGCATATCTTCGGTTGGTCTGCCTAGAACAAGATGAAATTTTCCCTGAATATAAAACTCGATGTTTTCTTTTGCCTTAACGTATAATTTTGATCACGTGACACATCACGTGACCAAAATATTAAAATTTCGTAAATCGGCGATACGGCGGCGAATCTTCTTTATATAGATAACTGAATTAGTGTTTCCGAAGCAGATTTAAAATATTGAACATTCTACGTTTGGAATGACTGTCCGCAAGTTTTTAAATTGGAGAAATTAACAATCAAAGGTTGAATTGTGGACTAAGAAATGACCTTTGTCCTGACAAATTTTTTTTCTGGAGAACAATGGACGATCATTCCAAACGTGAAGCGATGGAGATATTTAATCTTTATTAGAAACCCGTTTTTGTTTGATGTTTTCTCTTAAAACCGTCGCCTACCTGTCAAATCTTTGCTTTTTTCACAAAAACGATCACGTGACATGTCACGTGATCTATAGCACTACTTATTATGCTTAGCAATGAATGATAAGACCTTTTTATCTGCCTAATTTCAGTTCAGTGCCATTGAATCTGTTAACGTTATTTCGAATAAACCATTTTCCCTCTTAAAAGCCCTTTTCCCAGGCCTTAAACTGCTTGAGTTCCTACGCAGCTGGCAATTATCTACGTTATTAGTCTTCTGCAATACTTTAATTCAAGGCACGTAATTCAACCATTCTAACTAACATGTTCAAAACATCTCTGGCTGATGGTTAAATTTTCTATGTGGAATTTGATTCGCAGCTCCGTTGGTTGTCAAGGTATGTCGTTTAGCCAGTTGTCTTGCGAACACTTATAACAACAACAAAAAAACAAAAACAAAAAAAACAATAACATGTGCATATTAAAGGGAGAGGTTATACCTACCCAATGAATTTTGCGACTAAGCAGTAATATAAAGTCTAATGACTTAGCAGCAGGAAATGTGTTTTTCTTTGCTTTGTTTTTGTTTAATATGACATTACTATAGACAGCGTTTGCACAAAAAGATATGTTGATATATTGTTGTGAGCTTACATGCAAGAAGAAAAAAGACTCTTAGGCTGGAAAGGAAAAATAAATTGCTTTGCGAGAGTTTGCAAGGACGGTCCACCTGAGAAATCCCTGTCTGTAAATAGATCGATCGAAGAGTCTGCTTACTTCTTTGAATATATTTTTACCTTCTCGTGCGCAATAAGGGGAACTTAGTTGTTGGAAAGGGCTTCTTTGTCTCACAAACATAATTAAATTGGGATTACAAACTAATGATTTCTTCTGGAAATGTCACCTTAAAATTTAATACGCTGGAAATCTAAATCATTTTGCTTTCGAAAGGCAGTCGTTTAAAGCGCGTAATATGCCATCTAGAATTTTGGAAGTCCAGCACCTGCTCGGAGTTTTGAGGAATACGATTCTGTTTCCTTGAACTCTTTGCTATACTTAAATTCCAGGATAAAGAATCTGAACAGATCAGGCTGTGCTAGCTTCACAAATATTGCCTTAAATGGCCATAAAGCGAGCAACGAATACAGTAAAAGAAAATGCTGATTTTTTTTTTTATTATAAACAAAAAAAACAAAAACAAAAAAAAAAAAACCTGTCCCCGCAACTCATGAATATTCTTGTTAAGATTGAAGCTCTTAGCAATGTCTGTTAGCAAACTTGGCATCTCTGACATTTAAATAACGAAGAAACCACAAAAAATAATATATCTTTCTAGTTTAGGTTATTTCAAATGTTAAACCTCTGAAATTAACACGACGAGTTGAAATTTAAATACATAAACTAAAAATTAAATAAATATATCCTCTTAAAGCTTTTGCTGGCCAAGAAGCTCTGCATACAACTCATCATTTATTCCTCTGAAATTAAATTTTTACGACTTAAGACGCTAGTAATAAGCACCCATATGTGCAGACTAATGATCATCAAAAGTGAAATTTGGAAGTAGCTCTCTTCCTTACTCTAGTTCTGTCTGTTGGTCCTCTTAAGGAACAGCCGAGTAGGCATGCGGGTGAGCATTTCCGAATGAAACTTGCGCACTACAAATAAAATAAAATTAGATTATTTTTTTCCAGTTCAGTACTGAGAAAAACAAACAAACAAAAAACAAACAACAAAAACAAAAACAGCAAGAAAAAAGCGAAAACGGATTTATTCGAAGAAAAAAAATTAGCAGCAGGAATTCTTATTTTGCCAGAGCTTATCACATGGTCTGTGGATACGTAAGATGCAGATCCTTTAGCACTGTAACTGATGTGGCACTTGCAGTTACCATTTCTTAAACCGTTGCCCGCGCTTTTCGTGTTCCGCTTTGCTCCTTTCAGTTTCGAACTTGTGGCTTCCTTTCCTAATTAGCGAGTGCCATCCACACCACTTGGAAGCTTTCAGCTGCCATGATTCATGCGGTATAGCAGCCATACTAAGTTGACTCAAAGGCGCTTTGGAGAGGGGGCGGGGGGGGGGGGGGGGGAGTGGGGGAAGGAGCTGACGGAGGATGGCGATAAACTTTGGAGGACTTTGTAAACTGGACAGTACGTTCCAGAGACCATCAAGACTGACGAGTCCTTCAAAATGCTCGACCAACATTGCATAATAGCTTCTTTATCAGTAAGAAGGATTGTTCCATCGGCCGATCGAAGCGTGGCCTTTAAGACCAAAAAGGAATGCATGTTTTCAAACTCAGCATGTTGCTATGTTTTTACACCAAGAGCTGTCCACTTGTCATCGGCGTGGAGTCCAACTTTGTTTGAAGGACACTACAGGCATGTTTATAAGCAGTCTTTGTCTAATAATCGTCGGATTTGTGCAAGAAGCTGTTGGTATTAGAAGCGTTTGTTTTCGATAACGTCTTAGATTTGAGAACCTGATTCGTAAAAACAGTCCTGCGTGTTCTAGTTGAAAGACCAACTCTTTCGGTCGCATGTTTTCAGCTGTGACCATTGGGGTTCAGGGCAAGTGTCTGCCACGTTACTGAGTCTTTCAGGAAGTTTTACGTGGAATTCAGCTTTCACCATTGTAAAACAGAGTCTTTGCACTTGCAACTGCGTGGTCTGAGGACCTTTCTTTTGGGAGTGGGGTTAAAGATGAAGGTGACATTAGAACAAATAAGCGTGTGATTGGTATATGGCAATCCGCACTAGGCATCACTCGAGTGTGTAGTATGTCCTTTTTGTCACTCTGAAGTGAAAGAATGTAATCAAGAAGATGTACTCTGGAGCGTGGGCGTATCCTGGTGACGTTGAACCTGTTATTGTTGGAACAGTGTAATGGTGATGACAAGCTTCTATTCAAAACAAAATTATAAGGGTAGGCTAGCCTGCGTAGCAGTCGTTTCCGTTTCCTTCAAGCCAAGCGGGGCGCGAGGGCATTGGGCAAAAAGGAGCAAAAAAGTAGGAGCAGGGGGGAGGAGCGGGGAAGGAAAGGAAACTCCTGCCACTGAGCCCAGACATTTTACCGAACGCCGTTCGTCAGGAAACGGGAGGCAATGACGCATTACCATCGGCCAATCGTCTGTCAATCAAACTCATAGACCAAAACGACATCCGGATAACCGTTTATCAAAGATGAAAATATGGCCGAGGCGGAAAAGAACTCTCTCGAGTGTCCTTTCGATTTCGAGTTTGCTTTGCTTTGGAAACGACTAAACTACTTTCGCAGGGAGATACGTTAATTCAGTTGAAACCGGAGCAAAGGACTGCTTTAAGAGCGAATGTCAAGCAAAATCAAACTTCTCGGTCACGCTCAAAATATAGTTTTTATTGCGCTTTGGTTTGTTGGTAGGTAGTGTCATTCGCTTTTCGAAATCCCGCCGGAATTTTTAAAAAATTAAGAAAAAGTTGTTCTGGCTGTCGCCGGTCTCGAAGACACGAAAAGCTGGAAACAAAATTGGCTGGTCTGAAAGCTTGTTTCGCGGTAGAACAAAGAAATTTTTATTCAAACTCTGTAATCATAAATAGATTAAGGAGGCCTCAAGTAACTACTTCGCAGGAAGATTTCAGTTCTAACCACGGTCTGAAAAGGAAGTTTTCAATATTTAGAACGACTTTGTATTTCACGCTACGCGAAATACAAATTTATCCTGGAAACGCGAGGAACTATTTTAGCTATGCGGGACATGCTCATTCTGTCTGTAATTCCAGCTGTAAGCAAATGAGTTGATATTCTAAAACATAAGTAAAATTTGTCTTGGGTAATTTTATCCACGCTTTGTTCGAGTGGCGTAAAGTTCCAGAAAATCTTCTAAAATACTGCAACTTTAAGTAAACAAGTTGCCCGCCGCGATTCGGTTTTCGCTGAGATAGGTGATTAAAAATTGATTGGTTCTCATGTGACATTTGACGTGACAGTGTAGGCCCCAAGGGAGCGAAGCCATTTGGGGGCGTTCGGTAAAATGTCTGGGCTCAGCGGCAGGCGTTTCCTTTCCTTCCCCGCCCCTTCCCCCACTCCTACTTTTTTGTTCCTTTTTGCCCAATGCCCTCGCGCGCTTGCCCCGCTTGGCTTGAAGGAAACGGAAATGACTGCTACCCAGGCTAAGGGTAGGCGCCCATAGTTGATGTAGTTGCCGATGCCTTGTCTTCCTATATCTCCATTCTACACAATAAAGGCTCTTGTTAAAGGGCCCCTTCATAAACCTTTAAACAACTACCATTATTTTAAATGGAGAAGATTGGGTTAGTTTCTAATAACAATTGTGGTGTGGAGTCGGTTGGGAAATGAAACAACTTACCTTAGGGGCCGACCATTTAACTTTGAGATGGGAGGGTGGGTGATTTCTTGTCAGCAAGAATTTTTTTTCCTAACAACCTGGAATGGTGGGCAGGATATTTTCTTCCCTTCTAAATGCTCTGCAGGATATTTTTTTTTTCCTCCTCATTTCTCTGCAGGATTTTTTTCCTCGAAAAAGGGTCACGTGTTTACATATACAAAATGTATTTACATTTACATTGTGGTAATTGCAGTAATAGTCCTAATATGGAGCTGCAAAATGTTAAAATGTTGTAAGCTATTATAATTTATCTATAAATTATTATATTAAAGATATATCTTATTTAAAAATATAAGAACAGAAAAAATATAGATACGTGTTACTGTTATTTGTTTATTTATGGTTGACAACAGGGAAAGGTTTGGATCTGTTTCTTTTTATACTAAACATATTATTAAAAAAAAAAACAAAATTAATTTCTAATTTCACAGTTGCCTTGCATGTGACAATCATGGAATAGCTTCATTTACTGATTGGAAACAGTTGCAGTTTTCAGCCGATGACGTTCATTGCTGCTGTTAATTTTTATCTTGCAGCACTATTTTATTCGTGAAATATACAGCTACTTTTTATGCCCCTATTAATGTCTTCCCCCAACATGGGACGTGCGGGCATAAGTGGGGCATTTGACCTGTGAACTTTGTCCATGGGTGGGGTCGTTTTGAACAAGAAGTAAGGTTTGAAATGGCAGAGGGTGTGGAATTTGAAATTTATTGACCAACAATATTTGAAAATGTCAATCGTCAATAGCCCCTGGGTATGCTTGCACTCCCCCCATTAGGGCTACACATTGATAGGTGCGTTACAAAAATATCGTAAAAATGTTATATTTAAATAGAAAATAAGGCATTGCAAACATATTAAATAAATAATTACATGAAAATGTTTCAGTTAAAAATGAGAATGAAAAAGTTATAATTTTCTTTGTCTATTAACACTTGATTCTTTAATAATAAAAAAAACCTCCATTACTGTTTGTGATAAGCTAATAATGCATTGCACATATGAAGTAATAATTCTGCAGCATTACCAAATCCAGAGTTCAAAGGGAGCAAAGGAAGATAATGGTTGTAGTTTTGTAGGGATTTTGTTAAGTCCCCAGAGAATGATGAAGTAGCTTTGCAACAGTTTTTTTTTCTTACAGCAGTGCAAGAATTTTTTTTCTATTACATTTGTGCTGCATGCAATTCTTTTCTTCCGACAAGCGCTTGCAGGAAATCTTTTTTCAAAATAACCCATCACCCCCATCCCTCAAAGTCGGTCGGCCCCTTATAACCCAGCGTGATCATGCCAAAAATATCGCTATTTCGGTTTTGGTAATAATTTCGCAACATAGTGTAACAATGAAATTAGCTGCGCTGTGTAAGAGACTTGATAGGAGAAACAGCTAAATTAAAGAGCCTCCAGACATTGTGTAATCCGTTTGTGGCCGCCATTGAGGACGAGCGATTGATTCATTACCTGGTCGATTGTACACAACTTTAAAAAACTTGGACGCGCTCTTCTATCATAAATTCCCACTTGATTTAATTTCTCTATGGGTCTCTCTGCCTGAATTCTGCTTTATTCTTATTTTAAGGAAACAGGATGGAAACCAAGAAAACAATGTTCTTTCTACTGATTATCTCGTCACCTGTAGTCACGCTGCTAATGGAGGATAGAGGTAAATGCATTACAATATAATTTGAAACTTATAAGCAGACAGACATAAAACAAGACATGCCGTAGATTAAAATGGAAATTTCTCCTTTTTTTTTTCATCGCTTGTTTGAAGATTTGTTTTTACATCAGCTACTTGATAAAAGCTCAATGCAACCTCATCAGCCAAATCAATCAGTCCAATCGGATTTAAAGT
The DNA here is from genome assembly GCF_977016875.1 of Pavona decussata. Taxonomy (NCBI): domain Eukaryota; kingdom Metazoa; phylum Cnidaria; class Anthozoa; order Scleractinia; family Agariciidae; genus Pavona; species Pavona decussata. The sequence continues at coordinate 992,623 of NW_028145705.1, forward strand.
CCTAGTGGATTTTACCGTGTTTAAATAAAGAACTATTATATTCTATTCAATTCTAATCTATTCTAAGTAAAGATATTGAGGCAAAAATTGAGCTACTGGTGTCCAAACCGCGACTGTTATGATCATGACCCCCTTGAGTTGAACCTGAATAATAATAAAAAAAAAATGCTTGATTGGACTAAAGAAAACAAAACAGAATTAAAAAGAAAAAAAGATACCGCAATATTTAAAAATGCCACATAAACATATGCATTATTGAATACGTTGCATCATCACTATCTAAGGACTACCGAAGGTTTTCGACAGAGTGTTTATAATTGTAAATAAACGTTAATATATGAAACATATATTTTGAGCTGCAGATGAAAGATCAAAAAGAAGAAAGATCCTCGCAGTTAATACGCAACTTAAGGAGTTGTGAAAAGAAAGCCTGAAAAAAAAAAAAATTTCAGGCTCTTACGGGATTCGAACCCATGATCTCTGCGATGCCGGTGTAGTGCTGGTCATATTGTGAGTTCGTAATATACCCGAAACGGATGAAAAACTAAATGTAAATATATGAAATATATATATTTGAAGTAATATGTCAAAAACTCGGGCGTCGTGCTTTATCACGGGTTCCAAATACCGAGAAACAGATGAAAGCACGAGGCCGCAGGCCGAGTGCTTTCATCTGTTTCGAGGTATTTGGAACCCGTGATAAAGCACGAAGCCCGAGTTTTTGACATGTCTTCTCAAATGAAACAATAAGAAATTAATCTCATTAAAATGCAAATGTTTGATCTCAGATGAAAAACATGTTTCATCTCAGATGAAAACCTGGTGGTGTTTCATCTGGTGTTTCATTGGGGTATCAAGATTCATCCACCTGACCGAAATGGAGGTCATTTATTGGCTTTTGACTGCATGAATTATTAATGAGTTTGAGAACTGCGGATGAAAGATCACATAGAAGAAGGATCCTCGCAGTTACTGCACAACTTAATCAGTTGCGGAAAGAATATATATATTTTATTCAGGCTTTCTTTTCGAAACTGCTTAAGTTGCGTAGTAACTGCGAGGATCTTTCTTCTATTTGATGTTTGTAATCGTGTTACTCAAGAATTAAAAAACCGTTTATCTCCTTCTGATTACAGTTTTTTTCATCCAGATAGTATTTTGCAAACGGGTTACGTTTTCTAGTACTTTTTTTTTTTTTTTTTCAGAAATGAGGTTTTTTGGACGGACTTTGACTGGTTTTTACCACAGTTTAACCTGACGATAGGTGGGATTTTGGCTCATTTAAAAATTTGCCTAGTTATTATACGAAATTAGGTCCTGAAACATAAGGGCTATTAACTATACACTGGTAACCTAACTATTGACAGACGTGTCATTTTCTCTAACTACCACTGAATTTTTTTAAGTTCAGTAGCTCAAACATATTACTAACAGCAAATTAAACAAAATAAATAAATAAATAGAAAAATTTATTTAAAACAAGGTACCGAAGGAGTTCCATAGGGCAAGCCTATGCGGTTGGATGAAAGTGTTAAGCGTGATAATGATACGCTTTTAGGTGTTATGCATGCCGCAAATAGTAATAGGAAAGCATTTTTACCTATCTACCACATTAACTGTCATGTGGATTAAACACATTTTTTCGTCTTAAACGATTTTCTTAGGGTATTGCTTGAAAAATAACAAATACATTTTTTTTTTAAGTAATAATCAAAGTATTAATCTTTGTTGTGTTTCTCAAAGTTGTCGCTCAATGTCCCCTTGCAGCTATCCCTGAGGAAAACAAAGTCGCTGTCATGATTAACACAGAAAAAGTGAGTATAAAGAAACAGCAAGAAGCGGTCAACAAACTACTCGAAAAAATAGTTGCAGCAATTGAACTCAGTTGCGGAGGTAGGTAGGCTTTCGTTATAATAAGGAACAAAGTCGTTGTCCAAGTAACGGTGGCCAAGTAGCCAACAATTGAAACTAACTGCACACACACACACACAAACAAACAAAAAAAAAAAAAACAAAAACAAAAAAAAATAAATAAATAAATAAACAAAGCAAAAAAAAAAAAAAAAAAATGCGGACAAAATTCATTACTCCACTAAATTATCTTCAGTGGTACTTTAATGTATTCTTGACAGTGATGATCCGAAAACCGAATTCCATAATCTATGAGAACCGTAAGAACCGTAAGGAACATTGACAAGTACCGTAAAACTAAAGAAACGAATACACAAAAATTTGAAAATCAGAAAAACAGAAAATCCAGGTAAGGACGGGGGGTGGGGAAAGGGGTTTCTCATGTAAATTTGACGGGGGTCATCGGCGGAAACTTTTTGTCACCAACTCTGGTGCCAAATCGGTTGACTGACATTTACTTCCTCTCATTTATTTCGGCTCAATACCCTAAAAGGTACCACCATACTATACAAAAGTCATTCAAGCTTTTATTACTTAATGGGTACCAAACCACACATTTTAACCCCTAAAAGGTACGACGATCACCCCCGTCACTTTTATATGAATGTTCCTTCCCCCCGCCCCGGGAAGAAAATCAAAAAAAAAAAAAAAAAAGGAGTGGAGCATAACTTAGAAAAGACGTAAGGTTTAGTTTTCATCGATCCATTTTCTAATCATTTGTTTTCGTATTATTCTCGGCAAGGTTCAACCTGCCCAGCCAACTGGGTTAAACATGGAAAGTCGTGTTATTACATCCATAACACTCCAACCAAGAGGTGGTTCGACGCTCGGCAAAAATGCCAAGCCATGGGCGCCGATCTTCCCATAATCAGATCACGAGAGGAAAATCAGTTTATTTTGGACATGCTAAAGGGATGGAATGATAGAGTCGGGATTGTTGGTGCATGGCTTAGACTCCAAAGAAGGGCTGACTCCAGGTTCTATTGGGTTGATGGCAGTCCACTACACGGTCATTACCAGAACTGGGCGATTGGGGAACCAAACAACGCCAAGCTTAATGAGGACTGTGTCCACGTATACTTGAAAGACATAGACGGAAGAGGACTTGCAGGACAGTGGAATGACGATCCATGCGATCTGACAGCTGGATATTCATTTTGGTACTACAGGACTCTACTTACTCTTTGCCAGAAGCCTATCTGAGACGGCCAGCTCGCTGGTTAACAAGGCTTGCTATAACTTTTGAATTAACGGTAAATTAAACTGGACTATGCTAAATGTTAAATGATTGGTCTTTAATGGCATGTTAATTAAGAAACTCAAGGTAGTTGTAATAGCGTGATGTTCTGTCGATGAAGTCAACATTGATTGTAAGCTTAGGTACGCGAGTGTGAGCCTGAAATAAAAACGTGCTGGAAACACGATGTCATGAAAATTGTTATGTTGTGTAGTTTGCTGGAAAAGGACTTCTCTTTTGCAGTGATAACACTATGGGTTTGGTAGTGTTCAAAATGGAGAACGTGTGATAGATGGGGGGGGGGGGGGGAGGAGGGGCTATGTGTGGCGGTTTTTTTGCTAATCTTGTACAAACTCTTTCACTCAATTCTCAAAACTCTGAAAACTAAGGTTGCTTTTTGATTAACCGTATTTCGGAAGAAGAACAAGCGAAATAATTGTTATTTATTTTTATTTTTTAGTATTCTGGGAAAGCATCTCTGTAAACTATCTCGCTATCTCGTCAGGCTCCAGTAACTCCTAAAACCTCTTATGAGACATTTCTTGTCACCGTTGTATGTGTTCCTATTCCGTAATAGGGTCAATCAAACGCACCCTAAGAATAAGCTCATTCCTACTGAGGCCGAAGCAAGCAAAGACGTGAAACCGAAATCAAGCTTAAAAAGGCTGACAAATAGTAACGTTTAGGAGAAATAAGAGAGGGCCAAGTTTAAGCCAAAGCTTTGTTTTGAGTATGGATATTAAAAAAAAATGTTGAATGAACTTTCACACCCTTATATCAAGTTCTACTGGCTGGGGTCGTTTTATGCATCGTATGGAGTATGGGGATACGAACTGCTCTGGCGTTTGAAAAATCCATTTTCTATTCAGTTGGTCTATATAGTTTCGTGGTAGAGCTCGTTAATTCATCTGAGCTTTGAATCCTCGACCATAGGTTCTGAGAGAAGTCTGGACTGTTTTCGTTGTAAAGTTGGTTCTTACGACACCTTTTATAAGAAACGAACTCCAGGCCCACTATTCCCATTCGATTACTCCAAAGAGCACTCGGACGTTTCATGACTGAGAACTCCTTCCACTTTAATTATATGGATTACCATCAAATACATTACGCTACCATGAGCATGCAAATGGGCGGTCGACTTCGCCAATATTGTCGTGGCAAAAGTTGGACCAAACATTTTAATCCTAAGCACTCCAAAACCGCTGTTTCAAAAAACGATATAATGACGACATTAAATACGAGCCTAAATACACTTCATCGAGCATGCTAACAAACACCATGAAAAATCTGTGAAATATGTGAAAAAGAAATAAACTTCTTGGAAATCAACGCTCACAAGGGCGAGAGGGTCAGAAGGGAATCTGCCCTTGTTGTACGTGCACATTATTAAATCGGAACAAACTCCTCTAAAAATAATATATATATTTACCCAAGCCTAAAAGCGGAGCTCCACAATTGCTATATTTAATAAACATTTATAAAAGTCTGCTTATTGTATGAACGTAATAACCTTATGAGTTCCTCATCAATTCTGCAGTTATATTCACTTTTAATGCATATGCAGCTAAATGCTCATTAACAATAACAATGTAATACACAGGGCAAAATTACTGAATGCTGATTTATTTTAACAGAGGGCAGTTTTTCGTAATTTTCCTTTCATCGAGGGCAAAATTACTTACTCCTGATTGGTCGAGCGGCGAAAATACTCGCTCCTGACTGGCTGTCCACTATAGTTTTACATTTTGTTGGTTTCCGCATTTTGTGTCAAAAAAAAAAAAAAAAAAACAAGTTCTTTAAGGTTCCTTGGGAAGTTCGACTCTTTAAGACCGGTTTTTTTGTGCTACAAATACATGGAAATCAAGTGCTGCAGCTACGAAAGAAATTCCTTAAGATTGATTTTCGTGTGTCTTACAAGAAACAGCAAAATATTATTTGTGTCAAAATCTGAAGACTGGAATTTAATTGATTGAGAAACTGAAATCAGTCATGGTGCTTTCAACGAACGACAACCAAGCATGAAAGTGTTCATTTGATGGGAGGAAGGAACAGGAAGAAATTACACCGCAAGTTTCTTCTTGAGAACCACCGTTTGCTATTTTTTATCGATCTATGTTCGTGTAATTTCCAAGCGGTAGGAAGCTTTACAGCGCAGGTGAATAATTAATTGATGCCTAACTTTTGTTTTATCGTTGTTAGTTTTTGCTCCAGAATTAAACTTGCATTTTCTCTTAATTACATTTGTATAATGGAAACTGTTCTCGTCGGTTCTGTATGTTTTGTACGCTACAAAAAAAAAATAATAATAATAATAATTTGTCGGCTTGCCTGCGCCTTCGGTGAGTGTTTTACTGACTGTTTTATGAAGTTCCTTGATAGTTTTTAGAACATTTTGGCCTCTGTGTTATGAAAGCGAAACAAATTAATAATTTGTTGGCTTGCTTGCGCTTTCAAAAGCGGAATATAAATGGACTCCAAATGATATTTTTCTGTTTTAACCGCAGAGAAAATGGATGAACTAACCAAAAAAGAGACTTCAAATATATCCTTGAGTAATAAATGAAAAAAAAAAAAAAACTTTGATAATTTATATCAATCAGTACAGAAATAGGCTAAAAAACGATTAAAGTAGTTTATGTCAACGATACAATGATGGGAGACTAACGTTTGTTTGACAGACCATTTTTAATAGCTCAGCTATTATTAATAGCTGAGCTATTATTAATTAATTAATTAATTAAAGCTAATAGCTTTTTAAAACGAAGTAAAATAGGAAGAGATTAGAAAATAAAACTCCAAGGAAATAACAAACATGGACCGAAAAATAAGCTCAAAAGACTGTTCGGAAGTTAAAGAAGTTTGTAGTGTGAAGTAATATATCAAACACGAGGAAGAGTGTTTCCTCCGATTTCCAAACACCGAGAGGTAGGTTGGAAAAAAGAGGCGCAGCCGAGTTTTTTTAACCAACTTCGAGGTGTTTGGAAATAGGAGGAAACACTCTTACGAGTGTTTGATATAGCTTCTCAAACTATTGATAATTCTTAGAGAAATTTGAAGCAAAAGTTCACAAAATTTTATGATAATTAAGATCACATTTCCAAACCTCCTTTACGGTAGTGATTTCCTTTGTTTTGTCTTCATGAATTATTAATGAGTTTGAGAACACTAGAGGAAAAATATATCTTACAAAACAGCAAAGTTTTGTCAACAAAATCACATGAATATGATTGCCTCTTTGAAGAGTAACAAGTCCTGTTTTTATTTGTCTATGATTGCTTATTTTTTCGTTCGTTTACAACGTAAAGGTTCACTTCAAGAGGAAAAATCCAACGTTTCATCGCGCCGGATTATAATGAAATAATTTCTCTTCAAGGTTCGACCGCTGTTTATAAAGTGCCGCCTTTAAAAGCCGCGAAAAGAGTCGATTCGTTTTTTCCCGCCGCGAGTCGCCTTGCTCTTTCTCCCGCTGTTTGACAGAAAACTTGGACGAGATCAGAAAAAAAAACTCCAGGGGAAATAATCAACATGGACCGAAAAAAATGAGCTCAAAAGTCTGCTCTGGAGTTAGCAGTATTAGCTTAAGCTTACGTTAGACGGCGTGTCAAAACTACAAGAAAACAATATATTGCAAAAAAGCAAACTAGCAAAGTTTTGCCAACAAAATTGTATAAATAAACTCACCTCTTCTGAAAATAACCAGTTCTTTTATTCCATTGCTGATTTTTCCGTTCCTTTTACAACGTTAAGTGAGCGGACCGTTTCATTTCAAGAGGAAAAATCCAACGTTTCGTCGCGCCGGATCGGGGTAGTCGATTTGTTTCTCCCGCCACTAGTTGGCTTGCTCTTTCTCCTGCTGTTGGTCACATAAATTGACTTTGTATCTTGTCGTCTTTAAAATTATTTTTCGTTTTGTTTTTCTCCCAAACACAGTTCCGCCAAACAAACGCGGCCGGCAGCGCAGCTGGCCATGCATTTTTCCGCCGAATTGCTGCACATACGCTCATCTATGTAAGCCAATGTGAAACGAAACACTCAAACCCTGTGTTGCAACACGGGTTGTTTTTTCAGCGCCCTTTCCTGTTCTTTCTCTCTTTGTTCGTCACTGATGTTTCGCCTGTTTTCTAGCGCTCTCAGTCGCCCTCTTTCACGTCGAACTTTGCTTCTTTGCCGCTTGTTTTCTCGATTTCTTTCTATCCCCCTTTCTTTGCTTTCCATGTTTTTAGACTTATTCATAAATTTACTTTGCGTTTTGTCGTATACGTCGTCTTCAATTTTTTTTTTCTTAAACGCAGTTGGCGATGCAATTTGCCGGCAAGCAAAGGCGGCCGGCAGCGCAGTTGGTCATGCTTTTTTTCAACCGAAAAAACCTGGTTTGCAGCACAGCGTCTAAGTGTCTTATTTCACATTGGCTTACATAGATGAGCGTACGTCGTTTGGCAGACGATAGATAAATGGGCAGTAGATTTTTGAATGCGTGTGAGCCATTTACGTTTATTGGTGAATATACAGTCGTTTTGACAAAGGTTGTCCAAAAAAGGGTAAAGGCGTACGCGACAATGCCGAAAAGTAGTCTGGGAAACATCCAATAAATTTCAATAAAAAGCTCAGAACCCATAATGCCTCGAACGTACGGCGAAGACTTGATCGCTTGATCCGATTTCCCTATCCCGTTTAAGACAGAATTCGAAATTTTCAGGCCCTTTCTAAGACATTTAAACCATAATCATACCCTGTTTAAGACTAGTATAAGATAAGAATACACTAGTTTCTTACTGTATTTTACTGCATTGGCAATCACAATCTGTTTAAGCCATTAGGTCATGTAGGGATTCCCTGTTTAAGATAGAAAGTGATAAAATAGATACTCCGTTAAAGACAAAACACCCTGAAAACCATACCCTATCGGGTCACACGTCCCCGTTAACGTCACATAAGAGAGTACCCCCAGGTCTAGATCATACCCGGCGAAAATTACGATCCCTCATTGACCCGGCGTCACATACATATTAGGACCGTACATATGGTTTTTGTCCCTAAACGAAAGGTGAAAATGTAAGCATTAAAGCCAGGGGATTATAAAAAACATTCGTATGACAAATGTCGTTTTCCCCTGTATTTCATTCTGACTGCAAGACATGCAATTCTATCTGGTGGTTACTTTTTGCCTCGCTATATCTCTGTATCTATCTATTTGGTAGCCTGCGAGCAAGCTCTCTTGTCTCTTGGGGGTGGTGGTGGAAGTGGGGGGGGGGGGAGGGGTAAATAGGATCTACCCCCCCGAGAGAGCTTGCTCGCGGGCTATCTATTTGGGGGGATTGGTGATGCTGGAGGTTATCACTGTTACAAGATTGTAGGCTTTACGCAGCACACAGTCAAATATGGCCCGAGTATAAAGGAAAGAGCTTCTTGTTTAAATTTATTTTCAGCCTGCTCTAGATGTAGACTGTACCCCCGATGGGCGCACTCCCCTCCCCTTCCCTTCTGTTTGTCCAAAGGAAATAATAAAACCCCTTCACCTACACCTATTCTTGAAATTGAATACTCAACATATGCTTGAGTAGGGAGGTGCGGCCCGGGCGTTCAAACCCTGACCCTGTTTAAGACACAATTCTCCGATTTTCCTATCCCGTTTAAGACAGAATTCGAAATTTTCAGGCCTTTTCTAAGACATTTAACCCAACATCATACCCTGTTTAAGACTAGTATGAGATAAGAATACACTAGTTTTTTACTGTATTTTACTGCATTGGCAATCACAATCTGTTTAAGCTATTAGGTCATGTAGGGATTCCCTGTTTAAGATAGAAAGTGATGAAATAGATAGTCGCCCATTACTTCTTATTTCCTGTTTGCAATTATATATGCAAATGAGCCATGTGCGATTTTGTTTAATTCAGTATTTTTTTTTTTTTTTTCTTATCTCGAGTGAATCCCCTTGAGCACGCATATCAAGTCAGGAAACCTGATTTGACTTCTTAATTACTCAAATAAGCTATTTTCTTGTGACGAAAAAAATATTTATAGTAACTTAAATGTGTAGAAATATTGAAGTCTGGGTATTACAGTAAATGCAAAAAAAAAAAATAGAATATTTATTAAAACAAGTCCGCAACAGTTGTTTACTTTCATCAGCAAAGAAAAAAAAAATTAAAAAAAAAAATGAGTACAATGCTTCCTAATATAGAAGGTGTTTTCTTTTCAGTGGGGCTTACAACTATGAGGGAAAAGAAGATCTAAACAAGGTCTACTGGAAACCAAACCAAAAAACGTTGGAGGAAACAACAGAATTTAAAGAGCTGAAAAAGCAACGCTAGTTCTAAAAAGCTTGAAAATACATAGTAAATGGCATTTTCTCCCAAAATTGAAGCTTAATTCTCTCTGAAAAAAATGAGTAGGTACTTTAAATTTTCTTTCTTGATTCCAGCAATTCTTGCTAAATAATCTCCTTTTCCTGGGTAAGCATAAGTCGCGGAAACAAATACGACTTTCTCGGAACTTCCCGAAATGCTCAGAACCTATGCGTAGTACAAAATGGAGGCTGCGCCCACATTTAATAGAAAAACTATGTAAGCTTAGAAACGATACAGACTACAAATAGCTCTATCCCCGGACGATCAAATGTATAGAACTTTAACTTCTGGCAAGACAGGAAAGTAAGCTTAAGTTTAGTATGGGAATCCCAAGAAAAGCGCCAATGGGATCCCTGTGCTCCTATAGCTGCTCCAATAATACCTCATTGGTTTCTGGGAGAGGGCCCGATAAGAAATGATAGTTGGTAATTTTAGAGGAATTTGTCCAATACGTTTCATAAAAAAAAGTAAATGAAATTAAGCTTTAAAAATAATACTGTAACTTTAAAAAAAGAACCTGAAATTTCCATCCGTCTTCAGAAGAAACCAATAAAAAAAAAAAAAAAAATTAAAGATCCCGATAATGAAGACACTTCCGCAAATACACTATCATTTCCATAACTTTGTCGCGGTAGTTCAGTGACCTCCAGTGTATTTCAGTTTGGCAACGCTGTGCTTATGATAAAGTAATTCCAGGTTTATGTCATGCTGTTACAAACACTAAATCAGCCTATAAGACGGAAGTCAAAATTGAGAAAGAAATATTGTCTACACAGGTAAAACAAACTATGAAACACCAAAACTACCACGAGCTGAAATTAAAAAATCTTACAGGCTCGCTCATCTGTGTCACGCACGAGCGACTTAGCTACAATTAGTACAATAACAAGCAGATATTCACATCTGTTGATTTAAAATAAGTCTTATTTTAAATATCTTACACAACGATGTTCCAGGTTCCCCAGTTAACTTGCTGAAATAAAAATAAATGAAAATATCAATTCAAACTGAAACGATTAGAATTGATTTTATTAAAAATGAGAAGCTTTATGTCGTCGATAGCCAATCAGAAGTACCTGTTCTCACCAAAATTGCATCGCTCTCTCAATAAATACATCGAATTATCTTTATCTGTGAAACATTGCATCAAAACCAGAGTTTATCGTCGGGGAAGTTCATAGAAGAACGATGTCTTGTTTGTTCTCGAATATTGTTGGTGGGATTTGCGGCGCAGACGAACGCACAAGTTCTTCAACTTCCGTCACGCCACTCACGCGGTGTAACAGGGATGTCAAAACTCACAAAAAGTCGTTGAAATTTTCCGGAATTGAAACGGAAGTGGAATTAATTTTGGCGAGATGTGGATGTTTTCAGAAGCCGGCGAATTTATCGGATATGACTATCTGTCCGGTTCATCGTGCCAAGTTAGGTATAGGTTGGCCTTTGCACCATCCCAGAAGTTGTTTCTGGTCACTGCAAGGAGCTGAAGAAGGCACCTGCACTGGAAAAAGGAATAAATTTATTCCAATCCATGGAGATATTTGAGCTTTCAAAACAGGTCGTCCCCTGTGGGCTCAGGTAAGCAACCAACTTAATGTTCTACCAATAAATAAACTATCATTTCCATAACTTTGTCGCGCGAGTTCAGTGACTTCCAGTGTATTTCAGTTTGGCAAAGCTGTACTTATGATAGAGTAATTCCAGGTTTATATCATACTGTTACAAACACTAAATCAGCCTATAAGACGGAAGTCGAAATTGAGAAAGGTAGCGTCTAAATTTTAATGGCGACTGGTTAACAGAGCTGGTGCTGTGATCGCCTGCAATTAGGCTTCATGTGGTAGATCATCGGCGTCTATTTTTAATTGCAAAACTGACTCTGCTGTTTTGAGTTTTTAAATTAATTGCGCTCTAACTCACAAAGATAGATCATCGGTATATTTTTTGTAACTATCGCTTGGTGATAATGAAAAGTACTCGCAGGCCTGAGCGAATATGCACCGTGATCAATAGACAATGGTATAATGCTTGGGATGGTGATAAAAATATTGTTAGACTGAAAGCATAAGCTATGAAAATAATGGTTGTCATCTGTCCAATTTATGGAATTAATCTTAGTGCATGTTCTTACGCCGCTGGCGATTATCTACATTATTAGTCTTGTGCAATACTCTATTGCTCTTTATTCAAGGCGCGTAATTCAACCCTTCTAACTAACATGTTCAAAACATCTTTGGCTGATGGTTAAATTTTCTCTGTGGAGTTTGATTCCGGGCTTTGTTGGTTGTCAAGATAAGTCGTTTAGTCAGTTGTCTCGCGAACACTCATAAGGTTATACCCACCCTGTTTTTGTTCAATATGGTATTACTAGACAGCGTTTGCTTAACATGTCCACCCAATAGTCTCCACAAGACATATTGTAGTGCGGTATTGCGTAAACAACTCTTAGGCTGGAAAGAAATAAAAAAAAAAAAAAAGGCTTGCTTTGCAAGAGTCCGTAAGACGGGTCCGCACGAGAAAGCACTGTTTGTAAATAGATCGATAAACATCTACTTCACTCACTCTGCTTGTAATTTCTTTTCTTTTTTTTTTTATCCTCGTTTGCTCAATAAGTGAAGTAGTTGTTCGAAAGGATCGAATTCGTCGTCTCACAAACGTGCTTAAATTGGGATTATAAACTAATGCTTTTTTCAGGAAATTCACGTTAAATTTTTACACACTGGAAATCTTAATCCTTTTGCAGTCGTTTAGAGCGCGAAATATGCCATCTAAAATTTTTGGAAGTACAGCACCTGCCCGGAAATTCGAGGAATACAGTTGTGTTCCTTGGAACTCTTTGCTACTTGAGTTTTTGGCTAAATAATCCAAACAGATCATGCTGTGTTAGCTTGCACAAATTTTAAAAGGCCATACCACGAGTTACGAACACAGAGAAGAAAACGCTATGATTTTTTATTCACAAAAATCCCTGTACCCCGCCGCTCATGAATATCCCTCTCAATTTAAGACTGAAGCTCTTAGCAGTGACTGTCACCAAACTTGGCATCTCTGACATTTAAATACCGAAGAAATACCAACGATTGTTTTTTTTCTATTTTTCTATTTTAGGAAATTTCTCATGAAAAAGCTTTGAAATTAACACACCAAGTTAAAATGACTACAGAAAATCTCTCTTATATTTATTTGAATATTGCGCTTTTCATCAGAATACTTCCCACAAATTGACTACCGCTGTAAGGGGGAAAATACATCCTTTTAAAAACTTTATACTGAAGTTCTGCATACTTTTTCCTGCAAAAATAAAAATACATGACTTAAGACGATGGTAATAAGTGGCCATATGTGCAGACTAATGATCATCAAAATTTGCAAATTTCAATGGGCAATTTGGAAGTGGCTCTCTTTCTTACTCTAGTTTGTCTGTTAATCGTCTTAAAGAAACAGCCTAGTAGGCATGCGCATAAATTGTCAGATTTTCACTGGAGCTCAGCTGAAGCTTCAAAAATAATAAAAAGTGAGTTCCCTTATCAGTTGCTCGTAACTTTTTTCAGTTTACCACGGAGAAAAAAAAACAAGAAAAACCGTAAATGGATTTATTCCAAGGAGGTTATCACGTGAGCTGTGGATTCCAGTTTGCGCTATCTAAACCGGGTTTTGTTTGGTCTTCTGGGGCTCCATAACTTCGAAAGCATGAAAGATATGACAATGGAAGAATGATAGTGCATCCAAAGATGTTTGCTCTGAATTCTGCGACGATAAGTAATGACTTCATATGAGGTCGTAATTAAGTCGTGATTGCCAACTGGCGACTTTCTTTGATCAACCATTATGGATTCTGGATTTCCCAAAAACTTCAGGAAAGCGCGAAAATTGAACAAAAACATAAAAGGTAGAATAAAAAAGATGAATTTTTCTTCACTTTTAAAAGCAGGGTTTGGCCACTTTTTAAAAATAATCGACTGTCAAAAATTGGTGAATGAACACCGATTACACCAAATCTCTGCCTGATAAATTTCTGAAAAAATACTGAAGTTTCATGCCGTTTGCTCTAATATCAAAATATATATGTATATATGTTCAGGTTCAAAGTCGCCGCAAACTAAACCCGCCATCCCCCCCCCCCCCCCCTCCACCTTCTCTAGATACTGTTAAATATGGATAAATTCGTTTTGGTTAAGACAACATCCGTACAAAGCGTTTTTCTACTAAATTGATTTGGAATTTCATTGGCTATTAAAATGAATGAATGGACTGGTTTCTTGCTTGTCAGAATCAAATGAAGGAAATCTTGCAAGCTTGCTGGTGGTGTGAGGTGCAGATAATTTAGCCCTTCGGACAGGTGAAAGCTGCCACTAATGTAATACTTGCAGTTGCCATTTCTTAATCCGTCGCCCTCGTTTTACCTGTGCGGCAATGCTCCATTCAGTTTCAAACTTGTGGCTTGCTTTCCTAATTAGCGAGTGCCGTCCATTCCGCTCGGAAGCTTTCATCTGTCATGATCCATGCGGTATAGCGGCCATACCAAGTTGACCCTTAAGCTGGTCATTCGACCCCTTCTTGGGGGACATCATGGTTACGCTTTTCAGCACTAAGTTCACCAATGAGGACTGCTTTTTTCGTATGGTGTCCTCCATCCTTGCCACAGGTCCCGCCCAGCTCAACCGAAGTTGAAGCAAGATAGATTCGATGCTTTGTAGATGTGTTCTTTCAAGAACAGTTTCATTGGGGACGTATAGTCCTGCCATTCTATTATTACAATGGTCCGCAAACAGTATTGATGGAAAGGTTCAAGTAATTCAATCTACAAGCGGTTAAGGACCCACACAGGTCGACTCTGCACCATAGAGCAGCGTTCGCATGACAACAGCTCTCTACACTTGAAGCTTAGTGAATAGGCACAGACTGAGCGGTGCTGCCAAATGTCAGACTTTCTTAGACAAACTACCAAAGGAACTACTGGCATTTGACTAGCGATTGTCTCGGTCTTTGGTATCAGCGGTATTATTCGATATTACGCTCGACTGCGTTAATGGTTGTGCCATCAATGTTTATCTTTGGAGTGATTTAGGTTGCACTTGGGGGAGGTTTGTAAAGTAATTAGTCTTTTTTTCAGGATGATGGTAAGCCCGAAGATCTTAGCTGCTTTAGAAAAGGCAGTTGACAATGTGTTGGAGAGTAGTCGTCAGCGAACAGCAGTTCTATAATGAGCTCCTCAAATACCTTGGTTTTCGCAAGCAAGCGGCGGAAGTTAAACAGACTGCCATCTGTGCTGAAGCGGATGTATATACCGCCTATCAATACGTCCCTTGTCTCACGCAGGATCATGCTGAAGTTCAGTAAGAACAAGGAGGGCGCGAGACATGCCCTTACCTGACGTCGTTTGAAATGGGGGAACGCTTTCTCTTTCTCTTATTACTTAACTCATCTGGTTATCGTAGAGCTGACGGAGGATGGCGAGAAACTTTGGGGGACAGTGTAAACTGGACAGTACCTTCCAGAGACCATTAAGACTGACGAGTCCTTCAAAATACTCAACCAACATTGCATAAGAGCTTCTTTATTAGTTAGAAGGATTGTTCCATTGGCCGAACGTAGCGGGACCTTTTACGATAGCTTTTAGGGACTCGTAAAAGGATACTTTTCAAGTCAGTATGTTATCGTGTTTTTACAGCAAGAGCTGCCCGCCTTTCATTGGGCATGGATTCCAATTTTGTTTGAAGGACACGACAGGCATGTTTAAAAGCAGTCTTTGTATTCTAATCGTCGGGTTTATGCAAGAAGCTACGGGTATCAGAAGCGTTTGTTTTCGATAACGTCTTGGATTTGAGAACCTGATTCGTAGAGACAGTCCTGGCGTATTCTGGTTAAAAAACAAAGTGTTTCGACCGTGGTCTCTTGAAGGTTGCATATTTTCAGCTGTTACCATTGGTTTTCGGGGTAAGTGTCTGCCACGTTGCTGAGCCTTTCAGGTAGTTTCGCTTGGAATTCAGCTTTCACCTCTGGAAAGCAGAGTCTTTGCACTTGCAACTACTTGGTCTGAATACCTTTCCTTTGGGAGGGGGCATAAAAGTGAAGGTAGCCTTAGAGCGAATAAGTTTGTGATCGGTGTAGCAATTCGTACTAGGCCTGACTCTAGTGTGTACTCTAGTGTGTAGTATGACCCTTATGCCACTCTAACGTACAAGAATTTAATTAAGATAATGTACTTTGGAACGTGAGTGTCTACCGGCGACCTTGAACCTGTTACTGATGGAACAGAGTGTTGGTGATGATAAGCTTGTGTTGAGAACAAAATTCCAAGGGTAGGCGCCCATTTTTGATCAATCGAACACAGCTTTTCAAAACTTGGACGCACTTCCATCCTAAATTTGCCCTTGATTAAATTTCACTATGGGTCTCTCTGCCTGAATTCTGCTTTTTTATTCTATTTTAAGGAAACAGGATGGACACCAATAAAACAGTGTTCTTTCTACCGCTTGTCTCGTCACCAGTAGCCAAGCTGGCAAAGGAGGTTGGAGGTGAATATATTACAATACAATTTGAACCTTACAAGCAGACAAGAAAGGGCATATTAAACTATAATTGCCATAAAACAATAAATGCCGTAAATTAAAATGGCAATTACTTCTTCTTTTTTCATTGCTGGTTTGAAGTTTTTTTTTTTATTATTATTATTATTATTTTTTTTACATCAGCTACGTGATAAAAGCCCAAAGCAGTCTCATCAGCCAAATCAAGGCAATGAAGTTTCACAATCCAATAGAATTTAAAGTAAACATATTGACGGGAAAAGAGTGCTACTGGTGTCTAAGGCGCGACTGTTGTGACCATGACCTCCTGAGTTGAACCTGAATAAAAAACATTTTAATTGGACTAATGAAAACAAAAAAAGAATTAGAAAGAGATGCCGCAATACTTAAAAATGTCACATACCTCGATGCATTATTAAATACGTAGCATCGTCACTCCCCAAGGACTACCGAAGGTTTACGACAGAGTGTTTAAAATTGTGTTACTCAAGAATTCAAAAAGATTGTTTATCCGGATATAATTTAGCAAAAGGGTTACCTTTTCCAGCACCTTTTCAGAAATAAGGTTCTGGACGGACTTTGGCTAGTTTTACCCTTACAACCCGATGATAGATATGATTTTGGCTAATTTGAAAAGTTTATCTTGATTTTATACGCCATTGAGTCCGGCAACACAAGTACTATTAACTATACACAGGTAACCAAACTATTTGTGCGTGGCAGAGGTGTCGTTTTCTCTAACTACCACTGAAAAATTTTAAGTTCAGTAGCCCAAACAAAATAAATAAATAAATATAAATTTAAAACAAGGTACCGAAGGAATTCCATAGGGCGACCCAATGCGGTTGGAGAAAAGTGTTAAGCGTGTTAATCGTACGCCTTTAAGATTTATGCATGCCTCAAAAAGTAATAGTAAAGGATTTGTAGCTATCTACCAAAATGTTTTCCTGTAATACGATTTTTTAGGGTATTGCTTAAAAAATAACAAATGTATTTTTAGCTTTTAATTAAAAGGGATTTGCTGAAGCAAAGACATGCAAAAATTACAGAGAGATTTAAGGCTCGACGTTTCGGAGTCATCTTGACTCCATTATCAAGAGAAAAAATCAGTTTGTGAACGCGGATATTTAAATAGGCTAGAGCTGAAAATTAACATATTAATAGATGGTTAAACAAATACTTTAGGGCGAATTAAATCAGTTTGCACGTTCAGTTCTGGTTTCAGTTTGCGTATGAATAGCATCTCATGAATGAGGCAATCATATTTGCTGGTGCATTTCGCAAGAACGTGAAACCGTTCTAAAAAACGCTGTGGTATCTGGTCATTATGTTGAAGATAGTAGTATTTGTAAATGGAAGACGACTTTCTTTTGTGTCCGTCTACTATTTGTTTAACCATCTATTAATATGTTAATTTTCAGCTCTAGCGTATTTAAATATCCGCGTTCACAAACTGATTTTTTTTTCTTGATAATGGAGTCAAGATGACTCCGAAACGTCGAGCCTTAAATCTCTCTGTAATTTTTGAATGTATTTTCAGTAATGCATAATAATCAAAGTGTTATTCTTCGTTGTGTTTCTCAAAATGTTGTTCAATGTCTCCTTACAGCTTTCACTGAAGAAAACAAAGTCGCTGACATGATTAAGACACAAAACGTTAACATAAAGAAACAACAAGAAGACGTCAAAGAGCTACTCGATAAAATAGTCGCAGCTATTGAACTCAGTTGTGGAGGTAGGCAAGCTCGTGAAGTCAGTTCCGTTTATAATCAGGACTTATGGCGCTTTAAAAGTACAGTAGCCAAGTAGCCAACAATTGAAACCAACGAAACAAAACAAAAAAAAAAAAAAATGCGGCACTGAAGTAAACCTACTTCAAGCCATTTTTACTTGTGTTTCTTTTTTGTGTAGGGGAAGGTGATGAGGTCAAATATTGTAGGTTTAATGGCGGCAAAATTGGATCAGCCAACTTGCATGTAGTGATTATCCCTGAACTAAGAAACAAGGTCTGAAACTGGGTATGAATTTTATAGGCCAGGTATGTTTTTTTGTTGGGACTATACTTAAAGATATGATTAGCTTATTAAAGTCATGATTCATTCACCGTACGTTACCTGCGTTTTTTAAAAACTGTATCATTGCATAATGCAATTGGCTTAGCGTCTATGGCATATGAGCCATTATGTTACGCTGAGAAAATAGCGACCGTTATATTGTCTTCTGGTTGTTTTCGCAAAGCGAAATCAGCAAGATCTAGCAATATTTCTTCATTGTTAATAAAACAATTATTTCAGTCGCTCTTGTTTGTTAAGTACTTTGTGACTTTAGCAGAGGAGCTTTCTTTCTAGCTGTTCATGGTTTAGATAGTTTCCTGATCCTCTTGAAACTAAGAACAGATGAAATCTACCTTATGCCGATATCAAGCCGCCTCAATTATTTAGAGCTACCTTTTAGGTGGAGCTGTTATTTGGAACATTTTCATTATGTAGAAATGGTTGATGGTATTGTTCTCCAGCGGCAAGTGCACCAGCAGATAAACAACATAAAATCCGGAAAAGGGAGTGTGGCAGGGGGGGGGGGGGGGGGGGAGGGACTCCCATGGAAACGTGACGGGGATCATATATGAGGATCATTGTCGAAAATTGGGAACTTAACGGCTTAAATGTACTAGGATTTTGTTTTGTGGGCTTGGTCCGAAAAATGTTTTTACCTCTAAGAGGTACCAAATCAGTTAACAGAAATTCACTTCCTCTCATTTATTTCGGCTCAATACCCTTAAAAGTACCACCATACTATACGGAAGTCATTTCAGATTTTATCATCTAATGGTACCAAACCACGAATGTAAACCCCTAAAAGGCACGACGATCACCCCTGTCACTTTCATATGGGAGTGCCTATACCCACCCTAGGCAGAAAATCAAAAGAATAGTATTATTAATAGTGTTAGCGAAGGAAAATGAATGGATCATCACTTAGAGAAGATGCAAGGTATAGTTTTCATTGATTCCATTTTCAAAGCATTTGTTTTCGTATTATTCTCGACCAGGTTCAAGCTGCCCAGCCTACTGGGTTAAACATGGAAAGTCGTGTTATTATATTCATGATACTCCAACCAAGAGGTGGTTCGACGCTCGGCAAAAATGCCAAGCCATGGGCGCCGATCTTCCCATCATCAGATCACAAGAGGAAAATCAGTTTATTTTGGACATGCTAAAGGGGTGGAATGATAGAGCCGGGATTGTTGGTGCATGGCTTAGACTCCAAAGAAAGGCTGACTCCAGGTTCTATTGGGTTGATGGCAGTCCACTACACGGTCATTACCAAAACTGGGCGATTGGGAAACCAAACAACGCCAAGCGTAACGAGGACTGTGTCAACGTATACTTAAAAGACATAGACGGACTAGGACTTGCAGGAGAGTGGAATGACGATCCATGCGATCTGACAGCTGGATATTCATTTTAATACAACAGGGCTCTCCTTGCTCTTTGCCAGAAGCCTATCTGAGACTGCCAGCTCGCTGGCTAATAAGGCTCGCGTATAAGTTTTAAAATTATTAGTAGATTGAACTGGACTATGTTAAAGGTTAACTGATTGGTCTTTAATGGTACATTAATTAAAAAATTCCAGGTAGTTGTAACAGCGTGACGTTCTGTCAATATAGTCAACATTGATTGTAAGCTTAGGTACTTGGGTGTGAGCCTGAAATAAAAAGGTGCTGGAAACACGATGTCATTAAAATTGTTATGTTGTGTAGTTTGCTGGAAAATGACTTTTCGTTTACAGTGATAAAACCGTGGGTTTGGCATTGTTCAAAATGGAGAACGTGTGGTAGAGGGGAGGGGAAGGGTTATGTATGGCGGTCTTGTTACCATTCTTGTCCAAACTCTCTCACTCAATTCTCAAAACTCTGAAAACTAAGGTTGTGGCGACCGCTTTTCTTTCGAAGAAGGGCGCGCGGAGACGACGATTACAAAGGCCAACAGATTAACATAATCTGTATCGGCTCTGTTTATTTTAAGTCACTAACTGAGATCAGGCGATCACCGAAAGGCAAAAAATCAACAAACATACATACAGCTTGAGGT
This sequence comes from Pavona decussata, assembly GCF_977016875.1. Taxonomy (NCBI): domain Eukaryota; kingdom Metazoa; phylum Cnidaria; class Anthozoa; order Scleractinia; family Agariciidae; genus Pavona; species Pavona decussata. Next base: position 1,012,742 of record NW_028145705.1, read on the forward strand.
AGTTCTACTGTTGAACCGCATACAAGACCGTCAAAGACTGTAAGGCTACTAATCTGCACGGGTTGCGTGAGAAATTACTGTCGCTTCGAGCGAAGCTCAACCCAAGTCAAGACGTTCAGCGACGTGTCAGCTCCACGTGGAGCTTTAACAGTCCCGTATGAAAAGACGTCATGACACGTAATGTGTCTACTTGCGTAACGCAATGCCTAAACGGTTGAGAGGCCGTTACAAAGGTTGCTTTCGATTAACCGTATTTCGGAATAAGAGCAAGCAGAATAGTTGTTAAATTTCTCTTTTTAAGTATTTTGGTAAAGCGTCTCTGAAAACTTTCGCTATCTAGTTAGGCTCCAGTAACGCCTTAAACCTCTTATGAGAGATTTCTCTTCACCGTTGGATGTGTTCGTATTCCGTAATAGGGTCAATCGAACGCACCCTAAGAATAAGCTCATTTCTACTGAGGCCGAAGCAAGCAAAGGCGTGAAACCGAAATCAATCTTAAAAAGGCTGACAAATAGTAACATTTGGGAGAAAAAGGAGAGGGCCAAGTTTAAACCAAAGCGTTGATTTGAGTATGGATATTAAGAAAGAAAAAAAAAAAGTCGAATGAACTTTCACACCCTTGTATCAAGGTCTACTGGTAGAGGTCGTTTTATGTATTGTGTGGAGTATGGGGATACCAGGATGGACTGGCGTTTGAAAAATCCATTTTCTATTCAGTTGGTCTATATAGTTTCACGGTAGAGCTCGTTAATTCATCTGAGCTTTGAATCCTCGACCATAGGTTCTAAGAGAGGTCTGGAATGTTTTCGTTGTAAAGTTGGTTCTTACGACATCTTTTAAAAGAAACGAACCACAGGCCCACTATTCCTATTCGATTACTCCAAAGAGCACTCGGAAGTTTTATGACAAGGAACTCCTTCCATTTTAATAATAGGGATTACCATCAAATACATGACGCTACCATGAGCATGCAAATGGGCAGTCGAATTCGCCAATATTGTCGAAGTTAAGGTTCGACTAAACATTTTAATCCTAAGCACTCCAAAACCCATGGTTTAAAAATCGATATACTGACGACAATTTTACTCTCTGGAGAAAAGCCCAAGCATAAATACACTTCATCGAGCAAGCTAACAAACACCATGAAAAATCTGTAAAATATGTGAAAAAAGAAATAAACTTCTTGGAAATTAACGTTTACAAGGGCGAGAGAGACAGAAGGGAATCTGTCCTTGTTGTACGTGCCCATTTTTAAATCGGAACTAGCCCTAATTCTAAAATATCATTTGAAGAGAAAAAAAAATCCAAAAAGGTTACTTGAAATCACCCCTTCCAGTGAGGGGATACCCAGCCAATGTTATCAAAAGGACCTTGAGAGTTTAAAACTTGCCAAATGTAAACTTTTCAAGGAAAATGAGAGCGAAACCTACAACTAAGCAATTATACATGACATTACATATACATGAACAAACCTTGTTTAAAATTAATTACAATAAACGTAAAATTACTTAGGGGCATTGACATTTTTAAAGCGGGGTCGAACTGTTGATTGATGGCATATTTGTTCGTTTCATAGCAAACTGAATTTAAGAGTTTTCTACACTTTTTCTTCTTTTGTCAAGACACCCTACAGATGAAGGGGAACGAAGGAAGGAATTAGGGATGCGAACGCCAAAATTATGGAAATCACATTTTTCCTCGACAAGCGCCCACCTCGATTAGCATCCCCCGTGCAGTCCCCCCCCCCCCCCCCACCCTCTCAACCATCCCCCCAAAAGTAATTTCTTGGAAACTGCAAACCATTAGTCCCTAATCAGCAAAACAAAAATGGTGCACGAGGTTGGTTTTACTCCTCATTCACTGTCAGGTTCGGATGAACAGTTAAAATTCAGGGCATTTTATTGATATTAAAAAGTAAAATATGAAGGTCGTTCTCTTGTTCAAGGATGGCCAATTATAAATGATGGCCAATTTAATTTACTGCTAAACTAACGCAAAGAAGTGATAGAACGTTTTACGTCCTGAGTTTGAAAATTCTCACGAGTATAGATCCCTAAAAGCGGTCAGAATTGTGTTCTAGCTTGCATTTCCCTTCCCTCAGACAACTCGACTCATCCTACCCGGTTTCCGTAATGGCTTTGTTTAGTTTCTTTTCTTTTTTCTACTTCTGCTTTATCGTTTTCATTGTTTTAGTTGTTTTTAAATACACTAAAGGTTGTCTTCCACGGTAACTGTGGCCGGAGAAAATGTGGCGTGAGCACAAGTCCCTTTTAGTAGTCATAATTGTTTGTTCTACTTCTGCTGAAAAATAGCCTATTCGTTTGCGTTCGCAGGTACAGAATTTGTCTCAAAATTGAAAGATGTAAACAAAACTCGGGTTCGCTGTCGTATTTGAGGACTTAAACATTTACTTCTCTATTGGTTTGTAGCACACGGAGAATATGGACTTCTAATATTTTTAAGTTTATATCCAGATTTTGAATTTAATGTTTTTTTTAATTTAGTTAGAAAAATTCTCCCAGGGCTGTTAAAAAGTAATGCTTGTAACTTTAATACCAGAATATTAAATTAGAGGGTATTACTTTTGGCACCAAACTTATCTTTGTTCTTGGTATCAAGTAATACTTTCAATCCAATAGAAGTAGCCCAAAACCGTTTGCATCAAAATCTATATCAGAAATTGTCAACTTGATCTTAATCTGAATTACTCGCGGTTTCAAATTGACTGCAGCCGATTATCGTACTTGAATCTTGGTCCTGTAATGTGAAGCATATGAAGTACGTAAGTCAGTTAAGTTTCCATTGAAATAGCCTGCGAACGCAGACGTATTTCCGTCTGTTGCTTCTCTTTGTCGAAAACGACTATGTACGATTTCTATAAACTTTAGACTGGGACGAGAGGCTGCACATGGCGGACGTGCTTTTTTGAGCTCTGTGGATCTCTGAGATAAAACATGGGATAACAGCAGGAGAATGACAGAGACTAGCCGGACTGTACGTAAAAGAAGTGATCTTAGTAGTGCCAGTAGCGAAGAATCTATAAAATCTCCAAACGCAAAGCGATTTAATAAAGAAAATTCAGACGTTGCACTTTGCACGTTCAAAAGCTTTGGCCAGATAAAACACTTGCAATGATCTGGGAGGCGATGAAAAGAAATGAAACTGATATCAACTTAATGCTGGAAAAACAAAAAAACTTAAATTATGAAGAACTACGAGTTAGTCTTGAGTTCACACAAGCAAGAGTCGACTCTGTGGTGAAAGAGATTGAGGAGCTAAAGAACAAGATGAAAACAGTGTCAAACAACTGTGCTAGTCTACAGCAGAAAGCCGTAGTTGGAGAATAAGCTAGAGGCTAGCAAGGTGCAAAAGCTCTCCTTAGAGGAGAAAGTAGATAAACTTTCAGTAATTCACGACAACCTTGAACAATACACAATGAAAATTAACTTAGAGATATTTGGCATTCCCGAAGAAAGCGAAGAAGATACAGAACAGATCATCTTAGACCTTGTGAAATGCTTGAACGTGGACCTGGTACCAGAAGACGTCGATATTTCCGACCGCATGAAAAAAGGTAACATTCAGCCAAGGCCAATAATCGTTAGATTTTCCAATTACTATAGTAAAGAAAGAATGTATCACAATCGCCGTAAGCAGCGCAGAGTAAACGTTCGGGAGTCTTTGCGAGGCGCAGAAAGAGTGTACATAAACGAAAATTTGACGGCCCAAAGGGCAAGTTCATTCAAGCAAGTGCGAGATAAGATGCGTCTTCACGAAGAATGGCGAGTTTGGACTCTTGACGGAAAGATTTAAGTCAAAACAAGCACCGCAATAATTAAAATACAACATCTTAAAGATCTCGAGAAGCTTTAGATTTCAAGTACGAATAATATTTTATCACGAAACCCGCGTGTCTCTACTGAAACGGGACCCGAAGCTCTGCGTGACGTCGCACTGGTTTGCTGACGAGATTGACGGGAGATAAAATGATAACTGCTAATGTGGGATAAATTGGCCACAAAGTGACGCTTTTATTTCACCCGACATCAAGAATATCGATATAATAAACATCACGCAATCTCTTTAGCAAAGGTGGGGTTAAATATCGGCAAAGAGCCAAGTCATATTAAAAGGCAACAAAAGCCTACAAAGAAAGGCCGGAGCATGGGGAGGGGGCGGGAAAAATAATTCTTCTGCAGTACCGGAGATCTGCGTTCGGATGTTAACACGATGGGAATAAAGGCGAGAAGGACCACGAGATAAATTGATCTTGCCTATAACCTCGGTGTTATTAGATATGACCTCATTTCATTGGCTTAAGTTCTATGATTGACAACGCTCCTTGCCCCATGCAACGGCACACCTAAATTAACTATCACGGGCCTCGAGATAAAATCACATTATGCTTATGTCATAATGTTGGCCTTTTATCACGAAACCCGCGTGTCTCTACTGAAACGGGACCCGAAGCTCTGCGTGACGTCGCACTGGTTTGCTGACGAGATTGACGGGAGATAAAATGATAACTGCTAATGTGGGATAAATTGGCCACAAAGTGACGCTTTCATTTCACCCGACATCAAGAATATCGATATAATAAACATCACGCAATCTCTTAAGCAAAGGTGGGGTTAAATATCGGCCACCGCCACAAAAATGTGGCAACCCCACCAAGACGAAAAGCAGAGCCTGGATATCACCGGTGACAAACCGAAGAGAACGGTAACGATGCGAGCCCATGACTGACCAACGTTACGTTCAACATGAAAACGATATAGCAGTGTAAATGATATAAACGGTGGCGGGCACAGCCCGTGAAAGAGACAAACAATTGAAGCAGTCTGGAGCAAGCTAAGAAAACTATATCAGTATCTAGATCTAGGAAAAATTAAAGACAACATAACCAAATACTACTATTCGAAATCGCTAGGCAGTCAGAAAAATGAATGCCGAGGATGAACCGACAGCCCAATGTCTGACTCAATTCATCCTGGACGCAATCTGTAAACAATTGTCAGCTTGACGAGCGTGAAAAACAAATTATTCTAAAACGAGGAGGCGAATTAGCAGCCCATGACTGACCTAAGTCGCCTACCCGCGTTATGTAGGAATTTAAAGCCGTAGAATTTATAATCGACGCAAAGGCGAATGCACCGAAGCGGCGAATTAGCAGCCCATGACTGACCTAAGTCGCCTACCCGCGTTATTTAGGAATTGAGAGCCGTAGAATTTATAAGTAACGCAGAGGCGAATGCACTGCAGGCAAGAAATAAGAAAGGGTAGCAGCCCATGTCTGAACTACGCCATGACCCATTCATCCCTAAATATATTACTTAGTAGTTAGTTGGCATGTAAAGTGCCCGACCTGATGTAGAGCTTGAATGCGTCGGACTTCCAGCGACCAAGAGCCCGGATTTGAGCGTCGGAGTAACCATTCTCAGCTGCAAGACAAGCGGCCCCTATGCGGAAACTATGACTTTTATATCGAGAAGTGTCGAGCCCACAAAAAGTTAAACAACGACGTAGCTCAGAATTGAAATGGGTAATAGTAATAGGGCTCCCATCAGAACAGCAGAAAAGTGGCCCGGGCTTATTGCCTCTTAACCGGCAATACTCGAGGAGCGATTTTACCGCGCAGAATGGAAGGGAATCTTCGCGTTCAATAATGATATCATGGGGCCGATTGTCCGTGTTATGTTTAAAGCGAGCAAGTGTGATCTTGACTCTGCGGATGTCAGCTGAACTCGTAAGAAAGCTGACGTTGCAGTATTGAACAACGCTATCAGAACAATCGAGGCTTTTGGTCGCTAGCTCTCCGACACGGAAAAACCCGTAAAAAGCTAATAAAAACATGGTGGAATACGTAGTGCGCTGAGAGGCCGAAGAGTTGGTATGCTGCAATGAGCGGACCAGTTGATGGAGAACAGATCGCGTAATGGGCAGCCTAATATCAGCCGACTTCGAGCGACTGGTAGCCCTCATAAGTTTTTGAATGACGAATGTTTTGGTAGGATCGTGTACACCGGCTATTTTGTGTACATAACTAATAGCGGAGAGATAAGACGTTACGGTTGCGGGTGCCAATTTTCGGGCGTTAAGATAGGAAATGAAAAGGGCCAAGGAAGCGCAGGTCAGGGGGAGCGAAGGGGGAGCTGAATTAAAATAGTGTGTGTAAAACTCGGTAAAGACTGCGCACGTTCTCTGATACATTTTCCGAGTAGCAGAAGATAAGGAGGACTCAAGCAGAGCACTCAGGTTAGTGACCAACTCTCCGGCAGAAGGCTCTCGGGCACAGCCGTCGGAAATTCGTCTACCCCCGGACACAATACCTTGAACTTGTCGACCTGAAACCGGGAAATGTAATCGGCGGGAGTATTGTGAACACCTTGAATATGCCTAGCTCGAAACATTATGTTGTGTCGCAAAGAGGTTAACACCAGGTCACGGACCAATATCATCACCAAGTTGTGTTTAGAAGTGTGATGATTAATGATGTCAACCAAAGCAGCATTATCGGTGTTAAAAATGACACATCTGTTGGCCATCAAAGGCCCCCAGATGCGCAGAGCGAGAACAATCGGGAAGAATTCTAAAAAGGTGATATTAAAATGCTTCCATGTTTCCGGCCACGCGCCGAAGAACCAATGCTTACCAAAGATAGCGCCATAGCCCTTCGAGCCGGCGGCGTCAGTAAATAACTCGAAAGGATTCGAGACCTCCCATAACTCAGTATAGAAAAAGGTCTTACCATTAAAGTTTTGTAGGAAAGAAAGCCAAACCTGAATGTCAAATTTCGTTTCCTTAGTCAAGCGAATACGGTGATGAGGGCGCTGGATGCCCCTGGTAAGATTGATCATTCGGCGAAGAAAAGCGCGGCCGGGGATGACAACCGAGCAGGTAAAATTCAAAAGGCCTAGTAAAGACTGAAGCTCTCGAAGCGTTACTTTACGCCTCGTATAAAAATGATGTAGTAGCAGCTGGCATTTTTGAAGCTTATCTTCCGGTAACCTAGCTTCCTGTCGCACCGAATCGAGAGTGATACCAGCAAACTGTAGCGTGTTGAATGGCCCGACGGTTTTCTCCTGTGCTATTGGAACCCCGAGATAGCTACACATGCGAAGGAAATTGTCAAGATCGGATTGACATTTTTCCTTCGTAGGGGCAATGAAGAGAAAGTCATCCAAAATGTGCACAACACCTGAGGCATTGAACAAATCTTTAGATAGCCACTCGAGAGCTGAGCTAAAAGCTTCGAAAATCGCACAGCTGGAACTACATCCCATTGGCAGAGCGCGATCAAAATAATACTGGTTAGCCCATTTCATGCCTAATAGAGCATGATCCTTAGGGTGAACCGGGATGATGCGAAATGCAGATTTAATATCGGTCTTAGCCATAAAACAGCCAGCTCCTAACTTCTTGATGACAGATATGGCATCACTAATAGACGCATAGTGAACTGATGAGAATTCTTCAGGAATGTAATCGTTAACAGATGAACCCTTAGGATACGACAAATGATGAATTAAGCGAAATTCAGAGGGATCCTTTTTGGGAACGATGCCTAAGGGAGAACAGCGTAAATTCGGAAAAGGAGGTGAAGAAAACGGGCCGGCTATTCTGCCCGCTTCGAGCTCCTTTTCTAGTTTAGCGGTAACAACGTGGGGTTGCTCTTGTGCACTCTTCAAATTAGGGGATTCGAAAGGGCGCCTTTCCCCCATAAACTTAATTCGAAAACCAAAAGAAAAGCCATCAATCAAATATTGTTTTAAAGCTGGAGCATAACCCTGCAAAAGAAAATCAAGCCTTTCCACCCTTACGGGGGTAACCGGACTGCTGAGTAGGGGGATGGGCTTGTTTGGCTCCGGGGCTGGCAGGGGGGGGCGCGTTGTGAACTAGGGGATGAACATTGACTTGAGGGGTGGGGTGAACCACATTTGAAACAAACGTGGTCGTAGCGGCACCCTCCACAGAATCGCCCGGCGTGAAATGCCCAACAAGTTCCCTTCGGAAACGACTGGCGGTTCCGAGAGCGCGTGGAGACCTTATCAGAGGGAACCTGCGGTCGAGCACGAAAATTTGTCACTGCCCTTAGCCATAGTTCCCAATGAATAGTATCCCAAGGGTATTGGTCGGGAGCTGACTGTCTTATGTAACGAAACTGTTCGTCATAAAATGACCAGTCACCTGGTTTGGACGCAATGTCCCTCACGACCTCGCAGTATTTCATTAACTTAGGAGCCTCAGTAGGAAATTTCTCGACATAAATAGCGACAAAAGTATTAAAAGCTGACAACCACTGACTGATGTTATGAATCTTCTTAGGTGGCTGGCTAGGTTCTAGTGTCAACTGGGGCTGAGTAGACGACGTACTTGAGGGAGTTAGGGACAGGGAATAACGATCGGTATTTGGGGACAACGAAAGCAACCCGCCAAAATCAACATATTCGTTACCCCAAATTTTTGCTTTGAGTTTTGGGTTGACTCTAGAGCCGAGAGCTATGGCTATGCTTGAAAATGGCTGCCGAGGGGAACTCTGAGGCTGAGTACCTTGTGTTATAGCTGTGATATCCCCTTGAATGGCCTCACTGGCGGAACGTTCCCCATCATTTTCAACAGGAGGAATTGAAGATGCTCTGAGGTCTTGAGTCAAGCTGCGGGTGCCCCTGGGTCCCAACGCCTGTTGTATCGCCTGGGAAATGGTCGTCGAGATGGAGGTGGATAGCGTTTGCAGATCAACTGAGATCAAGTTCTGGTTGTGATGGTTGCTCTGGTTTTGAGAAGCAACAGCGTCGTCTGGAGAAACTTCAGAAAGGTCGGAGCCTCGCGTGCGTTTCGTTCTCCTTTGCGTGTTGGACTGATCGGAATGTGCACGCTTCTTGGGTGGCATGGCTTATCAATAAAATTTCTTAGATAAGAAACTAGATTACGATAAAATAAAAATAATAACGTAAACCGCAGAGGGACAGCGCTGGAAATAATGCGCTTCATAGCGACGGAAATGAACGAAAAAATTATCAGATCATTTAGCGCCAGAAGTACTACAGTGCCTAAGGCAAAGGCAGAATACCGAGCGCAAAGGACACACCCAAAAACTGAGCGGTCGGAAAGGATTGTACACTCATGCGGTAACTGCCAGTACCTAACATTGAGCCAGAGCCAGTAAAATAATTATACGTGTACAGCCAAAAAGGAGTACATACGTACATACATACGACTGTATAACAAGTCGTGCAATCAAACAGCTTTGTAGCTGAGTCAAACGTAGCCGCGCCCAAAAAGGGGCGATGGCTTACAGCAAATATATAAGGCCGACACAAACAATAGGTGAACGTGTCAATAAAACATCAAAGGCTCGGCATAGGGCACAACTGAGAGCTGGCAAAACATGTAAAGATCTGTATCAGAATGAAGCAAACTTAACAAACTCCTTCCGAGGAGGGAGAACTTGGCAAAAGGCGCAAAGATCGCAGGACTGCCCCTCTGAGACTACGATATAGCTTACGCTGTCCCCTAGAGTTCAAATGAACGCCATCGGGTGTATAAAAATTGTCTTTCGCCTGCCAAAACCCTCTATGGCCCCAAAACATGGCATATGGTATAGGATCTAACACAACCCTTAGGTATCGTGTTAACATGCCGACCTTTGTGTTAAAAGCCTCAGCTGAGAATCGGCGAATAGTCTGGCACACGCACACCAACTGCACCCCGCATGAATCGTGTCGGAAATGGACAAACTCATCGATTGCTGAACCAACACGTAAGGGCGAAAGAGTAACGAGGTCATTACTGCCTAGTTGGAGAATGACGACATCAGGGCGAAAGGAATGAAGGACATGTGTGTCAAATTTTAACGTCTTTTCGACTGTTCTACCCCCAACTCCATGCCAACGTATTAGGACAGGCAAAGAGATTTGAAAGTCAAGATCAAAATCGTTGGAATTATTCCGGACGAACTGCTTTAAGCGCTTAATAAAGGAATGTCCGAGAATCAATACACGGGGGGTGGAGTTAGACATGTCCCAACTATTGCCCGAAAAAACCTGCGCAGCTGAGGTCAAACGGTACAAAAGAAACCCAAAGTAGAAAAGAAAAACGAAGAAAAAGAAAAATGTTTAACTTGCCTGAAAAAATAATTCTTCTACAGTACCGTCTCGGGTTAGAAATTTCCATTCGATTTTCGGTGGAGCTGCTTAATCCCAGGAGATATAGTTATTTTGTACCATTGTGATTGTTCTTGATAGTGTTACTTGCTCTGTATTGTGTCACACTATCTATTCTTTGATTAGTAGCTTGTTTGTAGTTAACTTTACTTATTTCCTCTTCTTTTGTCAATTCTAGCTTATTATTGCTGCTTGTCAGTGGCTTGTGTTGCGGTTTTTTTTTTCTCTTGTAGGTTGATATGACTAGTCTTTTGAAAATAATTAGTCTTAATGTTAGGGGGTTACCTAATCAAACCAAACGAAGAGGAATTTTTTCATATTTAACAAACCAAAAGGCGACACTATATTGTCTTCAGGAAACCTTTTCACAGGAAAGGATGAGAATATCTGGTCTGCGGAATAGGGAGGACAAACTTTATTTGCTCATGGGTCAGAACACTCAAGGGGAGTATGTATCCTTTTGAAATCTAACGCTCCTTTCAGTCTTCATGTTATTTACAGTGATCCAAATGGTGGATACATTATAGCTAAACTTAAAGGGTGATGAAGAACTTTTTATGGTCAATGTCTATGCACCAAACCAGCACAATGGAAAATTGACTTTTATTAAAAATTTAGTACCTGAACTTATAGCTAAAACAGATATTACAAAATTAATAATCACAGGAGATTGGAATTGTAAATTAACGCCAAAAGATAAAGGAGGTGGCCTTCCTTGGAGAGAAACAGAATATTGAAACTCGATCGATAATTAGCCTTATGAAAGAATTTGACCGAAATGATTTTTATCGTAAACTTCATCCGAACACTAGAGATTTCACCTATGAGTCCAAAAGCTTAAAGCTGAAATCGAGAATTGATTTTTATTTGTCTGCAAGCCAATGACTGCTGATGTAAAAAACGCAGAAATCCGAATATAGGCTTTTAAATGACTTAATGTCTTACACCGAAAGCAATAAAATCTCCGGTATATATTTTTTTGTAGACTTTGAAAAGGCTTTTGATTCTCTAGACTGGGATTTTTTGCATAGGGCTTTAAAAGCTTCTAATGGCCCAGCCATTAGAAAATGGATTACAATCCTCTACAACGATGTCGAAAGTGGAGTGATGAATTGGGGCTATATGACCAACTACTTTAAAACATCTAGATGGGTACAGCGAGGCTGTCCGCTTAGCATATTTTTTTTTTTTTTTTTTTTTTTTTTATTTATTCTTTCTGTAAAATTGTTAGCACTGAAACTCCGCTATATTCCAGAGTGCAAAGGTATTTCTCTTCCAAATTCTCAAGAAGTGAAGCTATCTCATTTTGCCGATGACACAACACTCATTTAAAGTGATGTAGACTCCCTTAAAGCATCTTTGCATCATATTAACAGCTTTGGAGAAATATCAGGTCTTAAATTAAATGTTACAAAGACAAAAGCTATGTGGATTGGATCAAAGAAAGAGTGCAAGAATAAGATAATGAACTTCGCACCTATAAGAGAACCTATAAAAATCCTTGGTGCATATATATCATACGAACAACAGAAAACTAATGAGGCCAATTTTTTTTAGCAGAATTAAAACAAATGAGGACTCAATTGAATATGTGGCAGACGCGAGATCTCTCTCTTTATGTTCGAACGCTCTTGGCGAAAACGATTGGAGTTTCCCAGTTGATATACACTGCTTCGATGCTTACTGTTCCTGAAAATGTTATTCAAAAAACGCAAGCCGAACTCTTTGCTTTCCTGTGGAGAAATAAGAAAGACAAAATCAAGAGAAAAGTGATTTATCAACCTCTTGTAGATGGGGGATTAAACTTTATTAACTTGAGAACTATGACGAAGTCCCTTCGTCTAACCTGGATTGGAAGACTGCTTGATGGCTGCGTTGCTAACTGGAAGACAATTCCAAAATTACTTTTTGAATAGATATGGTGGTCTAACCTTTTTACTGAATTGTAATTATGATACAAAATGCATGGATTCAAGTTTTCCCCTGTATGATGGACACCAGCGACAGAAATTTGTCTTGTGCAATAATAGGGAAATAAAGATCGAGGGGAAAAGTTTGTTTTGGAAAACATGGTTTGAAAAAGGAATCTGTTTGGTGCAAGATTTGCTAAATGAAGACGGGAAATTTTTGTCTCCACAGGAATTTCAGGATAAATTTGATTTAGAAAGTATTTTTTTTTTAATATTTTCAAATGATTGCTGCTATTTCTAGTGAGCTTAAACGTAATGCTTATAAAACGCAAATTTCGCCTGAAGATCTCTTCAAAACGGAGGATATATTGAATCAGTTAACTCAAAACCTTCCGTTTTCCTTGGTCAAAATGAAATCCAAATATTATTACAAACTTTTTAATGAGGACTGTATCTATGTGCCTACAGGTGTGAAAGCTTGGAAACAACTTTTCCCTGATTCGTTTGTCTCCTGGAAGGCCAACTTTCAAAAGATATACAAAATAACTAAAGACAATAAATTAAGGCAATTTTTATTTAAGCTTCTGCATAGGATAACTGTTGTTACTAAGCGAGAACTAAGAAGATTTAAAATCACAGCCGACGATCAATGCAATCAATGTTCAAGTCAAGACTCTATACTTCACACCTTTTTGGACTGTCCTATTACGTCCTCAGTCTACACTGATATCTTGAAATGGTTCAAGAATGTAAGTAACTTAAAACTTACTCCCTTGAATAAACAGATTCTATTCCATATAAAAGATAAAAAAATAGAAACTGACGAACGTCCAAGAATACAGACTAGATATTCTCCTATTATACACAAAATATTATCTATACACTTGCAAAATTAAAAAACCTTTTTAAGGCACCCAGCTCTGTAGAATTACAGAGGAAAACTGAATGGCAATGGAAACTTGAAAACTGCTCTTCTGTTTGTTAGAAAACCCCACCCAACCCCCCCCCCCCCCCACCCCGTCTAAAAAGTTGTAATCTTTATACATATAAATACATATTTTCTTTTTGTTAATTAGTGGCTTTTGTATAGTATGCTGTATTGTTATTAGTTGATTTGGTTCTTCATGTATATTGTTGTATTGCAAATAAAAAATAAATAAATAACATAAAAAATAAATGAATAGGGTCAAAATTTGTACTTTGTAAAAGACACGAAAAAACATTCATCTCTGTCAAACTACTGTAGTATGTCCTGGTGTTTTTTTCCAGCAAAGGAAATGACCATTGGTTAGTGACGAGGCCCGCTGTTATGAAAGTGTTGCTTTGAAGCGACTGTGTAATTAAAAAAATAATAATAATAACAAATAAATAAATAAATAAATAAATAAATAAAATAAATAAATAAATAAATAAATAAATAAATAAAATAAATAAATAAATAAACAAATCAAATAAAAAAATAAATAAATAACATTCCACTGTCCTGAATTGTTTTGAATTTTTAAGCATCTGAAAAAGGAAAAATCGGTTTGAAGAGAAACAATAACTAGGATAATAATCACCATCGAAAAAAGTACATAAAAAGCGGTAGAGCTACTCTTTTCGTCTCTTTCTCGTGTAAGAGCTTTTGGTTCTTTGTCAATCAACGTTTGGCATAAAATATGAGCTGTACTTTGAAACAAACTACATATGTCGTCCCTATCAACAGGAGAAATCAACGTAAAAATAAGCCTGTTATGAAATGGCCTTGTAGGATTCTTTTAAGACTTCATGCAGGTTAAGGTGTACAATGTGAATTGAGCAATCCTTTTGAGGTAAGCAAAGCATATAAAATAATCAATTTCCTATTATCAATACTGTAGTGTTTAGACAAAGGACTAACTGCATTATATCAACCCACTGATAGCATTTCAAACAACTGTCATGATGTTCCCTTTCATCAGCTATTTTAGTAGAGGCCACCTTGTACAATTATTTACAAGAGATTTGAAAACAGTTAGGAATGTCCATCGGGTAATTGTTTATTTGTCCACAGTATTATGGATATTTAAAGCTTGCTGAAAATATGACTTCTTTCGTCTTTAAAAATACCAACGTCATTCTGTCTTACTTATAAAAGAATGTTAGAATGGTGCAAAGTCAAACTGAATTTCCTCGGAATTAATCTTGATTCCTTTTGTTTTTCTTGTTCAGATGTTTATGGGGTAAATAAGAGGCCGCAATACGCATGCTCTATTCAATTAATAAAAAAATCGATAGCCTGCCATATAAAAAGTGAAATTGTGGGTCTTTGCTTTGTTAAGTTGATTTAGTAACTTTTATTTTTAAAATTAATTAAAGTTCTGGGATAATAAGGTACTTATTTCCTCCAACATTCGGCAAACCCCTCTGACCTTAGTAAGAGCATGAGATACAGAGTTGTGATTCTGTTTACGCAGAAGCCTTTCGGAGGTTCACGTCGGCCAAACCGAACACATCATGGCACTGAGTTAGAAACTCTAGACTTTCTAAAAGCCCTTTCCAATATTATTTTCCCTCGTTACTCTTTATGTTATGTTGATTTTGGTTCCATCTTTGAAACGCTGTCAGTTCATCGCTCACTTTCTCGACTTCGTCATTTAAAGAAGTCGACCCGGCTGTGGCAAGCCCAACATAACTTCAGAAAGGATTGGAAATTTAATAAGGTTATAACGTTCATACGATAAGCAGGCTATTAAAAAAGGAATTGTAGCTAAACAGTTTAAACACTGTGTGATTAAATTTTTGTGAGATAATCCCGATTCCGTTCCAACTAAGCGAGTGGCCATCTCTGTGCCCGGATATGTAAATGTTATTAGGATTGTATTCATTTGCATCAAAAACTGTTTTGTAAAATCTAATTCCCCCCCCCCCCCCCCTCACCCCCCGCTGCTTACAACCCAGTCCGCGCGCGCAATCGAATTCGCGAATAAATATATTATCTGGATTTAAGCAAAGGAAAAAGAACAAATGTAAAGGTATCACTATCTTAATTGTTTTAGTTGTTGTTGTTGTTGTTGTTGCCTTGGGTATATACATTTTAACGCGCCTAACACCCTCCTATTCCCCCTCCCCAAAAAAAAAAAAATAATAATAATAATAATACCAGGACATTGCATTGGGTGACGAACAAACGACTGACTGCAATGATAGAGAGCAAGCGCCGATATTTTTTTTGTTATTGTGGCAGCGATCAGATCTAATATTTTCTTGCACTGAAAACCAAGGAGTACTTCTGACTAAGCCGTCGAAGAAGATGCAGTATGGGACTTTAAGCATCGAAGACGGGAACGGCAACGGATAGATAGCAAAATTGTTACGAGTGCTCCCACTGCTAAGGGACGGACCACTAAATTAAACCGGAGGGGAGGGGAGGAGGGGTGAAAATTTTCGGTGCATGAATTTTTTTTTTGAAACCCAGTTGTCTGCAGGAATTTTTTTCCCCACTGCGTGAATTTTGTTTTTAGGTACCATCGCTTGCAGCATTTTTCATTTTTTTTTTTTTTGGAAAGGTTTCCCTTGCAGGGATTTTCTTGGGAATTGTCACCCCCTCTCCGTTTTTTTCTAATGTTTCGTCCCTAAAGCGTTTCTTGAGATCTCAGCCTTCAATGCGTAACATTTCATGTAAATTAATGTTAATCTAGTTAAAATTTCTAGTTATATCGGTGATTTTCATTACGACCTAAAAATATATTAAATGGTCTGAATTGTTTACACCAGAAAACTGCAACTCCGCAAACACGTTCTCGTCGAACGAGTGGTAGGGTAGATCCAGGTTTGTTGACTGACGTGTTCGAGTCGCACAGCAGTAAAAACTCTTCATCGGTTATTTCATTATTAAAATGCCTGAACATTATCGATTTCTGACTTCTTTTAACGAAGACATCGTATTTAAGGACGGTGCCTACTAATAGCGAAGTATTTTTGCCCGGTTTATCACTTTGCGAGAAAAGCAGATCTTGGTAGCGGCTATTGGAATTCAAAAAGAAAATTGGGGGTAACCACGTATTTTTTAGAGATAACTTAGCAACAATTATCTTAAAAAGCAGCAAAATACAAAGCAATGTATGGCGCTTTTTTTCCAAATTGAAGCTTTATTATCTCTGAAAAATGCATGGTTACCCCCAATTTTCTTTTTGGATACCAAAATCACTTGCTAAGTTCTGTTTTCTCCGCATAGTTTTGAAGCGCGCAAAAATATCCCTGTAATAGTAGGCACCACCCATAGGAAACCCGAGTATGTCCAGATGCGCAGACCCTATGCGCAGTAACAATAGTAGGCACCGTCCTTGATCCTCTTTGAGGGAAGTTGTCGTCGTATTGCGCCTGCCTAATTGCTTCAAATTTCGCGACACAACCGCGTCCTCTCCTCAGTCTTTCCTCGGTTTCTCCGTCGTCGTTGCCGTTCCCGTCGTCAATGCTTAAAGTCTCTATTATGAAATGCGTCGAAAGTTGATCAAAGACTTGTTTTCGACCACTGAATATGTTGACAGTTTTGCGCAGTGTACATTGGACGTTAGAAACAGAGCTCAAACTCACGCGACGAGCGACCATAGAATTGTTCTAAAATCGCCTTTTTACTTGTCTTTACAGCATATTATAAGGTTAGAACATTTCGAAAGGTTTTCTATGTGCTTATTTTAACCTAATATATATGGGTTAGGACAAGTTCACGGAATAAAATTTATGTCTGACACCCAACTTCAAAGTTTACCACGGAGGGTCAAACATTTTCATTTTTTTACAGACTTTGTAAAACTCTCGCGTCACTCTTAATCATTTCCTTTTAAGAGATTTTTACAGGAATCTATTCTAGACCATCCCTCTAACCAACTAATTCGATTCAACCAACAGAAGGTTTGAATGTTTTAAGGCGAAAGAACGATTTGTTTTTCATGCGAGGCTCTAAACCCTTCTAACAATTTACCGTCTCAAATGGCGATTTTAACGGATTTTCGTGGTTGTGCATTTTTCTTTGAAATAAAATTATATTTCACCAAAAAAAGAAAACTACACAGTGATTTTAGCTATATCCTAGCCTATCTAACATTAAAATATGAAAGAACTCAGTTTAATTTTCCACCCTGGCCACGATATATATGATTGATTTAAACGGACAGCTGCTCTTCAGCGTCAAGTTGATCAAATCTTCAAAGTGACTGGAATTTACTTTGCTTCTTGCTTGCCACATACAATTCATTCAATTTTCACAGAGCTGAGTTCTTGAGTAAAAAGTGCTTGCATGTCAGGGTATTTTAGTAGTTTCGATTTATAGCAACCGCGGAAAGAGTCTTCCCCCCCCCCCCCCCCCCAAAAAAAAAATAATAATAATAAAATAACCATTCTCACGGTAAAGTTTATATAATGTTGTCAGCACATAAATGTTACTTACTTACTGCCAATATTAATAGAAAGAACTTTAACGTCCAAGGGAAAAATTCGACCTTGAGTGAATGTCACCTTGAATGAGTTCTTTAGGGGGAATAATATAGCCTAAGGTAGCTTGCATAAAGGTTGCATTCACTTTGTTTTAGAGCTTGACTATTAGGAAGAAATCCATATTTAAAATGTTCGTTCTATTTTGATTTGGCTAACGCCTGATGACTTTCCTAAAAGCGACAACTTGAATATTGATTAAATGAGCCAGGTCGTGTACCTTTGGAGATATAATGTCACCAAATAATATGTTTAGACAAAGGATAAACATATATTTTAAAGTTCAAATAAATAAATAAATCAATCAATCAACAAAAGTCTTTAGTTAAAAATAAGATAAACATAATATCTTATGCTAAAGGCTGATTATACATTAAAACCCAACCCCCCATTTTTATTTTTGATTTCAATAGCCCTTGTTACGATTTGTTTTTTCTGCATAGTTATAAACCACAAAAAAAAATATATTCATTAGTAGGCACCGTCCTTAAATAAATCTGCGTGTGGCATTAAGCGGCGGTCTGATCAAAATCTTTAAAGCGATTGCAATTTATTTTGCTTCTTGTTCGCCAGATACAATTTGACTAATAAATTTTTCACACATTATCGTGTTTGAGTAATGTTTTTTAGTGGGTTTTTTAGTTATTTTCAAAAAGTCTGATATGTTTGTCCTCTGAAGTGGCGTTTTTATTCATGAAGGAGATAAATTTCCATTGTACCGCACGCAGCAGTTTCCTTATTTTTAAAGCATATTTTAAATGAAAAAGAAAAACTTACTTGAACAAAAGCGACATTTAGGATAACAATCGCGATCGAAAAAGTGAATCAAAAGGAGTAGAGAAGACTCTTTCGTGTCTTTTTCGTGTGAAAGAGCTTTTGGTCCTTTGACAATCAACGCGTGGCATACATTATGAACCATACTTTGAAACAAACTATGTTGTCCCTACCAACAGGAGAAATTAACGAGAAAATGAGCCAGTTTTAAAATGGCCCTTGTGTGGTACTTTGATGCTGCAAGATAAGGCGTCCCGTGTGAATTCGGCAATGCCTTTGAGTAAGAAATACGTATAAAGAATCAATTTCCTATTATCAATTTTGAGGTGTTTTGGCAAAAGAAGAATACATTAACTTCAACCCAGGGATAGCGTGTTAATCAACTGTTATCATTTTATTTTAGTAGAGGAAGCTTTCTCTAAAAAGAGAGAAACGTAATATCTAAGTACGGGGAGAGCATGCGTGGGGTCTGTGTGCGGTGGCACGTTTTGTGAGGAGCGTAGTTTCCGTCCCTTTACGCCAATTTTAGAGAACTTTATACCGCCTTGACATAATAATTCAACGTTTAAACACTTGCTGAAGTATTAAATGCAGAAGTTAGGAGGAAAACACAAACGAGGAGCTCGAGGATCAGTGGAAGAAGAAGAACTATCGACACTTAAAAGAGCCAACATGGCGGAATGTCAGGAAGAAGAGGCCGCGGAGTTAGTGGAAGCGACAAATGAAGCAATAAACATCGAAGGTGAGCCCAGTAATGCAGAACTAAGGGAGATGTTGGTAGATATTCAAATAAATACTTCAACTATCCTACGCGAAAACAAATCAATCAGAAGCGAAATGACCGATCTCAAGCGCACAATCCAACATCAAACAGATGATATAACCGCGTTGAAATCATCTCTAGAACATATAACGAAGCAGTACAACGAGGCAGAACGTGACCTGGTGGCAGCAAGAAAGAAAATTCAAGAGCAGGAAGAAGAAATTGGTGAATTGTACGACCTTCAAGACAAACTAGAACAATACACGAGGAAAAACTCCCTAGAAATACATGGTGTACCAGAAAGCGCCTACACCGAGACGGAAGACGTGGTGCTAAAATTAGCGGAGGCCCTAGATGTATCGGTGGAACCAAAGGATATCGAAATATGTCACAAGCTGTACAGGAAGGGTAACAAACCAATTATTGTAAAATTCATAAGCCACAAGGTCAAAACAAATCTGTACAGGGCTAGGGCTAAGCTAAAAAATGTCAGAGTTTCTAACATCTTCCCGCAGTGCTCGTCGTCAACTCTAGTGCAAGCCGACAGAATTTTTTTAAACGAGAATCTTACCTCGTATAGGAAAAAAATAATGAATCGGGCAAACGAGATGCGGAGAAATAATGAATTGTTGAGTGTCTGGTCTATGGATGGATCAATATATGTCAAGACCTCTCCGCAGGGTAAGCCAGTCAGAATTAACGAGCTGGAAGACTTAGATTATCTTTAAACGTTCAATTGTCTGGCCAAAGAGGACAAAAACTGTAACTTACATTTGGGACAGGAACAAAAAACGCAAATTTCGGAGAAGAAGAAGGGAAACGCTCATAAACTACTTTAATTTACGTTTTTGTATAATTTTAGTTTTGTTTTGCTTCTGTATTATTTTTTTTTTCTAATTTGCATATATATTTTTCTTGTCTTTTTTTTGTTTTTTATTGTAATGCAAGAGAAGGCAAAATACGATATACTTTCTCTAAACGTAAGGGGAATAAGAGATCAAGCCAAACGGAGGAGCATTTTTCTATATCTCAAAGATCATAACTCAAAAATTTATTTCTTACAAGAAACTTACTCTCAACCAGAAGATGAAATTATTTGGAAAAGCGAATGGGGAGGTGAAATATTTTTCTCTCACGGAACCAGGCATAGTAAAGGTGTTTGCATTCTTTTACACCCTACGGTACAAAATAAGATCGATTACTCATTCAGTGACAAGGCTGGAAGAATCGTGCTAATTACTTGTGTTCTGAATTCTCTAAAATTATCACTGGTGAATATTTATGCCCCGAATAGCCAAAGTGAACAATTAGAATTCTTACAAAACTTGAACAATTGCCTTATCGACAAGTCAGAAATTTCCACGCTTATTGTAGGTGGCGACTGGAATTGCACACTATCAAAGATAGATAAAATTGGTGGCACAATTTGGAAACCAACAAATTATCGAAACCTGATTTTGACAACTATGGACGCTTTCGATCTCGTAGATATTCAAAGATTACGTCACCCGAGGCTACGTAAATACTCTTATGAATCAAAAGTGTTAAAACTGAAATCCAGAATAGACTTTTTCCTAGTTGCCAAAAATCTGACACAACATGTGAAGAAAAGTGAAATTTATCCTTCTATAGCACCGGATCATCGAGCAATTTACATTTCTTTGTCTTGGACAACTGAAAAGTCTAGAGGACCCGGACTTTGGAAATTCAACAACACTTTACTGAAAGATGAATATTATGTGTCTAAAATCCGTGAAACGTACTCCCGCACACGCGCTGTTTACTCCGATTTGGCAGACGCTCGGCTTCTTTGGGAAATGTTAAAAATGGAAATCAGAGCGGCAACCATTGCTTATAGTAAAAAGAAAGCTAAAGCAACCACTAATAGAGAATTGGAAATTAGGAGACAACTCGAAATTCTGGACCGCAATATTTGCGACAACTTTAACTCTCCCATTATCACGCACATCCTAAATGAATATGAAGATCTCAAAATGGATCTCCAATCTATTTACGAGGAGAAAGGGAGGGCAGCTATTTTTAGATCGAAATGTCGCTGGGTCGAAAAGGGCGAACGTCCAACAAAGTACTTTTTCAATCTGGAGAAAAGAAACTACAACAGGAAGACCATCACTGAACTGCGAATAGAAAGTGAAACAGTAACAAACAACGAGACTCAGATATTAGAAGCTATCGAAAACTATTATAGCGAATTGTACGCTTCAGCAAATAATTCACAGGAAAATAATGTTGATGAATTCACCGAACATTTAAAAATTCCAAAACTATCAGATGCAGACAGGGATAGCATAGAAGGTCCATTATCTTATGAAGAATGCAAAAAAGCTTTAGACACTTTTCAAAACAACAAAGCTCCAGGAGAAGATGGTTTCACGGTTGAATTTTATGCGTTTTTTTTCGATCTGCTAGGACACGATCTTGTTGCTAGTTTCAATGCGGCCTACGATGCAAATGAACTCACCATTTCACAACGAAGAGGCGTTATTACTTTAATTCCCAAGGAAGATGGCTCGCTACTAGAACTTTCAAACTGGAGACCGGTAACACTGCTAAATGTTGATTGCAATATAGCAACTAAGGCAATAGCAAGGAGAATAGAACCATTATTACCAAATCTAGTGCACACTGATCAAACCGGTTTTATCAAAGGAAGATATATCGGGGAAAATATTAGGCTAATAATCGACATAATGGAACATACGAAGTCAGAAAGCATACCTGGCATTCTAGTATCTCTAGACTTTCGGAAAGCTTTTGATTCTCTAGAATGGTCGTTCATGATGAAAGCACTGGATATATTCAATTTCGGAAAGGGTATTAAACGATGGATCAGCACATTCTATACAAAAATTGAGAGCGCGGCGATAAACAATGGTTTCATGACCAACTGGTTTAGACCGTCAAGAGGAGTGCGACAGGGGTGTCCCCTTTCTCCGTACTTATTTGTGCTTTCCACGGAGATATTATCCAGTAAAATCAGACAAGAACCAAGTATAACAGGAATCAAAATATTCGGGCACGAAATCAAACTGAGCCAATTCGCGGACGACACAAACCTTTTCTGTGCAGATTTGATCTCTGTTGAAAATGCTTTGAAAACGGTGGGAGATTTTGGGAGGCTAGCGGGTCTCAAGTTAAACATAAAGAAATCGAAAGCAATTTGGTTGGGAAAATGGGAAAAAAACAAAAGTTATCCTTTACAACTAAAATGGTTGCATAGTCCGGTTCGCCTCTTAGGAATTCGTGTCTCTTATGATGAGAAGGGTAACAATGAACTGAATTTTAATCTGAAAGTACGAAAACTTCAAACAAAACTGGATATGTGGAGATCAAGAGACCTTACACTATTTGGGAAGGTACTGATAATTAAGTCCTTAGGATTGTCTCAATTAATTTATTCAGCTTCAATTCTTAATGTTCCCGAAGATATCGCAAGCACAGTGAAAACAAAGCTTTTTAGTTTCTTATGGAAAAACAAAAGGGATAAAATTAAACGAACTGGGCTCTACCAGGATCCGGGGAGAGGCGGAATACGTATGGTAGACATCGACATAATGTTTAAGTATTCCTGTAAAACTAACTTTCTCCAATACTATCAAGTTATTAGCGCTATCCCAAAGCACTTATTAGCCAAAGCAAAATCAACGAAGCCAATTAACAAAGAGTCATATTCTGATAATAATCTTAGTCTACAATTAAATGAATCGATAACTCTATATCTAAACAAAATCAAGACTAGCGACTTCTACAGGTTATTATGCACAAAAATCCACACGACAGGTCATTCTGGGCCACAGAAATGGAGCAAAGATCTTCCCTTGGATGAAGATAAATGGGAAAAAATATTCACCTCCCTAAAAACCGTCTGTAGAGAGACCAAATTAAAGGAATTTCAATATAAATTAATCCACCGAATTGTAGTCACCAAAAAGGAACTTTACCGCTACGGAATCAAGGAAGATGATGAATGTATATATTGTGGTGAAAAAGACTCTATTGATCATACTTTTAGAGATTGTCATTTCGTCAAGATTTTCATTCAACGGGTTATCAACTGGTTCAATATAGAAAACAAGGTCAAATTCAATCCGTCTAGCGAAGAAAGACTGTTTGGCATCCTCTCGGACTTGCATGAAAAGGCACTAGTGAGGAAATTCAATTATACCATGTTATTTATGAGACACTATATTTACGCCAACAAACTACACAACAAACCAATTCTCCTCCAAGACTTCGTTGATAAAATGATAATTAAATACAGAATTGAAATGCTATAAAATACACATGAAAAATAACTCCTCTGACTTGATCAATGGAACTTATTACCTCTTGCGTTATTTCCTTTTTTTCTTTTTTTTTTTTTTTGGTGTTTATGTGTGTGTGTGTGTGTGTGCGCGCGTGATGTATTAGAATTGTAAGTAGTGTAAGCATTGTAATTATTAGTAGTACGAGCATTGTATGGTATTGATAGTATAGCAGTATAACTAATATTGTAAATAATGCAAGTATAGTGAATATTGTTAGTAAAAAAAAAAAAAAAAAAAAAAAAAAAGTAATATCTAAGTACAATTTCTCACAAAAATTTATAAACGGAGAATTTCGAAAGCAGTTAGAAATGTCCATCGCTTAATTGTTTGTTTTCGGCCGTAAGAAAAGGAATGACTATTTAGATAGCTGAAAATGTAACTAATATCTCACTTATAAAAGAATGATCGAATGATCGACTTTATAAGAGGCACGAAAAAACATTCATCTCTGTCAAACAAGTGGGTCTTCGTGTCTTTCCTTCAAAGAGAATGAGCAATTGTCAGTGAAGAAGTCAGATGTTATTAAAAGTGTTGCCCTGAAGCGTCTTCATCAAAGCAAACAAAAATTTATATTGTGCTGCATACAGCTTTTTTTGTTTGTATTTTTAAAGCATCTTTCAAATGAAAAACTGACTTGAACAGAAGAAATAACTAAGATAACAATCACGATCGGAAGAGCGAATCAAGAGGAGTAAAATTGACTCTTTCGTCCCTTTTTCGTGAGTAAGAGCTTTTGGTGCTTTGCCAATCAACGCATGGCATACATTATGAACTATACTTTGGAGCTGAACACTGTTTTTCTACCAACAGGAGAAATGAACGGAAAAATGAGCCCGTTATGAAATGGCCTTCGTTCAATGCCAGTGGTGGTTGGACACGGTCCGCAAAGCATGCTGGGGCGAGTTGTCGGTTCTTGGTCAGTTGTAACAAACCTTCGTGCTGTGCAGATCTCAAGGAATGACAAATTTTCGCTTCAAAAAGGCAGAAAATCGGTTAATTCGGTAATAGAGATTTCATATATGCTTGACTTTTGATGTAAAATATATGCCTGAAGTGACCAAATATTTTCTTGTATGGGAATATATGGAAATATATACAGTCAGTTAATGCATAGAGTGTATAAATATACAGCTCAGGCATGCAAATTATTGTACAAGCATACAAGATATACTTTAAAAGTATAAGTAGAATGTAATTTCTGCACAACTGATTCTTAATTTATGGAACTAAGTCGCAAGTGTTTCCCCTTTTTAGTTATTAATTTTTCTGTGGATCTGTGCTTGTGATAATAATATTTCCGATATTTTAGTCGACATCTACCAACAGTCCATAGCCCTGAAGCCTCAACATTTTTGTCCTGAGGTGAAATAGCAGGTCATTTAGAACAGCCGGCTAGAGCTTTCACTTGAGCTTTAATTGTAAACCTAGAGACAAATCAAGCAAAGAGGAAAACGTCACAATAAATCTTTGTGTTACATCGTGACTCGCTCATTGTTTGCTCCTCACAATCGCCAAACTTTAAACGCACATAGCAGAAAAACGGTGAGAGGTGCGATGGGGTGCGATGCCTTAAAATCCAAGAGCAACTTTTTATTAAACAAATGGTGTAACTTTTTTTCCTGGAACCCTGACGATATAGCGTCAAAAAGCAAACGCGTTCATTGATCATTGCACGTGGAGAAAAGCGGCCATATTGGACAAGCTTGCGAGGAAGTCGAATATTGACGACAATAACTAAGGAAATTATGAGAAAATACAATCACTGGTCACCTACATACCTCGTCACTTGTTGAATCCTTTCATTTGGAAGAAAAGCCGTCTACATGGTAAATAAAACAGTAAATAAGACGAAGCAATCATTCGCGTGAAGATCCTTCCTAAAAACGCTGGTGAAAGAATACGGTGATGTGATTGGCCAATTACTGCTACCATGATGCTCTTCGGACCGTGTCCAACCACCACTGGTTCAATGCTTAAATAATGCTAGTTAAGACGCCTCGTTTGAATTCGTCCATGTCCATCGCTTTGAATTGTTTGATTGTCCATAGAAAAAAAAAATTGATAATAGCGCGCTGTAAATGTGGACTTGCTTCCTTGTTTAGATCATTAGGGGATGAAGGGAAAGCATTTTGAAACCCTGAGTCTTGGCCAGGTCGAACCAACCGACTCCTTGCGACGCTATTTGACCTCTTGCTTTCTGGGCGAAATTCGAAGAAAGATAAAATTTATAAAACCATAGGGACACATTTGAGATAACACAATTTAGTCGGTGTTTCATGAGCCTTTAACTTATATATCCCGTAAAACAAGATCGTAGAACTGATACTAAAAGTATTGCAAAAATGAACTTAAGTACAAGCTACGTGATAAATGCGCACGATCCTCGAACGATGCTCAGGTTTTGAGAACTTCCGAATGAAAAGATTGGCATAGGTTTGCATTTCCCTGTGGGTCAGCTTTTCAAACATTAACAGAAAGAACTTGAAATTTAGAGTAAATAATTCAAGTTCGTGAATTTCGTCTTGAGCGAGTTCTGAACGGGGAATAATATAACCTAAGGTAGCTTGCATTAACATTGCACTTGCAAAATGAAAAGAAATCGGTTATCAGTTACTTTGTTTAGGATGTTGACTTTAGAGATCAAATCCTTAGTTACATTTTCGTTCGATTTTGATACGGCGAACGCCTGATATGACTTTCATAAAAACGACAACTTGAATATTGATTACATGAACGCAAGTCGAGAATCCAAAACTATCTTTTTTGTGCAGGTAGCTATTTCTTTTTTTTTTTTTTTGAAGTAATCTTCATTTAAAACACATACAATACTTAAATCTTAAAGCGTACAATACTGACAACACTTTACAATCCCATATATTACTAAAATCATCATCTTTGATAAATATTACAATCTAATAAGAAGAGGAGCGTTCATTATATGTATTAAATGATCTTTTCAATTGTATACTTATATTTTATTTCTTGATAAAGTCCTGTAGAAATAAAAGGTAGCGTTTTGATCTTTAAGATATGTAAAAATGCTTCTCCTTTATGTGGGATTTCTAATACCTAGAACATTTAGCGAGACGATTTTACACATTTGTTTGTTAGACATCATATCCAGTACAAAATAGGCTTTGGTAAACACACTAAATATAAGGAATAAAGGAACAAAATATAAGGAAAAAGAAATTAAAAAATAGATATCTTAATATTGCCAATAACAGGAAAAAGACGGCTGGTTTTCTAACTTTCATGACATTTTTTTTTAATTTTCGACGGCATGGTTATTGCTATCTAATACAAGAGAGAAACTCCTTGATGGAAATAATTCATAGCAACTCAACTCACCAGAATACAATATCATTCGGTATCTTTTGGGCCCGTCATGATAACTAATTTATAATGTCCTTGTGAGGTGGAGTAAAACCGTCATTTGTAAAGATATATCTCTATCAAATGTGTTTCCCTACAGCGATTAGGTGTATAGAGTGGCTTGTACAATTAAACAGAGCGAGGAAATTTATGTTCAACATGGATCAACACACAGCCTCTTTCTTCCTCTTGTCTTATTTTGCGTGTGCTATTAAGCACCGTTTTGATCAAAATCGTCAAAGCGACTGGAATCTATTTTGCTTCTTGTTCGCCAGATACAATTTAACTGATAAGTTTTCCACAAAGTTGCGTGTTTGAGTAAAAAAAACTAATTGTTTTAAGTGAATATTTTAGTTATTTTGATAAAAAAAAAGGTCTGGTATATTTTTGTCAGCCGCGGAAAGAGTCCACCGAAACCATTATCATGCAAAATTTAACACTTAAATCTTTTCACTAAAATCATTAACTTCCCTATAAACGATTTCAGTAGCTTACATCATGCGATATTCAAACAAGTTCATATTTTAAATTTCTTGGTTGTTTTTCTTCAGATGTCTTTTTATCATGTTTATAAGATAGTCCTTCATTTTGTACTATAAAAAAATGCTCAACCTTAGCAGAGCTTAAAAGATTATAACCCGACGCAAACCTATGACCGACGCAACTATGAACGGGTATCAATTTAAGATGGTGGTCACGGGAAATTTTAACAACATTTACTATTAGGTATCAGCTTTTTAAACCAGTAAGACATGATAATTTGTTTTTTAACGGGGCATATACTGTAAGTTATATTGCAATAGCTCTTGCAAACGGGCGACCGATTCCTTCGTAACTTATTTGAAAGCTGTCGAGATAAGTGAAAATTAAACTCAGGCGGAATAGTTTTAGCCGTGTAATTGAATACCTTCATTAACCTTTAATTGCAATCGACAAAGCGAGAGTGTAAACTTATAATTAAACAGTTTAAGCTGTGGTTGGATTTGAGTAAATCCTGACGCCTTTCCAGCCAAGCGACTGGCCATCTCTGTGAAGATCTCTGTGTTCTCTGTCAAGAACATTAAGTTTCCCTTGTCCTGCATAAGAATTTCTGATCCCGTTGAAAACGTGTCACAAATAAAACAAGGAAACCATAAAACGAAAACCATAAACAGGATAATGTTCACGCTCCTAATGAAAGCTAGTCAAGGTGTCTGAGTAAATAAGTTTGTTTCCACTGTTGCTATGCGCCGTTCAGTTGAACGAGTGACAAAAAAATATAATATATTTTAAAACGGTACAATACTGTCCTTAAAGAAAGAAAAATTGAAAGGCAAAGTGAGCTGAATGTTTAAGTTTGCGAATTAAGATACCGTGTAATTGAATGTAAAGATATGAAACATATATTTTGAACTGCGGATGAGATAAGATAAGATCAGATATCGTGTGCCGTGAATTTAATCAGGCTGCAGTCGCATTTGAGTTTAAACACTGGTGCTTATATCAAATTAATTATGCCCTTCAGGATCCTTAACAATAGCGCTTCTATTATACATTAAACCTCACATCAGTTTGAGATTATAGCAAAATCGCAATAAGGAAGGAAGTAAGAAAGGTGAACGTAAAATATGGTTATATTTATCTCTTGTTCAGGCCCTGTATAACCTTAACCACTTCGATAAATAGCCTTCGTTTAAATAAGTATCCTAGGTCTTGTCACCCAGTACAGTCCAAAAAATTACAATCCGAAATATTTTGCGGAATTGTGTGCATAATTCTAGCGGCTTCAACATGCAAACGCTCGATATTTGCGAACATCGAAACTGAACAGTTGCCCCAGACGGCAATGCAATCAGGAATGATGATTTTATGATAACTTTCCTCCTGCAGTTTAGGTGGTAAGCAACAACATCTTCTTCAACACACGAATTTGGCTGCTGAATGACTTATGTTCCTTGTCCACATTTTATTTTTCTTGGTCTGAGTGCAACCGTAGACCTCTATTTTGGTAGAAACAATCCATCTAAATGTCTTAATTCCGTTTATAAGAAGTGTAGTGTGTTGACAAAGGACAGAAAGCATCAATATTGGCCTTGATAGTACCGACGAAAACAATTTTTTATATTTGGCCAGCTACTCTAGTAAAAGTACGCTTCGGAGGAATGGTACAGCATTGAGTAATAACTTGTCATATTTCTTTGGTGAAATTTTTTGTACAAGCGAAGAGAGTTGGGGAAGATCGTGGATTTATTGTTTTGTTTGTCCAAAGAAAGATGAAATAATTAAATTAAGAAAAGGGTGTAGATGGATTTTATGGATACTTTTATCCAGAAAGAAAATTATCATTTATGAGGAACAAAGGCACTCATACAAGGGTGTGATTCTTCATTAGCCAAATCTTTGTAAGATATTGTAGAAAACCCACAAATTTCTGGAAGAGTAAGATTCAATTGATTTAAACAGCATTTGTTATTGTCAATTACTAAGGTATTAAAAAAAAAACATTTCTACTGTCTCCTTAGCAGTTCTGTGGCTTCAGGAAATATTTATTTGATTAAGATCGATTTAAAGTTTTAACTTGATCTCCTTCTTTAAACGCAATTTCAGCTGACTTACCGATGAATTTTAATTTTATTTTATTAGAGAAAACCTGTTATTAAATTATTCAAGGGAGTGGCGTCGAAGAAGAAAGCCTGTCAAGTGGACTGGGACTGACACGTTCTTACCCAGCAGGGAGAGATTCCTTTGGAAACTTTGAGTACCAAAACTTTCAATGGCAAATTTTACCGTGTGTTTCCTTCGCCGTTCACTAACCATTCATTTGAAAAGCCAGCAGTTACATTTGGGAGATTTTTACAGCCGGTCATTTACAGCTTGTTTCCCTCTATTATTGTGACAGCCATGGAAGAGCCTTTTGTTTTTGTTTTCTTTAAATTTTTAAGAATAATTGAAATAATGCGACGTGTCAGAGTTACCTTGAACTCATACTGGGCGGCACTTTAAAGACATTTGTCAAACTTCAAAATGGCTAACCACATTGTATTTACTCTGTCGATAACCAATCGTGGATTTATGTCATCATTTTAAGCGCCAATATCAGGGTTACATGTAAGTTTGTTCCTTTCAAACAATTGTAAAATAGTATGAGGAAATCAGTAGCCAATGGAAAAGTTACATGCAGGCAATTTCTCCACCCTTGTTTCTTTATACCCTTGTCATCACTGAAGAAGGACACACAGTATACAGTGAGAAGCTAGGTTAATTAGCTTTGTACCAGGTAGGTTGTGGAGTCAAACTTATGAACTGAAGCAATGGCAACGGCGATTGACCGTATTTTATCTTTCGCAGGTTTGATCTGTTTTCAGATAAACGGCTTTATCAGTACTTTTCTGTTGGGTAAGTAAAAACCAGTCTTCTTGCTTATTGCTTATTTAATCTTCTTGCTTATTTTGGTGTTTCATCTTGTAATCCCCTGTATTATGTAGGTAATCGTTTTGATTCTTTTAAGCACTTTCGCTTTAGATGTAACAATATTACGCTAAATCACGACCTCTTTATTAGAAGTTGCATTGTTTCTCCGGCTTGTCCTTACTGCAACGCACCTTTGGAAGATGTTAAGCAATAGAAGAATGATGTATTATTCTAGAAAGTGACACAGGCATACTCGGAAAAAAAGAAATCCGAGTGCTCCTATCAGGAGTCCAACCTAAGACCTTCCCATTGCTTCGGATTCTCTACCACTGAGCTATAGGAGACTCGTGGGAGCTAAGGCTATTAAACTATCTTCATGGGACAAATATTCTGCATACTGCTAGGATTTGAATGTCGAACGTGTGGTATATGAAATAAATGTGATGGTATATTTTCGGCGTGGTGAATACCATCACATATATGTTAAATATTTAGTTTAGGGTACCTTTGAGCAAAAACACGCTGGACGAAGAATTAAACAAGTCGCAAATCTCTGAGTGAACAACATCACGCTGCTTTTTGCTTCAATACATAACTACTGCGATATTTTGGTAATTTTATTAACCCAGGTAATTGAAAGAGGTTACCAGGTAATTGAAAGAGGTTAAATATATAAAGATACTAGCTGAAGTAAAGCTTCTAACAAGCATGGTATGAACAAAGTTTGCGATTTTCTTAATTCAATTAAAAAAGAATGACCAATGTCACTCTCTTATTTTTCTTAGAAAAACCATGACTATCCTGAAAGCAGTGTTATTTCTTCTGGCGTTTCCACTGGTGATGGAGGCAGCAAGAACACTAAATTTGCGAGGTATTTATAAGACACCTAGGTGGCCCTTTTTGATTTAAATGTATTTATGATCATAAGTATCTTAACCTAAATATACCAATTGATTTCTATAAAGATACACTGTTAATCAAGCAGACATTGAATCATTGAACCATCATCATCATCATCATCATCATCATCATCATCATCATCATCATCATAACCAGCTACATAACCATCATAACCTTCGACATTTTCTTTATCATAGTGACCCCTTCTGACGTATCTAATACCTAAAAGAGATCGCGATTTTGGCTTAAGGGAAATTATTTAGTTTTTATCGATCGCATTTTCTAATCTATTATTTCTTATTGTTTTTTGTCAGGTAACTGTGAAGAAGACTGGCATGCATATGAACCGTCTTGCTATTACATTGGTAACAGAACAAAGGTTTGGGAAGATTCTCGACAGTTTTGCCAGGATAAGGAATCTGACCTTGCTGTCATCGAAACAAAGGCGGAAAATGATTTTATTTGGAACCTGATTGAAGATAGCTTTGTACTCCCGACGAGGGCCGCGTGGATTGGACTCCAGCGAAACAGTACCACTGGTGTGTTCGAATGGATTGATGGCAATCAATCTCCGTATAACAACTGGAAAAGCGGGGAACCAAATAACGTCAAAGGCAACGAGGATTGCGTCTTCATGATAAGAGGAGGAGAGTGGAATGATGATCCATGCGACCTCAATGGTTATTCATTTTGGGAGGACAAAAATCTCCTTACTCTTTGCGAGAAGCCTCTCTGAGGTGGCAAGCTCGCTCGCTAGCAAGACTCGCATATAAGTTCTAAATTAAACTTAGATTAAAATTGACTATGTTAAAGTAAACTGCCTGCTTTTTCTTATGTATCAACTGATCAGTTCCAGATACATGTAATTGTAGGAGCGAGCCATTGGGTGACACAATACACAGTTAACAAAACTGTAAGTTAAGGGTGAATGCTGAGTCAAAAATAAAAGTGATGTTGAAAACATGTTTCTAGAAAATGATTTTCTTTTCAAGTGATAACTCCACGCCGATCTTGGTAGTATTTAACCGCAAGGATCATAAGATGTGCTTGTCTCTGCTCTCTGTTTGCTACTTAAGAATTATCCCCGTAGTTCCTTGTGTGTATAAAGGCCGATTTAGACGGTACGATTTTCTCTTACGACTGTCGCATGCGATTTCTAGAGCGCGCGCTGCTTGCGTCATGTAAAAATCGTACACAACTCTCGCCACTCAACATTGCCTTTACCTACGATTGTCGTAGAATTTTAAAACATGTTTTAAAATCCTACGACATTTTTCGTGTTGTGTGCGTCTGTCGTAAGGATGTTGTAGGTTGATTTACACGACGCGATTCGTGTTGTAGGCATGGCGTAAGCGTGTCGCATGCGACAAATCGTAGGCAAAATCGTACCGTCTAAATCGCCCTTAAGACAATTTTTTACTAGAATACATCGTTAGAACTTCAATGTGATTGGCGACATTTTCCAATAAGAAAAAAAAAATGAATCAAAGCTTTAGTTTCATGAAAAGGCGTGGGTAACAGGAAATTGCCCAGTGTAGTTTGAGTAATTTTTTACTAAAATTTCGGAGAAACTTCAAGCCTAAAACACTTTCTGTGTTATCTCGGAGTCCAATAAGGGCCAGGTGGTGGATAAAACCCAGCTCGACAAGCGGAACAGAAATTTCGTAAAGTTCGAGATTTGATTCGGACAAGACTTGAGCACTATCTCTTTCGATTGTGGTAAACATAAAGGTTTAAGCAACAAGCGAATAAGGTACTTATAAGGACGGTACCCTTCACAGGTGTAGACCATTCCGGGGCAAAATAGGGTTTGAACAGTGTTAGATTTTTAAAAATCCTTGACTTTCCATGACCTTTTCTATATCCTTTTCCAATGTGAAAGTATTCTCATTTAACACTCTTAAAATGTACAGTGATTTATACTGAGTGAAAATCGGTATCTTAGTTTCTTTTTGTTTTTTGTTCATTTCCTTGCTTTTTTTATCCTCTAAAATAATGCTTTATTAGTGCCTTTTTTTCCATAAACATCATTTTCCATGACTCTCCATGACCCAAAATTAAATTCCACGCCCCGCCAGAAAATGACATTACAAAATTCCTGACATTACAGGTTTTCGATCACCCGTACGTGTACCAACCGTACTTAAAACAGGAATTATCACTTATAAGTTACAATTGAAACATTTCAGGAAAGATGTAACCGTGCCAAATGGGGAAAATTTTCATGAGATTTGTATGCTTGTTGTTGTTGTTGTTTTTGTTTTGGTTTTTTTCTTTATAAGGGAACGCTTAAATTGCGACTAATGCAGCCGGATCTCAAGTTCCATGGAAAATATTCAAGCAGTTGCCACAAATCTTTAAAAATATTCTACTTTATGAGTTGTTGGATATCAAGCCTTGAATAATACGGCGTTTAAAGGTAGCATTTATTTATAGAAAGCTAAAAGAGATAATTGGTGGCTGTTTCTAGGAAGACGTATCTTAATCTTGCATATGGGGCACGGAGATGGAATCCGTAACTTTGCCTTGTTCATTCTAGGCTTAGAAACAACATTTCCGACATATGCGCCAAAAAAAATGTTTCTGGAATTTCTTCAAAAAAGCTCCAAAATTCTTTAAAAAAATTCTAGAAAAATTTTCGAACAGCCTCTATACATTTTCGTAGTATAAAAAAAACAATGATAATAAAGATGTAGCAAGAAGGAATGACTGACAACAATAAACAACTAAAAACACAGTTTATTTATTACCAAAACTGCCGAGATACCTTGGGCAGTTTATTCCGACATTCTCTAAACGAAAAAAGAAACGGATGATGGACGTGTCAGTGAACCCGAAGTTTGTCTGAGGTAACACAAGATACATGCTTTCGTGACTATTTTGCTTTTAAAACTATCAAAATGTCCCCTAGAAGCCAATTTTCTCTAAAATTCTACCATTCAATTTTTCGAAAATTATTTTTGCATAAAAATTCCGGAATCTCGTATCTAAGCCTGGTTCATTCTCTCCTTTACGCGATCCTTTGCCAACGGACATTGGATATTGATCAGAGGACGTGGGGTATCTATAAAAGCACATTCTATACCGGATGCACACGGATGGCAAACGGATTGATGGCAAAATGAGCATAGAAAAATACCTATGAAAAAAAAAAAAATAAAATAAAGTAAACTAAAATACATAATACTAAAAAAAAAAAAATAAAAATTTTCCATCAAAGTTTTGTCAGCGTTTTACAAATAACCGCGTACAATATTTTTTTTGTAGATAATCGATTTATTTCTGTACTCTTTTCTATTGGTGGAAAGACTCTTGAATTCCGACTTTAAGAAATTAAAGAGCTGACGCTGCACAAGGGATGAAAAGACAACAATTAGCTGTTTTCATTTTTGTTAGACCAATAGCAATGATTTAAAACTCAAAAAAACCAAGTCAGTTTTGTAATTGTAAGACTTCAATCACATATGTTAATTACGCAATCTTCACAAGATTTCTGTTGATTACGTAAGCCTCTCAGCATTAGATAACAGAATCTCGCCAATCCGACGACCTGCTGACTAAAAACAAATCAACCCATTTTAACAGCTTTCAGCTGTTTTCTCAATCCCTCTCCGCTCTTTCTCTCGTTGTTCCTCACTATTTCGTGCCTCTTTTCTTAAGCTCTTTCTTGCTTTTTCCCCGTTGCTCTTCACTACAATTCAGCCTGTTTTCTTAAGCCGGCCCCGCCCTGCCCTTTCTCTCGCTGCTGGTTACCATGATTTCATCTCTTTACTCGTACTCTGTCTTGCTCTTTTTTTCGTTGCTCATTAGTGATATTTCGCCTCTTTTCTCGTGCTCTCAGTCGCTCTCTTACGCGTCGAGCTTCGCCTACTCGTCGCGTGCTTGCTCTCCCCTTCTCTATCACTCCTTCTCTTTTTTCCATGTTTGTCAACATGTTAAGATAGTGACTTTGTATTTCGGTGTCTTTATAATTCTTTTTGTCTTTCCAAAACGCAGTTGGCCATGCAACTTCCCGTTAAACAAACCGCTGGCGGCAGCACAGTTTGCCATGTAAATTCCTGCCAAACGACGCGGGCAGCGGTACAGTCTTCACATACTTGAGTGTGCCATTCGCGTTGGTTTACCTCTAATGCTGCGTACAGACGTACGGTTGGACGGACAGGGACGTCATAACCAAACCCCAAATTTCCGCATCGATTGCAATCTCGTCCCTAGAGCCCGCGCGCGTCTTAGGCCAGCGGTGGCCACACGTCTACGAGCTCTGGGCTAATCAGAAACCGGAAGCAATGTACCTGCTTCCGGTTTAAAGGGGGATACTGCTGACCGAGAGGAAGACAGCGTCTGGTAAAGAACATCAAAGGCCAAGAAAACGAGTGAAAAAGGTGACAACTTGCATCCCTCCCGTTTGTCAGTAATTGTCATTCATGTGAGACGTCCTTAATAACACAACAACCAAAACAAAGGCTGCGTAAAATCTGGGTTTGTCAGCGATTTGCTTTTCTCAACCACGACAAATTTATTTTGCACATTTTCAGGTCGTTTTAAAAAACCAATAGAAACCCCATAGAAAGGGGTGAAAAAACATATATAGGCTATGGCGATTTAGAATTAAATTAAGCTTTTTTCGCTTGTAAAATGTAGTTTTTAAAACTTTAAAATGGAGGTGAATATACGCAGTCTACGCAGTATGAGATAGCCAAGTTTTTTCATGACACCACGGTAAAGTTAATAGGGAAACGAAAATAGAGCCTGGTCGGAGGTTATATAAGCTTCAACCTAATTAACTTAAACAGGGTACTGAGATTTTTAAACAACATTCGATAAACTTCAACAAGATATCGTTCCCAACCTGATTGCCGTCGACGACAAATACCAACAAATGTTTACAAACGAAAGCTTAATTTTTTTCCGCCGTGAAATTTACAAATGATAGGTTTCACGAGATCAGCTATTGCTTACCCAGATACTACGATCCCAGAATAAATACTATAAAATGGCAGAAGTACATTTTTTAACAAGACAAAACTCTGTAAACGTTCAACCGAAATAACTAGCAACTTGAAAATCTAAGCTTATCAGAAAGATCGGCATTTTTGTTTTTAAATTTACACACTCAGTATAAGCTTAAGAAATTCACCCGGCAAAATTTTTTTTTTTTTACCTGCACTCGATGTTTATTCGTCCTATAAGCTGCAAACTTACAAAGCTCAGGAATGAACGCTGAAGCATCTTAGAGACTCCCATGACAGTAACTGACTGTCTTAGCTTTGAATATCTGCCGGATGCGAGCTAACGCACAAAACAATGGAGATACATGTCAGCTCCAAGAACATAATACTCGTCTTTCAGTCACGAACTGAGCAACAGAGCTGAAAACAACTGCAAGATGCCAAAGCTCTCGAAAGCGAGAGACAACAGTAATCAACTTTGTAAAGACGTGGATTTGATAGAATATCATATACGTGATAAACGAACACCCTGCAATCTCACCGCAGGTTATAGCAACAACTTGAAATCACGAGTAACGAATTCCACGGATCCTATGTCTTCCTAGATGACATATATTTAGCGCTGTCTCCTAAAGACACGGATCTATTAGACTCTCATATACGTGATAAACGAACAGCCTGCAATCTCACTGCAGATAAGCATGAAATCACGAGTCAGTTAAGAAATCCCCGGATCCTATGTCTTCATAAATAGCATTTATTTAGCGCTGTCTGATATCTTGCAGTTAATCCGAGCCGGTGAACCTAATCAAATGCCACAGAGCTAACATATCCAATGGCATATGAAGAACTTCTCCTAACGGCTCAAAATGATCATAAAGAAAATCTCCATTCAGTATATTTGAGTTTTTCCCTTCATGATCAAGACCCGGGATCAAGATTAACATCTCATGAAGCAGAGATACGCTATAAAGGCTTTAAGACCAATCTTTTAGCGAACAGCAGGAGTCGTGCAGGCCCGTCAACACTTTTAAACACTTCCTACTCCGTCGTCTTGCGTGCGATCGCTCGCCACTTGAGACACTTCACTTTTGTCCTCCGTTGCCCACTCCGTTGTTTCTTCTGGGCTTCACTTCCGCGACTTTGTGTCCTTACTTAGCTCTCCCTCACTAAACGACACAAAGGATCGAAGCGATTCCATCTCGGAAGCCGGTTTCAGAAGAACAACCTATTTCGAGACAGAGCTTGTTTACGAATTTTATCCTAATCATTTCAGAAATATCTCGAAAGGAAAAGATTTTACCAGCCGATAAATGATTTTCCGATCTCAAAATAGACGGAAAACTTACTTTCTAAATTCTTCTCCTGTAGCCATATTCGTTGGATTGATTTTGAACAAAATAATTCGAACCAAAACGGCTTCACGTCCTTTCGAATCGAAGTTGCGGGAACTTGAACGTTGCTAAAATAAGACCTTTGGTAATCAACCAATCCGATACGCGCGTTTAGGATTTTTGATTGACAGTCTGTTCAAACTGGTCTTATAGGATCGCTCCGTGTTTAAAAACGATTTTAAACGGCCAGGATTGACTATGAATCACATTTCAGGGTCGATAATTGGAGGAGTTTTTCCGAAAATTGTCAGGTCCTTCGCTAACCTCGACCGTCGCATGTGTCATATTCAGCTGTGTCAAACGCTGCAACATATCGTAAAGGTTTTCTCGTCTTTTTCCGTTTAGTCATGTGATTTGACTTGTTATCTTTTTCGTGCTTACTTACTGCAAGAAAAAAAAGCTTATGAAAATTTAGTTGCATTTCGATTCTATGGCGGTTTTTGCTTCGATATCTTTGACAGTCTATTTCATTTCTTGTTTTGAAACCTCCGATTCAAAGACACTTCCGGTGAAATGTAATATCCAATTAGATTTCGATTTGCTGGATTTTGACATTGATTAGCCCAGAGTTCTTGCTTCCTTGGTGCTGACCAAAAGGAACGCAGCTTCTGGGAACGAGATTGCATCGATTGGTTACACTTGATGCTGCGCGCGCGCCTTTGGCACTTGAGCTGCGCTATTTATTATTTCCATCAGCATTTTTACATAATTTAATGTCCCTCCATTTGTTTGGGCTACGTTTGAATCGCTTTTGGTGGCTCTTTGCAATTATAAAAATATAATTAAATCCAAGACTGTAGTTGTTCAAATTATCTCTGACATGACTATCCGCTATCACCACCCCTCTAACCTCATAAACTTTAAAAGAAACCTTAACACTCAATATGGCTTAATACATGTATTTATTAAAAGGTAACACCTATATGGCAAAGGTTTAGTCTTGATATGATGTATCATTTTTATTTTCATATTCCCCTTTTTTCGCGTTGTTCACCAGGCTGGTCTACAGATAGAATTTCATGTTATTATATGATGAGTAGAAACCTCAGAAAAATGGCAGATGCACGACAATAGTTTCACAATCTCGGAGAAGAGGTCCCCATTATCGGCTAAGTGCTGCTTTAATGGACAGAATTAAGAGAAACGTATCACACGTGGAAAGACGGGGAACCAAACAACTATGAGGGAATGGAGAATTGTGCCTACATAAAGGGACATAAGAACAAAAACACTGAAAGGAAAGTGGAATGATCGTCCTTGCGAATTAGAAACCGATCGAGTGAACCCATCCGTTCTTCGCCAGAAAGCCATCTGAGATGGCCAGTTCAC
Source organism: Pavona decussata (assembly GCF_977016875.1). Classification (NCBI taxonomy): domain Eukaryota; kingdom Metazoa; phylum Cnidaria; class Anthozoa; order Scleractinia; family Agariciidae; genus Pavona; species Pavona decussata. The sequence goes on from NW_028145705.1 coordinate 1,051,471, forward strand.
TCTTATACCAGAGCTTTAAGCCTGTCTTATATTGAAGAGTTGGTTGAATAGTTAGCTAAACTAATTTGTATGCAACTTTGGGGTTGCGAACTCACATAATTGACTGACTAACGGTGCGGAAACGCTGAGCCTTTGATACTTTTTCATTTTCTCGAGATAGATAGGAGAAAACGGTTTTGTAATTTTCAAACAAACTTGAAATATAGAGTTTTCAGCGCCACTTTGTGTGTACATGTGTGTGTGTGTGTTTTTTTTTTTTTTTTTTAACGGTAATGATAGCGATAATCGTCACGAATAACCTGATATAAATTTTCCCAGCAAATGGATTGCAAGAGTGACGCTATCAAGAGAGCGCGCTTTTATTCAAACTGACAATACAAATCTTAAGATCCGACCTGGGTGGGTATAGAGCGGGCAAGCCTAGACAAGTTTATTGTTTCCTTTGTGCCAGAGTGACGCTCATTAGTAAACTTACTCCAAATTAGTATGCAGGAAGACACTTATTAGTATGCAGGAAGACAGGGGAAGACACTAACGAGGTTAATTCCAATGACCTATTACTACTCAGGAGCCATAATCAGGGATCGTGGGGTCCATTTGTCTCTATGTGGTGTACCAAAAATTCTATTTTTAGAAAAATTTGCGCCGCCTTTTGCGTCGTAAACCCGCGCGGATACACGCAAATTTGCGTGGGGTTACTACCTTATATGGAAAGTGGAAAAGAAAGTCTACTTCGGTTTCGACAAAATTACATAATTTTAAATACTTTGAATATGAAAATAATTCTACAATTACCTTACAAAACTTGGCGAACCGTTTACATGAGAGACAAAAAATTGGCTGGGCTGGAAGGTGACCCACCTAAGCCGGGTCTACCTTTTTCGATGGTAGGGTTACATTCCAAGCCAGGCCTACTTTTCTCCATATAAACACTTTGGCTCGTCCAGCCATGTGAACTCCGTCAAGGCGAGACAATCAGAGCATGCGTGAGCGCTGTTAGCTCGGTCAAAGGGGTCAACGGCTGGGAGGGCGACCCTCTTTCCCGGGACAACTTTTCTTCATAAAAACGGGGCCTTGAAGCAGAGCTGGTCGCTTACTGCTTAATCTTGAACAATCCCTGACAACCAGGGACTGAAGGCTGCCGCCGAGGCAACTGGGGGAAAACCATAAACTGACCAAAAAAACCTGTTTTTCTGTCAGGTAAAAAAATCTGAATATTCAAGAAAGAGAAAAACCAAAATCCGCAATGAATATCAAAACCGAAAAGACGCAAATCCCGATCATATAAAAGTCCCCCTATTGCAAGGAAAACTTCGCTTGTGTTCAAATTTAAAGGGAAAAATGACACGTTCGCAAATCCTACGCAAAGAAACTTTTGGACATCTTAAAATGTATTTTTTTTTTATAACTTGTATCGATCTGTCTGTTCGAACAATAACCACTATTTCCAATCAACAATGCCTGACAAGAGCTCATACAGTACTTTTCCCGTTATCAGATTATCCCGTAAATGTTCATGAATGTGAACGTGTTGTTTTGCCGGATAGTGTGTCGTACTAAAAGTACGGAGCTCCATTGCAAACTCAGACTGATTTGGTTGAAAATTTATAACATTTTCGCTGTTTGACTGACAATAAGATATAAATTAATTTAAATTAAAAAAAAAATAGCCAAGGGTAGCATTTCTTAGAAGGTGACAATTAGCCAATAAATTTAACAGTATCAACATACTATTTTCTCTTTTTTTTTAAAGCCCTATCCGCCATCCGCCATCCGACATCCGACATCCGACATCCGACATCCGCATCCGCGTATTATAGAGTCCCTTTCACTTCTTATTCAGATAAGCTGAAGCCACGTAACGAGCACAAAGATTTTGGTTCAGGTATTTCAGTAAGGACAAAAAAGATTATTTGTTTGAATTGGAGCGGATTTAAGTCCCAAGAAGTGGCGTGGTTTCTGTTGTTGTTACAGAAGCTTATTGCGGGTTTCATGACTATACTGGAAAAGCCAGAACTATTGGAATGCAAAAGGAAGGTTAGGTGCAAGGACGCACCGTTCAAATCTCAATAATTAGCAGCAATAGTTCTAAAACGTTAATAATTCACACCAATATATGACATTTTTCCCAGTTTGAAGTTTAACTACCACTGAAAATTGTTTAGTACCCCAAATGATCTTTCTGGATTTTAACAACCCTTGCCAAGATCTTCTTTTCCGGTATAGCCATAAGTTGCAAAAGCAATATTTTTGATTTACAAGGTAACCTCCTAAAGAAATTCGACCGTTCTCAGACCATCCTAAGATACGCAGATTCCATCCGTAGTATAAAAAGCGGCACCGCCATTGACAAAAGAAATGCTCTGTGAGCCTCAATATAAGAACTATGCAGACTGACTAAAAGTTGATCTTTTTCGCGAATGATCAAAGTTGGTAGTTGTTCGTGGTGTAAAAATACATTCACCCTTTCAAAACAATGTTGGTTCTTAAACGAAGACCAACAATTCACTAATAATTAGATGCAGTGACAGTTCCTCAGAGTACTTCATATCTTCACGCCAATACCGGAATTCTGGAATGGGCAGACGTTATAGCCGATTAGGGGACTCATGCAGAATTTTGATGAAATGCGTAAATATAGACTCTTTTTTTGTCAGATCAAGAGAAGGAATAATTCCAACTCTGTAGCATTGCAGCTTAATATTAAAACATGAAGAATGTTTTTCTGTTTTTTTATTTTTTTTTTATTTTTTTAATATGACTTTTATATTTAGGGTTAAAGGAGAGAGCCCATGATAGAAGTTTGGCTATATACCGTGCTACCAGTAGAACTGGCGGAGAAGGCTGAATCCATACGAAAGCACGGACGAGACAGACAAACGGAAAGATGAATGACTAAAGGCCGGAACCACACAGGACACTGAATGACTAACTTAGGATGCCCCGAGGGCACAAGGCAAAGTGAACAGACAGAATCGAATGTCCGCACAATCGCACGACCGAAGAAACAGTACCAAATGCCAATTTTACGGCTGTTTTTCCGAATTGTGGGCTTCTGATTATTCTTGAAATAATTATTAATAATAAATGGGATCTAAATTATATTAAAAAAAATGTTTAAGAACTATTAAAATTTTCAGGAAAAAGAAACTAATATTTTAATTTAAGTGAGCTTAGCATAGTGAACGTTTTTTTTTAGATCTATATATAACCTTTTTCTGTTTTATAGGTAGAAAAAAAGGTATTCCTCCTCTATAGCATTGCATCCTGATTATTAAAACACGAAGAATTTATCTGTTAGATAAGTAGAAAAAAAGAAGTGTTTTTCTAGCATTGCAGCTTGAATATTAAAACACGAAGAGTTGTCTTCGATGGTTTAATAAGGTTTCGATTTTCTTAACAGTAAAGGATCATGTCCAGGAAACAATGTATAAAACCACACCATCAGCGTAACATCATGCTATTACAAACAAATATCTCACACAAATATCTGACAAAAAAGTAAACTATGCAGACTAGAAATCGATCTTTTCCCCGGATGATCAAAGGTGGTGGTTATTCGTGATGTAAACACATTCACCCTTTCAAAACAATGTTGGTTCTTAAAAGAAGACCAACAATTCAATAATACTGAGATGCAGTGACGGTTCCTTCCAGTACCTCATGTCTTTACACCAATACCGGAGTTCTGAAATGGTCAGACGTTGTACCCGATTAGGGGATTCATGCAGAATTTTGATGAAATGCGTAACTATAGACTATACCTTTGATCTTGAGGGGCTTTTCTTGTTTTTTGTTGTTGTTAAAAGGAGGAAGATGTTAAGTTCTGTTTGGGGTTTTTCAGAGGGGGTGGAGAAGTTTGGACGGTTTGACCCATGCTCACATGTTTTCCATATGGAGGATAACAAAGAGTTACTCTGACAAGGCCAGAGGGTAGACGATACAGAGGCAGTTAGAAGACGATATGGCAGAGAGGAAAGGTAATTAAGAGAGAGTCCATATGAGGACCAGGTTGGCGAGTCTCAGTGCACCTCGCCAATTTCCCTGATATTTGGCACAATTACTCCCTTTCACTAGTACATTAACCATATGCAACACTTTTGCTCAATTTTCTATTGTTGTGCAGAAATGTCAATCAAAATGTCAGAAGGTGAGAAGTGCTCAAATTTGACCAAGAATATACACTGTTTTTGATCACCTGGTACAACCGTAATATGCCAAGAGATAAAATGACATTTCAATGAGCGATACCTCTGACCTTAAATAAAAGAAAAATGTTGAGTAAGCTATTGCTGTCTATTTCGGTTGGCTATGTGCTTGATTTAACTTCACCTTATTCAGCCTTATTCAGTTCATATGAATAAAGTAGGACCTCAAGAGTCCTTGTCTGTAGAGATGCGGCATCTCTCCGATTAAATTTAAAACGATTTATAGATTGCTTAAGAAAAAGTGTTTCTATAGCAAAAATAAAAAGTCTGTAAAGTTTACTTGGAGTAACAGTATTTGTAATGAATAAATGTTGTTTATCTCTTATTAATATGCAAATGATGTCAACATGAAAAACATGATCACTTAAAGTTTAAATGACTAAAACTAGTAAAACAGAATGCTGCTTTGAAAAACATTTAACGACCACAAATTGTTTAGCAGCTGGGAAACTAGCATAGAAAATTTGAACAAAGACAAGATAGGGTCATCCATATCAGCGGTAATCATCGTTCTGACTGGCCTTAATCGCCGTAACCCATAGGGTGGCATGCATGTATTCTTTGACGCGAGCGTCACTCAGTCAAGGCATCATTGCCCTGGAGATTGGTCGGTATATCTCTCTTGGTGCGTAAGCTTTACGTCTGTGTACTTCGAACGCTATAGCAATATTGCCGAACAGATGTTATCGAATGTGTTGACGGCCTCACATCATAGAATAATTAACCACTTGAAAAACATGCTTGGTTCAGAATCATCGGTCTGGTCGCGTGTCAACTTTGTTCAGTTAAGCTCGCACAATCTTCCACCGAAAGGAAACCTCAATGAAGCTTCACTTTTCTTTCCCCGATGGAAACCAGCGAAATATCTTATTTGTTGTTTTGCACGAAGAACACCTGGGATAGACGATTGCGTGACAGAGTGACTTTTGACATCTGCAGGTGTAAGTTCATTGCATTTCTCAAATTTCAATCCCAGTGAGTCATAATGGCTTCCTTTGAGTACTCGTTTAGATCCTATTCCAGGAAAGAATGCGGTTTATCTGGCCGTTTTAAAGATCGGAAAGCCCTTGCACCATTAAAGACCTGTACAAAAGACATCTCTGGTCATCTAAACGGTCGGTAAATAAACCTCGTTGGAGGGAGTCGATGTTTGCCTACTAAGAGTTGTATTATTTGTGGAAGAGGGAGATTCTTTTACTATTTGCCCCAGCCACAGAGTTGAATTCGGGTGCTTGGATGGCGACCGAGCAAAGTGTGCAAATATCCAATGCACGACAGCAAGCAGAAGCCAACAAGAGGAGTGACAAGACGTATGTCGCAGGAAATCTACAGCAGGTATAATATCTTGTGTGAGACCGGCCAATGTTAGGAAAAACATGTTACTTTGGGTTTTCATTGTTGTTGTTGTTGTTGTTGTTGTTGTTGTTGTTGTTGTTCTTCTTCTTCTTCTTCTTCTTCTTCTTCTTCTTCTTCTTCTTCTTCTTCTTCTTATTATTATTATTATTATTATTATTAATATTATTATTATTATTATTATTATTATTATTATTATTATTATTATTATTATTATTATTATTATTATTATTGTAACAACCTAGACTATTTTGTATGGCTATTTTAGGTGTCAGGCCTTTACGTGCTCCAAGTTGCAGGTACTGCTGTTACGTACAGCAGGAACTCATGGAGATGCGTCGGCCACAGGGAGAGACAGGGGTGAACGTGATACTTCCGACTTGTGAGCCAGATGAGACTATTGGGATGCTAAAGAAAACGTCCAAGCAGCCATCTGATGACACGCGTGTAGCTAGCGGACCTGGGACCCGTTTCTCGAAAGGCTCGGTAACTTATCAGGCCCGATAAGTGCCTGGTGCATGGTGCCTGGTGGTTTTTAACAGAAGTCAATTTTTGTTAACTTTGAATACTAAATTTTAAAACCTTATAATTCTAAGAAAACATTGGCCAAGTCCCATGTCTGTAATCAAGGCTGTGTAATCGGCGATAAAATATTTCAAAATATAGTTATCGGGCTCGGTAAGTTACCGGGACTTTCGAGAAACGGCCCCAGGCGTGCGTTTGTCAGAACTTTACGGGCCCGAAAACAATTCGGGGCACTTTTCGGGTGTTTTTCTCGGGCCCCGAAAAGTGTTTCTCAGAACACCCGAAAGTGTCCCAAAATGTCTCCCGATATTTTCGGGAATCTTTTCGTGTTACCGGCTACGATAGTGCGATTAGAGCTGGAAATATTATTTTAGAACACGGCTTTATTATTACAACTTTTGATTTTTCTAGCTGAAAACTGTAACTGTACTTGTAAAATAAATTTACATGTAAATGCTGTTCTTAAAAACAGATTTTAAGACAGACACTACTGAGCTAACTCGTTCACATCGTGAAGACTGTTTGGTTTCTATTTTAATCTTGACCTTTTAAACTGATCACCTATGTTGTTTTGTCAATGTTTCCATATATCTGTCAAACTGTCAAGACTTGTCAGAGTTCCCTTGATACTATTGGCTACTCGTTTGAATGAACTGAAAACTTTGCTCGCAAATCCCCAAAAACTAAAACAAGTGGGATGTTTTGGATTTGATCCCCGGACACCGCATTACTATACTATGAACTCAACTTTCGTAGTGGAGGCAATTAAGAAATTAGTAGTACTGCAAGAAAATGACTTATCATATTTGCAGCTTAGCATTGTCCGATGAAAGTTTTCCAGAATCAGACAAGGTGGGCATCTTTCACGTTTTTTTAGTTGTTGTTTTTTATTTCCTTTACGAAGTTGCTGTACAACCTGTTTGGCGAATACTTTTTCCACATTACCTGGGGATGAAATGACGAATTAAGAGATGCGTAAGTCTAGATTTAAGTCACCGATGATAAATTTCAGTAGCCTGTCAAAAACATCAAAAACGAAAAGAGAATCAAAGCTAGCGCTTACTTACCATACACAAACGGAGAGTGGCAATAACTGTTTGAATCAGAGGCCTTCGGTTGTAGTTTGTAATTAATTAAAAGCGATCGAGATGTTCTATGTCAACAAAAAAGTTAAGCCAACGTTGTCCACTGTGTGAAGACTTGTATCCTAAGTGAAAGCTTTCTATTTTAATAAAATAAGCTTAAGTTCAGCTTTAATAATTCTTAAAGAACGAACTGAAATCAATCGCTACTAATCGCAATCTCGGCGGGTAAATAGGCCAATTTCAGTTTGAAAACATTTGACTACATTTCTCGGTTTTGAAGTTGAGCTCCTTCTCAACCGATTTACGTTAAAAGACACAGAATTAATTTTCCGTTATACACTTAAAATATAAAATTTAACCACACATATTAAACTCGGCAATATGCGAACCGATGAGGAAACTATCAAGTTGTCTTGATTTGGTCCATAATCTCTCCAAAATCAAGGTTTTTAAGTACGAATTTCTCTTCTTTTGCCTTATCGGTCGTCATTCTTTAAAAGTTCAACTGAAAATAACAGATTTGCAAGAGTTACCTTCGTAAATTTACTGGAGTCAACAAAATCAGAAATTTTCTCTTTGTTTTTAGACATTTTTAGCTTGAGTCTATCCTAGTATCTATCAATTAACTCAAACTCTCGTTTTGAATAACTTTTCCCTTGCTAATAGTAACGCAATACAACCATTTAACTGAAAAAAAGCATTCCCGAAAACGCATTTCGGGAGCTTTCTAGCACCCGAAAATTATCGGGGAAAAATGACGTTACTTTCTCGGGCCCGAAAAGTTCGTGCGCTTTGAGAAACACCAGAAAGCGTTTTCGGGAGCTTTACGGGGAGCTTTTCAGGCCCAAAAAGTTTTCGGGAGTTTTGGGAAACGCATGCCTGATCCTTGACCCGCAGATGAAGAGGACGATGACTTGTTTAACTGTCCTGAAGAAGGATGTATCAAAACTTTCAGGACCAACCACAACCTTCAACGACACCTTGACTTTGGGCGCCATCAATTCAAACTTCATGAAGAGTCGTAATACGACCAAATTAGACGCAAATGGGCCCACCATTGCATATCTGCAAGCAAGTCCCAGATGCCTTCCTACCTTTTCACAGAAAGCTCATCTTCTGAATACATGGAAAAACGAAGTAGTCATCGGATGGGCTCTAGCAAAAACAAGACGGAGCAACAGGTTTTCTGAATAAGTGAAGAGCGTTCTCGTGGAGCAATTTATGATTGGTGAAGAAACCGGTCGAAAGGCCACCCCAGTGGAAGCTGCAACAAGAATACGTTCACTTCGCTATGAAACTTATGGCCAACTAAACGTTTAATATAACGCCATATCGGTGATATAGAATCGTAATTTTTACCTAAACTCCTTATCGTCACAAATTACCAGAGGAGTAATATTTTCAAAGTATGTTTTCTAGTTCCCCAGAACATTATTTAAAATTTTGCTTCTATTACTGACATGGCATTAGGTAATATTACTTGCATTTGTGTTAAGAGCCGAAAAGATGCAATGCTTGAGAAATACTTAAGTTGAAAGATGAGTCTAAATGTGGCCATTTTTTACCCAATTCGAACCATAAAAACGTTGACCTCGATATCATCCACACGTTAAAGAACTTTTCCATGTTGTTCTATCTGTTGTTTCTTTACCTCAATATGTAGCCTCATGCGAAATATAAACAAAATCTGAGGGGTCGATGCAGACTCATATTTTAATATTGCCTGGTTTTGTGGTGGATCCTCTCTTAACAGAATTTGAATTCGAATTTCATAGAACATGTCGGCAGCAGTGGAGGAACTGTGTAGAAAGCCCATGTATCGTTAAGTAGTCCTGTACCAGGATGGCCGTGACAAATCAAGTCATGTAGTTTTAAAGGAGAAGAGTCACCTCTTTTTAATGTCACTTGGAATAGCGAAAAAACATTTATTTCGACGAAAAACACTACAATAACGGTACAATTTTGTAAAAAAATGACAACCTCGTTCCAAAAGGCCCTGGGAACGAGGTTGAAAAAAATAACCCTACTAATGCACAAAAAACTATTATCAATCGTTTCTGTCTGCTGATGGCTTGGAGTTTTGAAACTTGAAAAAAAAAATAGCCATTTTTTTCAAGTTCTTCGTGCGTATTTTGGAGAAATGGCTAAAAATATATATAGGTCTTTACTTCCTCAGAGAACTCATTTCATATTTCCCTCCTGGTTCTCTAACCGTGATTTCACGTTAAAGAAGGGGTTCATTTTCAAATATTTCAGCAGTTTTGGCCAACATACAGCAAAATCTATGTGACAGTGTCTGTAACATAGACAACTCACATGCCATGACATTTTAATTTTGAGGACTTTTTTTAAATTAACTACTTTTGGGTAGTTTTGCAAGTGATCGCTTAATAGTTTATTTATCAACATTTCAACTTAAAGCAAAATTGCTAGAATAAAATAAAAGACAACTAGATTAACTGACTTAACGACGTATATTCCTAAAAGAATGCTGACTACTAATTAAGAGAGAATGTCCCTGAAGACTGCGTGAAATCAGTAAAATGTGGCACATGCTTAAAAAATTCAGAATCTTCATATTTCGCTCAGAGAAACCCTATGATAAGCCAACAAACGTGATATATATATTTTTTTGTTCAAAGCTGGTTGTATTTTCAAGAAAATTCTCAAAGACTGTAATGGGCACCGACAGTCATAAAATGGCGGAAATTAGTGCGCCGAGTAAACACAAGAACTTCGCTTGTGAAAAGCGCAAAAGAGGCACGGTGTTTTCAAACTGGTATATTTCTGTAAGAGACACTGGCAAATGATTCAAGTCTAAAACCAGGATTGTTTACTTAAGAGCGGCTGCCTGTAAGAATCGAGAACTGCATTTCAGCGACCACTTGGTCGAATTTCTGATATTTCGTCTGAAGATATTCTTGGATTAATTATTTTCGAAAATCATATTTTTAAGTTCCAAGGTATTTTTTTTTTTTTTGAGAAAATTGCAAGAGTTTGAAATGCGGCCTAGGAGCGGTCACGGGCCGATGAAAACTGCGAAAATTTAGGTCAAAGGACGAGGCCCCGCTCACGATGTAAAATAACTCAATGAACTTGAAACTTTACACAAACCTAGACCAACCATGTCACAAGAAAATTAATACAACAAACATTCCAAACTCGCTGGCTGCTTTCTAAAGCATGCAGATTTGTGTACGCTACTCAAAATGGCCTTGAAACTAATGCCTATTTTCATTAAAATAAAAGTGTTTCTGGTATGTGATTTTCTCTAAATTAAATCTCATATTTCGAAAGACGAAGAAAAGAACTTTATTTGTTCCAAGTTCCAAGCTCTGATTCAAACTCTTTCCCACTCAAGGAAGATCGAATATGCGTGCGATACTTGCGGCTCGCAATTCACGTCACGAATTATGAGATCAGAACCGATTAACAAACACTTGATATCTGGAGCTCGTGAATGTTTCTAAACATCACATATTGGTCCCTAAAACTAATCAGACTGACTGAAGACAGCCATTCAATGTTTTCCGATCCCAGATTTCTTTCCTATTCTACTCTAAAATAATATATTTACTGCCGGTCAATTAGCCTACGAAACATATGCAACAAATTTGCATACCATTTCGATGTCGCAGGAAAAAGCAGAGCAAATCAAACTTTACAGCTCCTTTATCCTCTTAAATAAAGCAGTCGATCGGTAAAATGGAGAAAAACGTGTGACTTTGTTCCTATCGTGTTGTTTTGAGTGTTCGTTTAAAACTCTCATTTTGGAGCAGTTTTTCAAGAAACATTTTTCCCATGCGGTATAACTCAGAAGCACTTGAGATTAAGGTTGCCTGACTTTATCGACGAGACTAAAACAACAAAAGAGAACCGCATTAAAAGGCTGTGGCAATTACTTCAGTAATTTCTTTACGATAAGAAAGTCCGCGCGTTGTGTAAGCTACACTCAAATAAATCAATCATTTATCAAAATCATATTTTACATTATTCAGATGTACACTACCCGCGTTTAGCGAAAGCTATTCGAGGCGGGTAGTGTAACACGGGTAGTGTAAGTGGTGTTTGGAAAAAAAGAAAAGAAGATAGAAAAAGAAACCCCTTCCGAGTTGTTTTGGTTGCTACTCAAAACTTTCTCTTCTTGGCCACTGCCTATTATTCTACTTTATCCTGCAATGTAATTGTCGCCTGAAGGTGAGGCTAAAAGTGGTATAGATGCCACCAATGATTTTAGCACTCAGCTTGTAAGGCCAATGAAGAACATACTTAAAGCAAATAGCAGATAAGAGCCCGCGAAACAAATCTTACTGCTGGCAGATGCAGCCTAGACGAAGGAACTGAATCTTTTTCATGTAATGCTGTTTGCGATGAACTGATATGTCAGTGACATTTTAAAAAACAAACAAATGTCCTTCTGAAGGACAGCATTCCCAGTGCCCTGTGTAACATCAGCTAGGCTTGAGCTACACAGTTCCATATGGCCGATGTATCCGGTTTAATAGCAATTTACGGTCACGCATATTCCTACCCAAAGCAACAATACTTATTAGGATAACAGTGCTCCTGAAAATAAAATAACAAAAGGTTTCTAAATAATTATAATGAAAATAATATTAAGCGCCGCCGATTTCGAACCACGGCCGCACCCATACTCAGGGTCAGAAATTTTCAGAGAAGAAGGTTAGACCCTCATATGGTTCGGATGACCACGTTGAAATCTTTATGGCGGTCCCGTCTCCAATTTGGAGATGTAAAATAACCACTGTAATGAGCCTTGGATATGACCGCTCTCAGTGCCAGAGATTACTCTGAAGGACTTCTGAGGAGAATGAGACCACAAAATTGTGTAACAGTCAGAGTTCAGTTTATTTGAGAGAACGTAACAGTCTTCCTCAGCAGAACCCCTTTGGGGCTTTAAGAGTAGTCAGCTGAGCGAAGTCAGTGTATGCACAAATCACGGAGTTCTTCACAAATTAGTTGCTACGGCTATAAATAGTATCGATAATAATAATAATAATAATAATAATAATAATAATAATAATAATGATGATTCCCCTATCATGAATTAGCAAAACGTTGCCTACGTTGCCTTACCAGAGCTAACAGGTACAAATATGTCCGTACGTCTTAGATAGTCTTCGAAAGCGCCTTGCGCGATTTCTCTTTGGCATGGCTCGATAAGGTTTCTGGAAGGCGGCATCGTCGGAAACCTCTCCGCTACCCAATTCCCAAAGAGGAGGGATGAGCTGGACAGATGGTCATGCCCGAAATGTCACAAGGTACAGTGAGAATTGATGACCGTGCAAAAATTAAGTCGATCTCCGACTCAACATCACTTACGCCGACAGACTGTGTGTGTGCCGAGAAGCTTTTTCCACATGAAAACAACGGGAGCATAAGGGCATTTTTTTTCTTTTGCTCGACTTCTTTCATCATGGGAGCACTGTCCCCCAGCTAACCTCTGAAAAGAGCAATTGACATACATTTCATATCTGCTATCCGGAAGGACAATGTGACTGCGCGATCATCTGTTTGTTTAAAAACTTTTGAATGACTCGATGGTCATTATCACTAGAATTAGTTCACCTTATAAAATTTGGTTTTCTTTTGTGATGAGTGCTCCCGCTTTTCCCTTCCCATTATTTTATTACTACTTTCCTTCTTCTAAATTTTACATTTGTCTCTTTCCTTCATTTCTTCCCTTGTTTGCTTATTCGTTTTCCGTGTTTCTTTTTTCTTCCTATCATTCGGGCTGCTTGTCCGACGGTCGGTGGATCTTTCTTCCTTAATCCTCTCTCGTTCTTTTTGGCCTCTCTGTCCATTTGTTCTAAGAATTTGATATCATAAATAGTGTCTTTTTTAACAAACCAAAATTATTTCCTTATCCGCAAAACTCGTGTAAGACCTGAAGGAATATTGGTAACGTACCGAGCCTTCCTTGTAAGACGTGTGATATGTCATTGTGTGACATACAAATGATATGCATGAATTGAAGAAGTAAAAACGACAGTGTCGTTCAGTGGTAAAAAATCTCGCTTAATGGTCATGTTTTTTTTTTTTTTTTTTTTACGATGAAACAAGCTCAGTTGTACGTTAGAGAAAGATAGCAGCTATGGCGTGTTTGAAACTGTCAAGAATAGCGCCGATGTTTCTCGCTGGCGGAGAGAAGATGGTAATTTTGAAGAGAAAGTAGGAATGAAAACCAATCTACAGCCACTGTTTTTGCAAGGTAAACTTGTGATGTTGACTTTCTAATCAAATAGGGTGCTAAGCACTAAGATTTGCTTGGAATATTGGCTTCGATAACAGGAATATAATTCGATTATTTGTGTTTGTTGACAAGTTGAGTTTGTTATTTTCTCGACATAGAGCATGCTTTTTTCGTGCAGAAGTTAAGAGCCCCAGACTAATTTTTATATCTTTGAAAAGAAGAGCGTTGCCACTAATCGCAACCTTAATCTCAAGCACTTCTGAGTTATACCGCATGGGAAAAATGTTTATTGAAAAACTGCTCCAAAATGAGATTTTCAAACAATGAAATGTTGGTGATTTTCAAACTCGTGCCGTGCGTTGCCATTTAAGTAAACAATCCTGGTTTTAGACTTGAATCATTTGCCAGTGTCTCTTACAGAAACATACCAGTTTGAAAAAACCGTGCTTCTTTTTGCGCTTTTCACGAGCGAAGTTCTTGTGTTGTTACTCGGCGCACTAATTTCCGCCATTTTATAACGGTCGGTGCCCGTTACAGTTTTTGAGAATTCGCTGGAAAATAAAAGCAGAGCTGAACATAAGAAATACACCACGTTTGTTAACCCATCAAATATGAGGGTAGTCAATTTTTAAACCCTGTGCCACCACGCACTCGGTCATGAAAGAAAGGCGCTCTTAAGTCTCTAAAAATTGGAAAACAGAATCTCGCTAAATGCAATTTCTAGTTGTCTTGAACCAACCAATTATAACTAGTTTCACGTCTACTATTATACCTGCATGTACTAAAATGTCCATAATTTGCATTATTATAACCTAAGATGTTTCTCCTTTTATGACAATAAATAAACAAATAAATAAATAAATAAGTAAATAAATGCTAATGATAGTAGCCATCATTGCCCATCCTTAGAATTTGTCTCTCGTCCTTGCATGGTAAACACTTAACGCTTCAGGTCCGAAACCATTGCTTCCAGTCTGTCACGAGCTTCCTAACCCCACTCCTTCCCCGGTCCATACGTTCTAACATTAACTAGTGTCACTAGTCCCTAGGTGTCGGCCATCAGATTGGAAACATAGCACTCTTTCGCATTTCAAACAGTATTCATTAGTCAATAGGAGCTGATTCTGTTCCTCCCTTTAGTAACGTCTTTATTACAGAGCACCAAATACTGTTACTAGGGCCTACCACCCGGCAAGGACAGCGCACTTACCTGAAGCGATAAGTTATGTCCAGTCGATTAACCTACACTGACGAGCTGTTATAACTTGCGCAAGCTGTTAAGTTGAGGCATATATTTGTTTTCAAGTTTTGGTGAACAGACTAGCATAGGTAAGAAAACTTAAGTAACGAAAATAAAGGCTCAAAAGGCTGTTGTATCTAAGAATAGTGCTTTAGCCTACAACCAGTAGTAAATTCATACTGGGGTAAGAAAGAAAGACAAAATTCCTTAAATTAATAGGTTTAACTTTTCAGTTTTTTAAATGTTTTCAAAACTAGAGTATGTACCAGTACCGAGTGCAGCTCTCAAGCATTTTAGCCCTTGCCCACTCCTGTAAAATGCCCATGACATAGTATGACGAACAAACAGATGCCTGCAATGAAAAAATTTTTTTTCAAGAACCTTTAACAATTATTCCATGAGCGCGCGTTGGATATGAAATAGCCAACGAGGCGCGAAGCGCCGAGTTGGCTTTAACTTAAATCTCATATCCAACAAGCGCGAATGGAATATTTGTTTTATTAAATTCTCCGCGTTTGGATATTGCTGTTGAAGTTTACTGAATTTTTACATATTTTCAAGAAAAAATTTCCTTTAAGTTAAAACGACCGGATGTTGAGGCAACCTCCGAAAAATCGAAAGCGAAGAAAATCCGACACAGTCGGACATCTAAAATTAAAAAAAACGTTTAAATATATGAATTATAACCCTTCTGAGACTAGCATTCAAGTGCTTTTGAGGTTTTAGCTCATCGAGAAGCGTAATAGTTGTGCACATTTGAGCAAATGTTCTGCTGTGTGGTGCCGAGCGAAGGAAGAGATCAGTGCAAGGACGGCTTTTTTCTTGCTGAACTGAATTCCTCGCGGACGATTTAAAACACTTCAGGCAAGTTCAAGAGTACGAGGTACAACCTCACTGAGACAAGCGTTCAGTGCAAGTTTTTAAACTTCAAGCTTATTTGAGAACTGTAAGTGCTGTGCACATTTGTGCAATTGTTTTGCAGAGTTGTGCCGAGCAACGGAAACGAACATTATGGCCGCCGCTCGCACGGATTTCATAGATGAACTTTTTCCTGAAGTCCTCGTAAATGCGTAAAAACATAAGGGCAGGCATAAAGCTCTTCCTAAGAAATTTCTTCGATTGGCTTTAACCTCTTACCGCCAGGATTTGCAAGCCATCCTGAAATTTTTAAAGGTAACCGATTGTTAATGTTGTTGTTATGTGATCTAAAAATCTTAAAATGTTGCAATTTTTTTAAATAGCGTCATACCGAACTTTGTGGCTTTTATTGTTGTTATATTGAGAGGGCATTGTTTGGTATTTCTTTCTTTTTTACATTTTTTTTGAAAAAACTTTCGCTTCTCTCCGAAAAAAAAATTAGCTTAGGGACACCTGGAGCATTCGTTTTCCATATAAGGTCAAAGTGCGGTATATGAGCTGATATCCGAGATTTAGTGAACCAATCAGAACGCTAGAAATGCAATATCAGAGGCTGAGAATTTAATAAATTGAATTAAAAGATAGAAAAAAAAAAACTACCTAAAGGATGTAGTGATTTTTAGCAGTAAGCAGTGATACTGTTTTGTAAAATCTAACCTCCCCCCCTCCCCCCCTCCCTTCCCCAGAGCTCATAACAATCCACCCCGCGCGAGTAATCGAATTCGCGAATAAATATATTATCTGGATTTTAGCAAAGGAAAGCGAACGTAACTAAAGGTATCACTTTCTTAACTGTTGTTGTTGTTTTTGCCTTAGGTATGTACATGCATGTTCAATAATCAAGCATTTTCACCCTTTTAACCCTCGAATGTCTGACATTGCATTACGTGACGAAAAACGGCTGCCTGCAATGCAAGAAGGACAGTAAGTGCCGACATTTTGTGTCACTCTAGCAGCGATCAGATGTACACTGTAAACCAAACAGTACATGCAATATTGACGAAATACGCCGAAAGTTGATCAAATATTTGTATTCGACTACTGAATATGTTGAGACTTTGCGCGGTTTCCATCGGACGCTAGAAACAGAGCTCAAACGTATGCGACGAGCGACCAGAGAATCGTGCTACAATGGCGTTTGGACCTGTCTTTTACAGCATAATTATTATAAGGTTAGAACATTACAAAATGTTTTCTATGTGCTTTTTTCTAACCTAATATGGGTTTTAAAAGACATGTGCACGGCCTAAAATTTATGCCTGACACGCATCTTCAAAGTTTACTGCGGATGATCAAATATTTGCAGATTTTTCACGGACTTTGTAAGGCTCTCGCGTCGCTCTTAATCATTTGTCCAAAGAGATTTTTATAGTAATCTATTGACCATCCTTCTCACATTTAGCCACCAGAAGGTTAACCGTACAAGTATAGATTGGAGTGAATTGTATGCCTTCGAAATTAAATTATTTGGTATACATAGAACAACGCAATTTTTCCCAAAATAATTCAGACAGATATTTACAGATCGTAAAAAAAATATATTTGGGTGTTTTAAGGGCGGTACAACGATATGCTTTTGCACCAGAGGCTCTCAAACCCGTATAATAATTTAGCGCATTTATTGCGATTTTAACGAATTTTGGTGGATTTGCATTTTTCTTTCAAATAAAAGGATATTTTACCGAGAAAACTACACAGTGATTTTGGCTATATCCTAGCCTACGTAACATTAATTTATGAAAGGAATAGAATTCCCAAAACCCTTGCCGCGATAAAGCGCCGGTTTGATCAAATTTTAAAAGCGACTGGAGTCCACTTTGCTTCTTGCTCGCCACATACCACTGACACATTTTTCACAAAGCTGCGTGTTTGAGTAAAAAGTGCTTGCATATCAGGGTATTTTAGTAATTTATAACAACAGCAGATAGAGTCCCCTCTAAAAACATTTCCACGGTAAAGTTCATGTTATGTATTCGAGCACATAAATGTCAGTTTTAATGAATACCTTTCTACAATAATAATAAGAAGAACATTAACGTAAGAATAAAAAAATCAAACTCGTGAATGTCACCTTGAATGAGTTCTGAAAGAGCAACAATATAGCCTAAAATAGCGTGCATAAAGGTTGCATTCACTCTTTTTAAGATCTTGATGATATTGAAGAAATACATATTTGAAATTTTCGTTACATTTTAATTTATATGGCTAACGCCTGATATGACTTACATAAAAGCGACAACTGGATAAATCAAGTCGCCTATCTTTGGAGATATAATGCCACTAAGTAACAATGTTTGGACAAAGGATAAATATATTTGAGAAGTTTCAGTAAATCAATCAATCAATTAATCATCAAAAGTCTGTATTTAAGCATAAGATAAACATAATATATTATTAAAAAAATAACTCAAAGCCGTTGCCTGAGCAATGTTCCATTTTATTGTAATTAGCCCTCATTTCCATTTTTACCTTTTAGCTGTTATCACAGTTCTTTTTATTCTCAAATTTTAGCACCCCCTCTGTATATATTTCCGTTTACGCGCTACATTTTTTCGTTCGTTACTGAAGGCTATAGAAGCTCATGTTTTCAAAAAAAAAAAAAAAATTAACCAGAGAACGATTTTTACCTAATAATATATTATGTTACAGCCTAATTATACATGCATAAACAAGTCATAAACAAGGATAAAATTGGAAATTGAAAGTTAAATACAAATGTTATGTAATAAAAGTACAAGCTATAACAAATTGTACCTAACGATTAAACGGTTCGTAACACACATAAAATGAATTATGCGAATTCTAGACCTAGTCACAGAGTTTGATGTTAGATCATAGACAGTCGTTTATTCTTGCGTTTGGACTCTATGCAAAGGATGTGCGTTTGAAGAAAACACATTTTTGAAAATACAGTTTAATATTTTCATGGCATCCAAAACATTTTTTGTTATTTAGTTAGCTATTTTGCAGTAGATATCTTCCCGCTTGTTCTCTTAAATAATTCTACGTGTGGCATAAAGCGCCGGTCTGATGAAAATCTTCAAAGCGACTGGAATTTATTTTGCTTCTCTTTCTCTTCTCTTCTCGTATTTAATTAAGTAAGTTGCACCTTATCCTCGGTTGTTTTGAAACCCTGAGTGCTGAGCCGGTGGAGGTTCGACCCTCGAACTCCTAGTGTCTGAGCACTATTTGGCCTCTTGCTTGCTGGAAAAAATCAAGTAAAGATAAAGATTTTTAAAACTTGAGAGGCACATTTAAAATAACACGGTTTAGTAGGCGTTTCATGATCGAGCCTTTGATATCCCGTAGAAGAAGATCGTAAAAAAATTCTAAAACAACATTTACGTAACTACAAGTTACGTGATTTAATTTTTTACGATCCTTAAGCGACGCTCAGCTTTTGAGAACTTCCTCATGAACAGATTGGTAAAGGTTTGCATTTCCCTGAAGTTCAGCTTTTCAAACATTACAAGGAAGAACTTGAAAATTAGAGTAAATAATTCAAGCTGGTGAATGTCATTTTGAGCGAGTTGCGAACGCGGAATAATATAATCTAAGATAGCTTGCACAGACATTGCACATGCAAAATGAAAATAAATCGGTCTTCAGTTACTTTGTTTTAAGAAGTTGACTTTGAGGAACAAATCCTTAGCCGGTTACATTTTCGTTCGACTTTGATATGGCTAACGCCTCATATAACTTTCATAAAAGCAACAACTTGCATATTGATTACATGAACGAAAGTCGAGAAGTTAAAACAATATTTTTGTGATGGTAACTATTTTGAATTAGATATCTTTTTTTTTTAATAATTTTTTATTTCAAACACAAACAATGCTTAAAATAGTCCAAAAACGTACAATACTGGCAACACTATACAATCCCATATATTACTATAATCATCCTCTTTGATAAATATTACAATTTAAGTAGAAAAGGGGCGTTCATTACATATATTAAATAATCTTTTCAATTTTATACTTACATTTTATTTTTCTGCACAATTCTAGCGGCTTCAACATGTAAACGCCCGATATTTGCGAGCATGGAACTGAACAGTTGCCACAGACGGCAATGCAATCAGGAATGATGATTTTATGATAACTTTCCGCCAGCAGTTTAGGTGGCAAGTAGCTACATCTTCTTCAAAGCACGAATTTGGCTGCTGAATGACTTACGTTCCGTGTCCACATTCTCTCTCTACACAAGTACTATAATTTTTGTTTTCTTGGTCTGATTTCAACCGTAGACCTCTATTTTGGCTCAAACAATCCATCTAAATGTCAATTAATTCCATTTACAAGAACTGTAGCGTGTTCACAGAGGACAGAGAGCATCAATATTGGCCTTGATAGTACCGCCGAAAACAATTTTTATATTTGGCCAGTTTACTCTAGTAAAACTACGTTTCAGAGGAATGGGACAGCATTAAGTGAGAACTTGCCATATTTTTTGGTAAACATGTTTGTAAAAGCGAAAGGAGTTGGAAAAGATTGTCGATTTATTGTTTTGTTTGTGCAGAGCAAGATGAATATCATTAAATTAAGAAAAGGGTGTTAATGGATTTTATGGATATTTTAATCTAGAAAAAAATATATCATTTCTTAGGAACAAAGGTATTGGTACAAGGGTGATACAGCATTGCGTAATAACTTGCCACATTTCTTTGGTGAAAATTTTGTACAAGCGAAGAGACTTGGGGAAGATCGTGGATTTATTGTTTTGTTTGCGCAAAGCAATATGGCTATCATTAAATTAAGAAAAGGGAGTAGATAAATTTAATGGACAGTTTATCCAGAAAGAAAATTATAATCTATTAGGAACAATGGCACTCATACAAGGGTGTGCTTCGTCATCAGGCAAATCTTTGCAAGATATTGTAGAAAACCCACAAATTTCTGGAAGAGTAATATTCAATTGATTTAAACAGCATTTATTAATTACTAAGGTATTTAAAAAAACATTTCTACTGTGTCCTTAGCTGTTTTGTGGCTTCAGGAATTATTTATTTGATGAAGATCGATGTAAAGTTTCAACTTGATTTCGTTCTTTAAACGCAATTTCATTTTATTAAATAAAACCTGTTATCTTATTATTCAAAGAAGTGGTATCGAAGAGGAAACCCTGTCAAGTGGACTAAGACCGAGACGTTCTTACCTAGCAAGGAGTGATTCCATGGAAACTTTGAGTACCAAAACTTTCAACGGCAAATGTAACCGTGTGTTTTTATCGTCCATCACTAACTATTCATTTGAGATGGCAGCAGTTACATTTGGGAGATTTCTCCAGCCGGTTATTTAGAGCTTGTTTCCTTCTATCATTCTGACTGCCATGGAAGAGCCTTTTGTTTTTGTTTTATTTAATTCCAGAATAAATGAAATAATGCGACGTGTCAGAGTTACCTTGAACACATACTGGGCGGCACCTTGAAGACGTTTCTGGGTTGTCAATCTTCCAAATGGCTAACCGTATTATATTTACTCTGTCGATAACCAATCGTGGACTTCTGTCAATAGCAGGGTTACATGTCAGTTTGTTCTTTTCAAACAAATGTAAAATAGTATGAGGCAATCAGTAGCCAATGGAAAAGTTACATGCAGGCAATTTCTCCACTGTTGTTTCTTTATACTTTTGTCATCACTGAAGAAGGACACACAGTATACAGTGGAAAGCTTTGACAATCAACTTTGTACCAGGTAGGTTGTGAAGTCAAACTTATGAACTGAAGTAATGGAAGGGAGGATTGACCTTCTTTTATCTTTTGCAGGTTTGATCTGTTTTCAGATAAACGGTTTTATCACTACTTTTCAGTTGGGTAAGTAAAAACGAATCTTCTTGCTTATTGCCTCTTTAATCTCCCTGCTCATTTTGGTGTTTCATCTTGTAATCCCCTGTATAATGTAAGTAATCGTTTTGATTCTGTTAGCCACTCTCGCTTTAGATGTAACAATAGTACCCTAAATCACGACCTCTTCATTAGAAATTGTGTTGTTTCTCCGGCTTGCCCTCACTGCAACGTACCTGTAGAAGATGTTATGCACTATTTTATTTTTATTTTTGTACTGTCCAATGTATATTGTTCATCGTGTTGCTTTATTTACGTCTTGATCTCACTTACTGGGAGATAAATTGTATCTGGCTTCGGACATAAATACGATTGAATGTTTTCTGTTTGGTTCTCCGGATTTGCAATTTTAGTCGAATTTTCGTTTATTCGAGCGAGCTCATCTCGTTTTTCTTAATTAAAGTTTGTATATTCCTTTATTCAACTTGTACTCGTGTTAACCCTGTAAATTAGTGCGTCTATACCGTGTGTTTATGTTTGTTAGTTGATCCGAGGTAAGATCTCTTGATGAGCACTTAGTTGCTCTTAGAGCAAATGACGTGTCCAAGTATTGTTTAAATAAAAGAAAAGTCGATATTTTACCTCATATAATTGCAATAAAGGGATAATATTGTATTTGTTCGGTGCTCGTGACTAAAGGTTTTTTTTTTTTTTGCAAAACCGATAGGATATATGTTCGTCAAATATTCTAAAACCCCTAGGAAGCAGATCATTTTGACAAATATTCCTTTGAGAAGCTCCAACGACCTGGATATCATATCAATTAAAAGCAGGGATTGAGGAATACGGCACACCTTCGACAGAGTGGTCTCTTTGAAAAACTATTAATTAAAGTGAATATTCGAACAACAATCTTTGAAATGGCCGATTACGTTCTTTTTATTCCGGTAGCACAATACATTTAATATATGTTAAATGTTAAGTCTAGGGCACCTTTAAGCAAAAAACGCTGGACGAAGAATTAAACAAGTCACAAGCCTCTGAGCGGACGACATTACGCTGCTTTTTAGTTTTAATACATAACTACTGCTGTGCAATTTTTTGGTAATTTTATTTCTTAAAAGAATTTAACCCAGGTAATTGAAAGAGGTTAAATATATAAAGACACTAGCTAAAGTAACGCTTCTAACAAACATGGTATGAACAAAAATTGCGATTGGGATTTTTCGTCGAGGCTGTTGTTTTAAAAGAAAATTAATTATGATGGTGTTTGAAATGTTACATTTTATATCAATAGTCAATTACGGTGATTCACGGAAATCAAAACGGCCTTTTGCCTGGCCAGACAACGTATTGCACATTCCTGCCTTACCGCATGTTTACGATAATATATAATTCATACAAATACTCAGTTAAATGCTGTTGTGAAATAGACACCCATCGCGAATCGATTAGGCATGTCAATATCCAGAAGTCATCCTTTCTAGCATTTATATATGTCCGATGGTAACTGGTCAGTTTTCGGCTCAGTAATTAACTGATTGTGCATAACTTTAACTTTCATTAAATTCTTGATAAGAGACAATGACTCTTGATTTTATTCAGCCTAAAATTAAAGAAATGGAGCTATGCCAGCGAAAGAATATTATTGTACAATTTACTTGGCGTTTGTGTGAAAATGTCGTGTAACAATGAGGTCTTTTACTTTACTCTACTCAAAAGTAGATTTATATCTGTTATATTGAAACGGATAAGTCTATTCTCTAGGGACAAATTTGAGTGTTTTTTTTTTTCTGGCTAAAGTGTTTACGCATCTTAGGTGGCTTAAGGTCCCATACTTGGCCTAGTCGCATGGCAGCGGTGTAAAACTAGCAAAGAGGTCTGTAACCCCGAACTTAAGTTATTAGGTGTCACCTTCAGTCAAGACACTCATATCCATATGTTGTTAGGCAAAGCACGCTCCAAGTTATACATAATAAGAGTCTGAAAATATTATGGTTATTCACTGAATGAGCTGAATGCAATTAGTAGCCTAATAATGTCTATTTTTATATGCTATTGAGGTATAGGGATGTACATTCCAACGCAAATATCTTAGACGAACTGACAATTTACGTAAGCCTGCTCTAAAATAGTTATTTAAGTAACTTTACACCTTTGAAAACCCTTTTGAGTGCTAGAGATAAGGCGCTATAGGAAAAGATCATCAAAGACCCCAACCACTGTCTCTACGAACTTCTTCCTACGAAGAGAAAAAAGGATATTGCGTGATCGCGGCCATAATTTGCATAACTACATGTTTTTGTATCATTTATCATTTATTGTTACTGTTACTACTACTACTACTACTACTACTACTACTACTACTACTACTACTACTACTACTACTACTACCACCACCACCACAACCACCACCACCACCACCACCACCACGACTACTACTACTACTACTGCTGCTGCTGCTGCTGCTACTTCTACTACTTTATTTTAAAAAAAGAACGAAAACCAGGTTGAGCAAAGACTCTGATGAGCTTTTCCTAAACAGCTACATGTTTTGAAATATATATTTCCTTAGAAAGGAAGCTTGCCTCACCCTGAAAAGAAAAACGCTGTTGGCTTCTGAGGTATTTGAGCCCAAGAGCTTGGGATGGGATTAGATGATATGGTTTGATTTTCAACTTTGCTCCATTGCTGATAATGCTCGAAATTAACAGTGCTGTTGGCAATGAGAGCGCTGCGTTTAGTTAATTATATCAGTTTTCTTAATTTGATTAAAAAAGAATGACCAATCTCGCTCTCTTATTTTTCTTAGAAAACCATGACTATCCAGAAACCAGTGTTATTTCTTCTGGCGTTGCAACTGGTGATGAAGGCAGCAGTCCTCGTAAATTGTGGTAAGAACAACAACAACAACAACAACAACAACAACAACAACCATAATAACACTAATAGTAATAGGAATAATAATAATAATAATAATAATGATAATGATAATGATAATGATAATGATAATGATAATGATAATGATAATGATAAGGATAAGGATAAGGATAAGGATAAGGATAAGGATAATAATAATAATAATAATAATAATAATAATAATAATAATAATAATAATAATAAAAATAATAATAATAATAATAATAATGATGATGATGATGATGATGATGATGATGATAATAATAATAATAATAATAAAATTAATAATAATAAAAATAATAATAATAATAATGATGATGATGATGATGATGATGATGATGATGATGATGATGATAATAATAATAATAATAATAAATTATTGTTGACTATGATGATAATGATAATGATAACGATTTAACAAATATATTCCATTTTGTCATGCGTCTGTACGTTGATAACACACAGATGACGTCCAAAAGGAGTGAGAACAAAGAAGTATGACTGATGTTCTTACCACGTTTTGACGTCCTCTCCACATCTGTGCCTTGTTAGAGTACAAACCCAAGGCAAAATGGAATCTATTTGTTTGATACAATGACCAAAACATTTCAACACATTTTGTGAGCTAGCATCGCGTTGACTGCACTAAATCAAAAACTTACCAGCAAACATTTTAAGACTACTACACACACGCAATTGTGATGCCTTAAATAAGTATACTCCGCAAGAATTTCACAAACAATATTTTCAAAACTAATCTCTATTCCTATAGGAATCTCTGCCCCCAAAATATTGCAGCATGCCAGTCGCTTCACTGTGACTTGTGATGGATTACTCGTCATTGCCAAATTTCTATCCGCCTAAAATTAGGGCAAATATCTCCTTCCTTTTCACGTCACAACAAAGTTTGGTTGAAGTCACTCTCAGCGGTCTTTGTCCAATTTTTTATCGGACAGTTTTCATTTCCTGCGAAAATTTGCCTGTGTTTTTCCGCTACTCACAAAAACAGTTTGCACAATTTTGTTCACCAGTCACTTTGGTTAATTAGACTCTAGACTCTGATCACGTGTGCCGGTCACACCAATCGATGACGTCAATCGTGCATCTATACTCTTATCACAAACTCCACTCCACCAATCACAATGCGACTTTTCACACTGGTCATTGCATAAAATAATAATAATAATAACAATAATAACTGAAGATTTTGGCAAACATTTTAAGATGAAAATGACACGTTTCGACGATGTCGACTCCATGTCGTCATTATCAATAAATATGCAAGATAAACGTGATATGTACACACGCAACTTCTGGTTTGCGAACCTGTAGCTAACTCCTTGAGGACAATAAAATAAATCAAGGTGTGAAAATTCAAATATGTTCAGTTTTTCAATAAGTTTCGGTCTCTTAATTCTTATAATAAGCATTTTAAAAATAAGACACTTAAGTTTTCCTTGCATTTTTTTAAGATAGAAAAATTGGTCATAGATTTCCGTAGGTCTCAATTTATGCTCATCTCATTCTCTGAGTTGTTTCTTGATGGTGGAATTTCTGTACTCCTTAATGCGCCGTTGGATATATGAAATATTTGTTTACAAATAGAGTTTTTATGTCCCTACCCGAGAAGTTGTGTTATTCATTCAATTAATATGAATTTTAGACAAAAATGAGTAATTATCGATTCAGGACAGGTTGAGTGGTTGGGGGCATTCCTTTGTACCCCCTATAGAGCGCATTGTAAATCGCGTGGGGACCCGGAGTCACGTCCCATTCTGCCTCGCTACTTCAGTGTGAAAGGACGTCGAAAGTTTTTCGCGACTTTAATGCGAAAGGACGTTGAAAGGTAACATATTTTGTTTTCCTTGTCTTTTCTCCGCTGTAATGTCTTCCGACTTGCCCCGGGTTTTGGTTTGGGGTCACTCTTTCGTTGATTTTAATCTTGCAAGCCGTGCACGTGTTAGCTTGTCTGGGCATGGCGGCTGCAATGTCCCTAAGCTTTGGTCTTACGATCTTGTTATTGTTTCTCGCTTACTCCCGGATATAGTTATTCTAGAAATCGGTACCAATGATCCTTCTACTGAGGAGCACTCGCTTATAGCTGCTTCCATCGAAGTTTTGGTTCGTTTACTGCACGATCGCTTTTCGGTAAAAGCGATATTTGCTTGTCATGTCATCCCGCGTTGTTCGCCATGTGCTTTCAACGATAAGGTGGCCGTCTGCAATGAATTAGTTCGTTCACTTTTAGCGCCCCTTCCTTACGTTTTTTGTTGGTTTCACTAGGGTTTTTATAATAAGGCTGGAAAGTTATTGTTAGCCGATGGGGTTCACGTTCATCGTTTAGGACAGTATCGTTTGTATCGTAGTTATCGTGTCGCCATTTTACAGGCTTTGTCTTTTGTTTGACCTTTTAATTAGCCATTACCTTCCCTGTTTTTATTTAAATGCCTGTTTATCCCTTTGTTTTAAGTTATTTTATGTGGGTCACGCTTCTGCGGCGCCAAGATTGACTCCTTTTATTGTTTGAGATCCCCTCTTTGTTTTTAAGTGTTTGGGCTTCAACAAGTGTTTAATTTTTTCTAGGGCCTCAATACTAGTTTATGTAATGTTGAAGGATTTGGTCCTAGTTTATGCTGTGGAAACGGCTTTGCTCCTTCAATTGTTATTGTTCTTGGGCTTCGATCCAAGGTTATTTTATTTTGAGGACTTTGATCCCCACCTGTTGTTAATTCTTGGGTCTCGACGTAAGATAATTTAAATTTGAGGACTTTATTCTTGGGCTTTGATCCAAGTTTATATTATGGTGAGGGCTTCGATCCTCATTTGTGTATTTGAGGACTTCGATCCTCGATTTTTATTAATTCTTGGGCTTCGATCCAAGTTGATCTTAGTTTGAGGGCTTCGATCCTCATTTTTGTTTATTCTTGGGTTTCAATCCAAGTTGATCTTACTTTGAGGGCTTTGATCCTCACTTTTTGTTTTACTTGGGCTTCGATCCAAGTTGATCTTATTTTGAGGGCTTCGATCCTCAATTTTTACTTATTCTTGGGCTTCGATCCAAGTTGATCTTATTTTGAGGGCTTCGATCCTCACTTTTTATTTTTACTTGGGCTTCGATCCAAGTTGATCTTATTTTGAGGGCTTCGATCCTCAATTATTATTTATTCTTGGGCTTCGATCCAAGTTGATCTTATTTTGAGGGCTTTGATCCTCACTTTTTATTTTTACTTGGGCTTCGATCCAAGTTGATCTTATTTTGAGGGCTTCGATCCTCAATTTTTATTTATTCTTGGGCTTCGATCCAAGTTGATCTTATTTTGAGGGCTTCGATCCAAGTTGATCTTATTTTGAGGGCTTCGATCCAAGTTGATCTTATTTTGAGGGCTTCGATCCTCAATTTTTATTTATTCTTGGGCTTCGATCCAAGTTGATCTTATTTTGAGGGCTTCGATCCTCACTTTTTATTTTTACTTGGGCTTCGATCCAAGTTGATCTCATTTTGAGGGCTTCGATCCTCAATTTTTATTTATTCTTGGGCTTCGATCCAAGTTGATCTTATTTTGAGGGCTTCGATCCTCAATTTTTATTTATTCTTGGGCTTCGATCCAAGTTGATCTTATTTTGAGGGCTTCGATCCTCAATTATTATTTATTCTTGGGCTTCGATCCAAGTTGATCTTATTTTGAGGGCTTTGATCCTCACTTTTTATTTTTACTTGGGCTTCGATCCAAGTTGATCTTATTTTGAGGGCTTCGATCCTTAATTTTTATTTATTCTTGGGCTTCGATCCAAGTTGATCTTATTTTGAGGGCTTCGATCCAAGTTGATCTTATTTTGAGGGCTTCGATCCAAGTTGATCTTATTTTGAGGGCTTCGATCCTCAATTTTTATTTATTCTTGGGCTTCGATCCAAGTTGATCTTATTTTGAGGGCTTCGATCCTCACTTTTTATTTTTACTTGGGCTTCGATCCAAGTTGATCTCATTTTGAGGGCTTCGATCCTCAATTTTTATTTATTCTTGGGCTTCGATCCAAGTTGATCTTATTTTGAGGGCTTCGATCCTCAATTTTTATTTATTCTTGGGCTTCGATCCAAGTTGATCTTATTTTGAGGGCTTCGATCCTCAATTATTATTTATTCTTGGGCTTCGATCCAAGTTGATCTTATTTTGAGGGCTTTGATCCTCACTTTTTATTTTTACTTGGGCTTCGATCCAAGTTGATCTTATTTTGAGGGCTTCGATCCTCAATTTTTATTTATTCTTGGGCTTCGATCCAAGTTGATCTTATTTTGAGGGCTTCGATCCTCACTTTTTATTTTTACTTGGGCTTCGATCCAAGTTGATCTTATTTTGAGGGCTTCGATCCTCAATTTTTATTTATTCTTAGGCTTCGATACAAGTTGATCTTATTTTGAGGGCTTCGATCCTCACTTTTTATTTTTACTTGGGCTTCGATCCAAGTTGATCTTATTTTGAGGGCTTTGATCCTCACTTTTTATTTTTACTTGGGCTTCGATCCAAGTTGATCTTATTTTGAGGGCTTCGATCCTCAATTTTTATTTATTCTTGGGCTTCGATCCAAGTTGATCTTATTTTGAGGGCTTCGATCCTCAATTTTTATTAATTCTTGGGCTTTGATCCAAGTTGATCTTATTTTGAGGGCTTCAATCCCCAATTTTTATTTATTCTTGGGCTTCGATCCAAGTTGATCTTATTTTGAGGGCTTCGATCCTCACTTTTTATTTTTACTTGGGCTTCGATCCAAGTTGATCTTATTTTGAGGGCTTCGATCCTCACTTTTTATTAATTCTTGGGCTTCGATCCAAGTTGATCTTATTTTGAGGGCTTCGATCCTCACTTTTTATTTTTACTTGGGCTTCAATCCAAGTTGATCTTATTTTGAGGGCTTCGATCCTCACTTTTTATTTTTACTTGGGCTTCGATCCAAGTTGATCTTATTTTGAGAGCTTCGATCCTCAATTTTTATTTATTCTTGGGCTTCGATCCAAGTTGATCTTATTTTGAGGGCTTAGATCCTCACTTTTTATTTTTACTTGGGCTTCGATCCAAGTTGATCTTATTTTGAGGGCTTTGATCCTCACTTTTTATTGTTACTTGGGCTTCGATCCAAGTTTTATTATGGTGAGGGCCTTGATCCTCATTTGTGTGTTTTAGGACTTCGATCCTCAATTTTTATTAATTCTTGGGCTTCGATCCAAGTTGATCTTAGTTTGAGGGCTTCGATCCTCATTTTTGTTTATTCTTGGGCTGCAATTCAAGTTGCTATTACTTTGAGGGCTTCGATCCCCACTTTTTGTTTTACTTGGGCTTCGATCCAAGTTTATATTATGGTAAGGGCTTTGATCTTCATTTGTGTGTTTGAGGACTTCGATCCTCAATTTTTATTTATTCTTAGGCTTTGATCCAAGTTGATCTTATTTTGAGGGCTTCGATCCTCACTTTTTAATTTTACTTGGGCTTCGATCCAAGTTGATCTTATTTTGAGGGCTTCGATCCACACTTTTTATTTATTCTTGGGCTTCGATCCAAGTTGATCTTATTTTGAGGGCTTCGATCCTCATTTTTGTTTATTCTTGGGCTCTGATCCAAGTTGATATTACTTTGAGGGCTTCGATCCCCCCTTTTTGTTTTACTTGGGCTTCGATCAAGTTTATATTATGGTGGGGGCTTCGATCCTCATTTGTGTCTTTGAGGACTTCGATCCTCAATTTTTATTAATTCTTGGGCTTCGATCCAAGTTGATCTTAGTTTGAGGGCTTCGATCCTCATTATTGTTTATTCTTGGGCTTCGATCCAAGTTAATGTTACTTTGAGGGCTTCGATCCTCACTTTTTATTTTACTTGGGCTTTGATGCAAGTTTATATTATGGTGAGGGCGTTGATCCTCATTTGTGTGTTTGAGGACTTCGATCCTCAATTTTTATTATTTCTTAGGCTTCGATCCAAGTTGATCTTTATTTAAGGGGTTTTATCCTCAATTTTATTTTATCTTGGGCTTCTATTCAAGTCGATATTACCTTGAGGGCTTCAAACCCCACCTTTATTTTACTTGGGCTTTGATCAACGTTTTTATTTTGGTGAGGGCTTTGCTCCTCATTTGTTTTTTCTCGGGCTTCAATCCCATTCTATTTGAGGGTTTTCATCCTTGTGTACTGTGGTATGCACCAGGCACAACTTCATTGTACTTCGAGGGCTCCTGGCTTTCTTTTTCACTTTCCTTTCAGATGCCTCCTAAACAAACAAAGCAAAAGGCAGCACCTTTGGCCACCTTTAAGTTGTCCAAGTTTCAATCAACCCAACACGTGTCCACTGCTGTTGTTCAGCGCTCAGAAGCAGGTGCCACCAGAGATCAGTCAGATGGAAGTAGTCCTGCTCACAGTCAACCAGAGCTTCTTGCTGGATACAATGGCCCTGGTCAGGACGTTTTGCCTGTACTTTCTAGTGTCATCGTCAACCAGATCTTGGCCCTTGTTATGCAAGAGGTCACCAACAACCTTGCTCCTCTACTGCCTCCAATTTCACATTCAACTTCGCAGCCACCTTCTGCTCCTGGTCCATCACATCCACTGGTAGCTCAGGCCTTGAGCTCGATTCTCGTTTTATGGAAGCTTGCTTACCACTGGACAAAGTTGACAAGTGTATAGGCATTATATCAGATTTTCTTAAAAGGAAGAAGGTAACCTTGCAGGAAGTCCAGTCCCTCACCGGATCTCTCAACTTTGCTTGTTCCGTTATCGTTCCAGGTCGGGCCTTTTTACTTTATAGTCCAGATGTTGAAAGGTTATGGGAAGGTGGGTTTCCGACTAGACAGCCGGCTACCTCTGACCTTACCTATTTTGCACAGATTAGTCCAGGCTGCTGCTGTGGTGGCCATCTCTAGGGAAAATGCAGCTCTTTTTTGGCCATGTGCTCTTTACCTTTTAATGCCTTCCTTAGGGTTGGTGAAATGACTGTTGTGTCGAGTAATAAGCCGGACGTGCCTCTGCAGCTTGATCAGCTAACTCAGCTTGTTGAT
The DNA here is from genome assembly GCF_977016875.1 of Pavona decussata. NCBI lineage: Eukaryota > Metazoa > Cnidaria > Anthozoa > Scleractinia > Agariciidae > Pavona > Pavona decussata. The sequence continues at coordinate 1,082,756 of NW_028145705.1, forward strand.
TCAAAATAACATGTTGTGGCACTTAAATTGTCTTTTCGTAATTACAAACACAGCTACAATCGTCCTACCTTTTCTTTGACAATTTCTTGTTTAGCGAATTTTTGTCCGGTTAATGTAATGTTGGAGTACCTAAGCATAAGAGGACATCAGCCTGGGCCACTATTTGTTTCTACTAGGAGTCAAGCAGTTTCCAGGGAAATGTTTGTTAATTTCCGTTCTAGAGCCCTTGTTCATTGTAATTTAGACCCTTCTAGGTATAAGGGCCACAGTTTTAGAATTGGTGCCACTTCTCATGCAGCCGAACAGGGCTTCACTGAGGCACAAATTAGTGGATTGGTCATTGGAAGTCAACAGCATTTCGCATTGCCAACTTTCCCAACTAGGTAATATCTAGCTACATATAGGCTGTATATTCTTTGTGCCTTAATTTGATTCAATAGAAGCAACAGGGGCTTGGAATCAGGAGTTTCTAACAGTTACTATCCTTATCTGTTCGATGGGGGTATTAGTGTATGTCTTGCAGGGGCAGCATACATTAGTACCCTTACGTTACTAATGTATTCCATTCAACATTGTATAATATTTTCCTTGACCAGCAATGTTGCTTAAAAGAAGGTTGCAAATTGTCTTGCAGGGGCAGCAGTTTCACCCCCTTTTTAAGTTAGAGGTAACTTGTATATGTCTTTCGTGGGCAGCATACATTGGCACTAAATCACGTTATTGAGTTGACCAGCAGTATTTCTATAAAGAGGGTTTTTGAATTGTCTTGCAGGGGCAGCAGTTTGTAATCCCTCATTTCTTTTATGGCTTACTTGTGTATGTCTTGCAGGGGCAGCATGCATTAGTACTCTCAGGTTATTAATTTTCCATGTTAAACATTTTAATGTATAGAACTTTTCTTGACCAGCAATATTTCTATAGAGGTTTCAAGTTATCTTCATGGGCAGCAGTTTCAATCCCTCATTTATTTTAGCAGTTACTTGTGTATGTCTTGCAGGGGCAGCATACAATAAGTATCTTTATTCCTTAGTCACCAAATTTGGTACTGTTCTTGTTTTCAGTGGGTACTGCATTGCCTGGGGTGGGGCTGCATCATTGCTTTTTCAATGATGCTTTTGGCCTTTTTGTGCCCTCACCTTTACTGGGCTGAATATTTTTATGTAGCCAATGTGGTGAAAGTATTTTTGATAAACTTATTTTGTACACTAGTTTTGTGATTCTGTTTATTACAATTAAAGCGGCTATGGGCTTTTCCCATAGCCATTTTGACCCATGTGGCATTTGTGTCTTTATTGCCCAGTAAACAGAGCTCAGCCAATGCAGTACCCCAGTTTTTAGTAATATAACCGAGGGAACGACATAAATGAAATATTTGTTTACAAATAGAGTTTTTATGTCCCTACCCGAGAAGTTGTGTTATTCATTCAATTAATATGAATTTTAGACAAAAATGAGTAATTATCGATTCAGGACAGGTTGAGTGGTTGGGGGCATTCCTTTGTACCCCCTATAGAGCGCATTGTAAATCGCGTGGGGACCCGGAGTCATGTCCCATTCTGCCTCGCTACTTCAGTGTGAAAGGACGTCGAAAGTTTTTCCCACCTCCTCCCCTCGCCTTGTCCTCGTTTCCTTTATTTGGCCTTTTTGTGCCCTCACCTTTACTGGGCTGAATATTTTTATGTAGCCAATGTGGTGAAAGTATTTTTGATAAACTTATTTTGTACACTAGTTTTGTGATTCTGTTTATTACAATTAAAGCGGCTATGGGCTTTTCCCATAGCCATTTTGACCCATATGGCATTTGTGTCTTTATTGCCCACCCAGTAAACAGAGCTCAGCCAATGCAGTACCCCAGTTTTTAGTAATATAACCGAGGGAAGGACATAAATATATATAATATCACCATCGTAATTACCAGCAACATCATTATCATAATGCCTCCTTCTGACCTATCTAATACCTAAAAGAGATTGCGATTTTGGCTTAAGGGAAATAATTTAATTTTCATCGATTTACATTTTCTAATCTATTATTTCTCATTGTTCTTTATCAGATAGCTGCCCAGATGGATGGTCTAGATATGAACAGTCTTGTTATTACATTGATGATACCACAACCAAGCGGTTCTTAGATTCTTGGATAGATTGTCAACTCTTGGGACCAGACATCTCACTTGCTAAAATAAGTTCCGCAGAGGAAAATCAGTTTATTGTGAACCTGACTAAAAATCACTTAACAGACTCGACAGTGCGCACGTGGATTGGGCTCTGGCGAAATCCAACCTATAATAAGTTCTATTGGGATGATCTCACTCCACTAGGTAATTATACGAACTGGGCGAGCGGGGAACCAAATAACGTCAAAGGCAACGAGAATTGCGTCTTCATGAAAAAAGGAGGAGAGTGGAATGATGATCCATGCGATCTGAGAGGTTATTCGTTTTGGGAGAACAGGGATCTCCTTACTCTTTGCGAGGGGCCTACTATCTGAGGTGGCACTCTTGCTCGTTAGCAAGACTCACAAATTAGTTTTAAATTAAAGTTACATTAAAAGTGACTATGTTAAAGTTAACTGGTTGCTTTGTCTTATGTATTAACTGATCGGTTCCAGATAATTGTAAGAACGAGTCATTTGGTAACATTCATTTAATACACAGTCAACAAAATTGTAAGTTAAGGGTGAATGCTGAGTCGCAAATAAAAGTGGTGTTGAAAGCATGTGTTTCTAGAAAATGATTTGCTTTTCAAGTAATAACTCCACCCCGGATTGGTAGTGTTTAACAGGGAAGATGAGGAAGATTTTCCAATCGCTCTAATATGTAACCGTCTTACTGCTATTCTTGTCTAAAGTCCCCCACCACCATTAATATCAGTCGGATAATATGAAATTTGGCGAAGTGGATCACAAGATTTGCTTGTATTCGCTCTCTGTTTACAACTTAAGAATTATCCCGTTAGTTCCTTGTGTGTATAAGGCAATTTGTAACTTGAATATGTTGTCAGAACTTCAATGTTTGTGAGTGACGAAATTTTTTCCATAAGAAAAGGTGTGGTAACAGGAAATTGCCCTATTAAACGTCAGTTCAGTTTACGTAATTTTGACTACAATTTCGAAAAACTTAGAGCCTAAAACACTTGCTCTGATATCTCGGAGTACAATTAAGAGAATTTGGCGGCCTTAATTCAAAACCCAGCTCGACAAGCAAACCAGAAATTTCGTATAGTTCAAATTCTGCTTGGACAAGAATTGAGCATAATCTCATTAGATTGTGGTGAACATAAATGATATGTCAGTGAATTATTTTTAAGTTTTAAGCAACAAGCAATAAAGGTACTAAGCAAGACGGAACCCTTCACCGGTGGAGACCATTCTCAAGCAGAATTATCCTCAAATAGGGTTCATACTCTCTCAGTATTTTAAAATTCCATGACTTTCCATGACCTTTCCCATACCTTTTTCAAAGGTTTTCATGAGAAAGTGGTATCATTTTAAAGTATTAAAATGTACAGTGTTCATTTGAACTGAGTGAAAATCTGTATCTTTCTTTTCGTTTTTCATTCATTTTCTTGCTTTTTTTATTCCAGGAAATAATGCTTTATTAGTGGCTTTCATTCCATGACTCTCCATGACCCGAAATTAAATTCCACCCATTTTCGTGCCTGGAAAATGACGTTACAAAATTCCATGACTTTGACGGTTGTCTCTCTCTCTCTCTCTCTCTCTCTCTCTCTCTCTCTCTCTCTCTCTCTCTCTCTCTCTCTCTCTCTCTCTCTCTCTCTCTCTCTCTCTCTCTCTCTCTCTCTCTCTCTCTCTCTCTCTCTCTCTCTCTCTCTCTCTCGTTGTCCACCAGGCTGGTTTTTCATGTTATTATATAATTAGTAAAAACCTTAGAAAAAATGGCTGATGCACGAAAATAGTGTCAGAATCTTGGAGCAGACGTCCCCATTATCAGCTCAGCCAAAGAAACAACTTTATTCTTGATGTGCTCGAGAAGGAGGGTACAAGTTACGCATGGCTGTGTCTCCAGCGAATTATGAGTGATTTGGAATTCTACTTGGTAAATGGATCAGAACTAAGAGGAACGTATCACACGCGGAATGACGGGGAAATATTTCCAAATACGCGAAATCATGGGTTAGAAATCATGATCTTACGTAATCATGCGCATGAAAAATTTGGTGTAAAAACTGCTTCATTCTGTGGTTTTCTGACACTTAGTGCATATTTAACCGTTTCTTATGCTTGACGTATTAAATGTATAACACTGTGTACATTCTTGCTTATTCATTGTTATTACTTTTCTTTAGAGATATCAACACCTTGTCAAATATGATTTTTTTTATATTTTTTGCTGATATTCGTATAAAATTGATTGAGTTACTGTTACTTTCATTTTCTTGTAGATATGTTGCAATGCACAGTTGACAACAGCAATGTTGACACCTGCGCGATATAGGTCAGTAAATTATTAAATATAATTATAGGCTCGCATTTATATTGGAAGCATTTTGTTAGTTACTTAGGTTGATCGTCTTTTTTTGAAAACCGTCTGCCATTTTTTGTTGGATTCTGTTTTAATTAGGTCAATCGAAGGAATCACCTGCAGTACGCGTCTCATGTCAGCAAACCTGTTTTCACTTCTATCTCAGATAAGCTGAAGTAACGTAATGAGGACAGACATTTTGGTTAAAGTATTTCAGTAAGTGCAAAAAAGATTATTTGTTTGAATTGGAGCGGATTCAAGTCCCTTGAAGTGGCGCGCTTTCGGTCCTTTTATTGAAGTTTATTGCAGGCGTCATGGCTACACTGCTAAAGCAGATCTAAGCAAGAACTACTAGAATCCAAAAGAAACGTCATACCGGCCTTTAACCCATTTTAAATAGGTTGTTATTACCCGATATTTTTAGGTTGATATGACTTTTTATATAAGGTTATGTAACCTTTGGATTTTGGCTAAAACAACATTTAAGGAGTAGAATTTGTGGTTTTAGATGGATCCTTTTCAGTCTGGATTTAAAAAACCCTGAAGAAAAAAAAAACAACAACAACAAAAAAACAGTTAATACAATTATTTTATACGCTATATCTCAAGTTAAAATTAAGAAAGTTACAAAGCAAATGAGTTGAAAACTAGTCGTTGTTCAAATTAGTCTCCTAGACTTAGTCTACTAGACAGTGATCTCCGACCAGGTATCTGCATGTAAACTCCGCGAGCACAGGGTGCATGCGGATGTAGAATGGCTGGTGATAAAATAGGGATGGAACAAAACAAAGCAATAATAAAACAATAAAATAAAGGGGTAAAAAAAAGGAATTGGAAAAAGTCGTGAAAGGAGATATGATAGAGGAGTAGTAAGTTAAATTTAGTGGTGCGTCATGTTAAAGTACGTCGTTTGCGGGAAGAAAATTGTTTTCATCAAGGACCAGGGAGACTTAGTGAGGGGCTCATGTTCTTAACAGGATTTGTAATAAACCTCGGAAATTCGGTTTCGCAACCGGACACAATTGATTTACTCTTGTCTTGTGCCAATGGAACATCTTATCACTACTACGTTTCTGACAAGAAAAACACTTTTGGGTGGTGTGTTTGAGTACTTAACTTCTCTGTACAGTCCAAAATTTGTAATTTTGTTTTTGTACATAAATTGGCTCTGTTAATAGACCCTAAACTAAATGTCATGGCAACTTTCTCGAGCTGGATCGTCAAGCAACGCGCGAAGAGTTGTATGACGAGCCAAGCAAGCAGACAGAGGAGCGAGACCAAAAAAAAAACCGCGCGCATCCGGTCCTTCTTTTACAGATACCCCATTTGACCGGCTCATGAACATGAAATCTCTGTAACCCTTGCAAATGACACGGGAATTTCGATAGCTTGGTGTAATAAAAGTTAATACACCATTAGGGAGAGTTAAGTTTGTTTCAATAATCTCAAAGGGAAATATGAAGAACACAGAGATATGCTGTTTTTGACATATGGCAGCCGGAATCGTTATACATGAAATATGCTGATTTGAAGAGCAAGAGAACTATTTACGTAATGATCAATTCCCAGATCCCTATCCACGGTCGCAAGACCATGACCGTTTGACAACAATTCTTACTTTCGCTTACAACATAGTGATAAGACAAAAAAAAAACTCACCATTTTGTCCACGCAAGCCTTGGGAGTTTTCGAAGCTTAACGTTAGCAGTCAAAGACTGTATTAATGTCCGGGCGGATCAATTTCGGTGAAACTCTCGCCAATCAACATCTTTCATAAGCTAGAAATAAAAGTGGAATTCCAAAATCATTTTGCAAATTTGGAAAAATAATTCAGTAAGATACTCCTTGTGGTCCTATTACGAGAAAATGAAGAAGGCATGGTGAAAATACAGGGTTACCTTCCAACGTTATGCAGAGGAGGATGTAAACTTTCTGTTTGGGGTTTCGGGGGATAGAGAAGTTTAGACGGTTTGGCCCATGCTCACTTGTTCTCCATATGCAGGATAACAAAGGGTTACTCTGACAAGGCCAGAAGGTACACGGTACAGAGGCAGTTAGAAGGCGATATGGCAGAGAGGAAAGGTAATTAACAGAATTTGAATTCAAATTTCATGAGCAGGCCGGCAGTGATGGGAGAACTGTGTAGAAACCCCATGTCCTGCTCAGTAGTCCCGTTCCAGTGTGGCCGTGAGAAATCAATTCTTGTAGCTTTAAAGAAGCAATATCACCTGTTTTTAGTATAACTTTGAAAAGCGAAAAAACATATCTGTTTCGATGGAAACGTTACAATAACAGTACAATTTTGTTACAAAATAACCCTACTAACGCACAGAAACTATTACCAATCATTTCTGTCTGCGGATGGCTAGGATTGAATTGGTTTTCAACTAGAGAAATTAGCCATTTTTTTCAAGTTCCTCATCTGGCCCCGGTTACTGGAAAGCCGATTAGCGCTAATCGAGGATTAAATGGCCTTAACCTAGGAATAAAATTTATCCCAAGATTAGTTTCTGTTCCTGAACTCCCGATTAGTACTATCCAAGGGATAAACAAAGGTTAAATTTAACACACTTAGCGAGGTCGATTAACTCATTAATCGGGGAATAAAGTTGATCAAAGCAAACAAAATGGCGGACTTACTAATCCCGGTAATTCCTCCAAAAATACGCCAAAGAAAGTTTCGCCAACACAAAATTTTTCTTGAGGACGTTTCGGATGACGAACTTCGGAGCAGATACAGATTTGGCCGAGATTCTATTGAGTTTCTCACGGAAATCCTTAAAACCAATCTGCAGCGACAGACAAAGAGAAACCATGCGCTGTCGCCGACACAACAAATTCCTGTAGCCTTGCGTTTCTTTGCGAGCGGCAGCTTTCTACAACTGATCGGTGACACCGTCGACCTTCCGAAAGCCTCCGTCTCAAGGGCGGTAAAAGATGTCTCGCTTGCGCTGGCCCAGAAGCAAAATGAGTTTATTTTGTGGCCGTCTCCCACCGAACTTCGAGAAGTCAAGCGAGAGTTTTATGACAAGGGAGGGTTCCATGGTTAAATCGGTTGCGTCGACGGGATCCATGTGAGGATTCAGGCACCTACCGCGAACGAAAACGACTCCGTAAATCGGAAAGGATTTCATTCAATCAATGTACAAGCATTTTGCAGCCATAAAGGTAAGTAACACAAAGCGAAATAAGTGACTCATTTATGATAACATTGCATGTATTTCCAAAGTAGGAAAATTGTCAACCAGGGGGGTGGTGGTGGTGGTTCAACCAATCTTTTGAGAAGTTGGATAAGGTTAAATAGTTTCTTCTTAAAGCATTTTTTTTTTCTCACATAGAGTTGTGTGAACAATTTAACGAGTCCTTTATAGAAAAAAAAATGTTTTTGTTGAAAGAGGGTAACCCAATGAACAACAGACACCTCTTGTCTATATTATCACCAAGTGTTATCATGGCTTTATAATGTTACAACTATTGTAACTACGAAGTATCACGCGATGGTCGGACAGCTGTGTTGTTTTATTTTTATAACTTAGAAGTACATCGCAAGCATTGTGACGTCATAATTACGTAATTTATGACACTCTCGCGGGCCGATTAGATAAGAAATAGTATGGAATGATTAACAAAATAGAAATATTTAAAAATAGTTTCGTAATAAATATCTTTCAGGTCAAGTATTTCTTTGATTGCTCCCGGATTCTGTGAATTGCCTTCTGAGCGGCAAGTCGTACTGGGGGGCGTTGTTTGTCGGTTATAGCTTCTTTGTCTTCCTTTTCAATACTTTGTGTATTGTTCTCGCTGGATACCTCCAATGGGTAAAGTTTCTCTATAGGTCTTAACAGTGTATTACCAGAACTTATTCTTAAAGATACAGATCTGACAAATCCATCTTTCCCTTTATGTAAATCAGTAACGACACCTATTTTCCACTGATTACGTGGCATATTATCATGTATGAGAACAACGTCTCCTATAGAAACTGTGGTGTTGTTTGACACTTTCCTTTGATGAGCGTTATATTCACGTAGACTTGTCAGATACTCGTTTTGCCAACGTGTCCAGAAAGCCTGTATCGTTTTCTCATGATATTTTGCTCTCTTTGTTAGCTCTTTTGTAGAAACATCAGGCAGAATATAGTCTGGATCTGATTCTTGGACGCTAACTCTTGTGTCTGGTAATGCCAGAAGACGGTGTCCACATAAGAAATGTGATGGGGTCAAAGGAGAGGTATCGTTAATATCCACGTAAGGGTATGTCAAGGGACGGCTGTTTAACACTGCCTCAACCACAATGAGTATTGTGTTAAGTTCAATAATGTTTAGACAGGCTTTGCCTATAGTTTTTTTGAGACATCTTTTTACTAGTCCAACAAGTCTTTCGTAGAATCCTCCCCACCACGGGGCTCGTTCTGTTATGAACTTCCACGTTATGTTATGGTTGGCGAGGAACTGTTGTGATGCATCTGGCTTGAGGACTTGATTTTTCAACGTTTGGAGTTCTTGAACTCCAGCTTTAAAGGTTTTTGCGTTGTCAGAAATGATACATTCGGGAACTCCACGTCGACTGATAAATCTTCTGAATGCCCTAAGAAAGGCTTGGGTTGTCTGATCTTCTACTAACTCGAGGTGTACGGCTCGTATTGCGGCACAAGTGAACAGACAAACGTAAACTTTGGATGAAGTTCGATTTCCTTGGTCGCGAACATAAAGAGGACCTGCGTAATCGATGCCAGTAAATTGAAAGGCCTGTGATTGTAGAACTCTCGGTTTGGGTAGAAGTGGTGTAGGTACAGATCGAAATGGTGGTCCTTGGATTTTTCTGCATGTTGTGCACTTGGAGATGATTCTTTTAACCAACTGTCGACCTTGTGGAATCCAATATGTTTGTCTTAGCTGAGTTAATGTTTCACAAACTCCACCATGCATAACCGTCTTGTGCATAGATTGGACTATCAGTGAAGCCAAATAATTGTCTTTTGGCATGAGAATGGGAAACTTTGTATCGTGGGGTAGATTTGTGTACTGTAACCGTCCACGACAGCGAAGTAGGTCCTCATCGTCAAGATAAAGATTGAGTTGTCGCACGATGGCAGGTTCTTTGAATTTATCCCCGTTCTTTAGGTATGATATTTCTTTTTTATAAGTTATTTGTTGAGTTGCTTTGAGTAACAAATTTCTGGCTTCCAGCATTTCTTTTGTGGTGAGAATGTTATCATTATACGCTTCAGGTGTTTTCTACTTTCTTGCAAAAAGGACAAGAAGGGCAGTAATTCTGACTACACGCGTTAGGGTGCTGTATTTTGTTAACTCAATGATGTTCAGTATGTTGGGATTTTCTTTAATATCTGCCATAATTGTAACTGCCAATTGTGGGTTCTCGTACTCTGTGTGGATTGATGATGGTTCGGGTTGTGGAGGCCATGTGTCCTCTGGGTTTCTCAGCCATGGATGCCCTTGAAACCATAGCTGTTTCTTCTCGTTGAACATTTTGGTATCAAGTCCCCGAGTCAACAAGTCGGCTGGATTCATCGATGTTGGGCAAAATCGCCATGTATTCGAGGATGTTATTTCTTTTATCTTGTGGACTCGTGTACTAACAAATTGTGGTAATTGTTTAGTAGACGATATCCACGATAATACTATTTGGGAATCACTCCAGTATGTGACTTCGCACTTGGGTTTTGTAAGTTGTAGTGTCTTGGTCAGATATTCAGATAACTGCGCTCCTAAGAGTGCTGCTAACAGTTCCAGTCGTGGAAGGGTCTGTGTTTTAATAGGTGCAACTTTGGTTTTAGCCATAACGAACGCAGTGTATACTTCAGCTCCTGATTCTCCTCTTAGGTAAGCCACTGCTCCGTAAGGTAGTTGGCTGCTGTCGCAAAATATATGAAGTTGCCGTGTAGAAATGCCTGTGAGGAAGTATGGTCTGGGTATTTCAATCGACGTCAAATTGCTGATATCGCTGATCCAGTTTAGCCATTGGTTCTCATGATCGCTTGGGACATCCTCATCCCAGCTTAAGTTCTGTTTCCATAGATCTTGGATCATGATCTTTGCTTTGACTGTAATGGGTTCAACATATCCCAGGGGATCAAACAACTTTGATGCAAAGCTGATCGTGGATCTTTTAGTAAGTTTTGTGATAGCTTCCGATTTTTTAATCATGTTTTCGAGTGAAAGGGATAGCGTATCGTTCGTTGAATTCCACGTGAGTCCTAGAATTTTTGTTGTTTGAGCTGCATGTGCATTATCATCTTGTGCTCTGCGATTTAAGGCGATTGAGTTAGAGGTCCACTGTCGTAAATTTATGCCTGCTTTTTGTAGATAATTTCGCGACAAAGAATAATATTCTAAGGCTTTATCGTCGCAATTAGTTCCTGTGACCACATTGTCCATATACATATTCTCTGTTAAGTCTTTCATTATCCAGTTATCGTTTTCGTTAAGGTGATATCGTATTGTCGCGTTTAGTAGAAAGGGTGAGGGAGCTGCTCCAAATAGAACGCGGCAAAATCTGTAAGCTTCCAAATTGTCCGCACTGTTAACGGATTTGTTCGTGTCTTTTAGCCACAAGAATCTAGTAGCGTCTCTGTCTTGGTTGTTTAGTTCGATTTGAAGGAAAGCTTTTTCTATGTCTGCCGTAAAGGCAACTCTGTGGGTCCTGAATTTTAATAGGATACCAGTTAGATCCTGCATTAGATTTGGACCTGTATGCAGACAGTCATTTAAACTCAATGCTTCTGATGACACTCTGGCAGATGCGTCATAGACTATTCTCATCTTAGTTGTCGCGCTATCCGTTTTAAAAACAGGAAAGTGCGGGATGTAATGTAAAATGCCTTCGTGAAGATTGAGGTTCCTCACTTTCTCTATGAAACCGAGATTGACTTGTTCAAGGAGTTGTTTGTTGTATTACTCAATAAGTCCTGGGTCTTTCTTGTTGAGGCTGTTTAGTAGACTGTTTAACCGTCTTTTGCTTAAAATGAAGTTTGTTGGTAGATCTTGTTTGTTTTGTTTCCATGGGAGTCTTACGTTGTATCTACCGGTCGCTTCGTTAAATCGGATGGTTTTCTGAAAGTCTGTTATGATATCGTCGTTTTTGTCGCTTTCTTCTGGTATCTTGCTGATTTCCCAGAACTTGGTTAATAGGTTATCGAGTTTTGACTCTTGTACTGACGTTATTTCGATCCTTTGGCACAGTGTGTTTAAGAACGGTTTCCTGTAAGGACCGACTAAGCGTATACAAAATAGAAAAAACCGATTTCCCCAAACTTTGCCAGAATAAAGGGCTTGGTGAACTACCTCTAAGAATATCAGTTCCATTTTGTTTAGAGCTTTATTTATTTGGGGGGAATTTTTTTAAGATTTTACCCATGGAGGCGGGCTAAAATCACGCCGAAGTAGGCACTTTTGTAGAAGCTCCCTTTTATACAAGGAGCCTTTTCTAGAAAAGATTAACCCAACAGAAGGAACAATTTTATTTTCTTAGATGACTAGTGGCGTTAAAGTTAAATAAAACGTAAACATGAATTTTTGACCAATTTTTTAAGTTGCGCCTTTTTACCGGTGATTATAACAACCTAATTTTTGCTAAATTCAAGGACAAAAAAAGCATTTTGGTACATCGCTTTGCTCTACGAAACTACACTCCGGGAAAACATAATCATTTCAACTAAACATTGATCGAATAAAAAATTGGGGTAAATTAAACAGCGAGTTCTCAGAGCGTTTTCAAAACATGTCACTTCAGCAATTAAGAGCGACCTTTGACCTTTTATATCGAGGGGAAATATAAACGAGAGCTCATAAACCTTGACTTTCCTTCGCCGGAAGATGCTTATTTTTACTCTACTGGCACATTTTGAGTAAAAGAAAACTACACATTTGAATTTGAAGTTATGTACTAGCTATGAAAGATAATTTGAAAAGTAAAATTAGCAATTCAATTCGACTTTGCGTAGGCGGTTCTGATTTGTTTACTACGAAATTGCGATTTTAAAGCCTGTTTACAATAAAAATACGGCTTCAACTACAAGGTAAACCTCATTCTACTGAATGATTAATAAATCCTTCTTACCTTAGAGATCTTTTCCTGCCTAAAAAACACGGTCCGTGTTCATTGCAAAAGTGTATTGACCGAGATCGCGGAACGCCTCAAGCCAAAGAACAAGTTAACGAAACCACAGGAAGGCCAGGAGTACATTTCGTACTGAGATGTGTACTTACATATTTCGGTATTACTATGACACGTCAATTCAAAACGCCTTTTTTTCTTTTCGTACACTAAGATGTAATATCTTAATTACTTAAAGTTCACGTAAATTGATAAGAGCGCCGTGTCCCGAAAGCTAACTTCTTTTGTTCGTTGCACGTTGTACTTGCTGAGTGTACAGTGGATTTTTTCGTGGTTGGCTACGACCACCGGAGTCAGTGGTGCTTATATATGGCTGTGTGTGAATATGGGTAGATTGTAGGGGGAACATGTGGTTCAAGTGTGAACAATTTAGCCAATGTGAAAAGCTTAATCCTTGCAAAGTGTACCAAATCCACGCAAGGGCATCTGCGTTATTGCAACACTCGAGACGCTATGTAAGACTGAAGCAAAGTTGTTTTCGGCACGGGCAGGTATGTTTTAGTGGTGTGTACTGTGTATATGAATGCCCAACATAAATTAATTTAAAAATATTTACTCTCAAAACAAAGAGAGTTTTTTTTCTTTTCTTTTCCTTCTTTTTTTAACGTTGAAAGTTACAATTAACCTCTAACTCAGCTAACGTCGTTAAATTTGTATATGATTTGCGTTTTTTATATCAAGAATCGTCATGGATCAGTAAGTTTTCGTTTATCTTTAAAACTTGAACATCTTCTAAGGAGTAATTTTTAAACAAAAACCCTTCTGTAGCGAACTTAACAGAGGTCAAAGGCCGTAAACGTTAGTAAACATTGCGATGTTTTCGATGCGTTTACGAAACGCTTAAAATAATTAAATTTAATTTAAACTTGTTTAAAAGTCACGAAACAACTAAGCTACAGGAAACGGAAAGGCAAAAAGCTTTCTTGTTGCTTTTTTTTATAAATATACAAAGCGAAAAGTTTCCCTGATCATATAATCAATACTTAAGTCCGTGAAGAAGGATTTTTTGCCTAAAACCACAAAAGATGTACGGATGAGCATGATAGCCTTGTTTGTTTCACAAGAAGAGAACGTGACTTATTAGATTTGCGGGCCTTCAAGGAACTGAATGTATGTGACAAGAGAAATTGAATTTATTAATTCATTCAGGTCGGGGGCGGAGGCGGGGGGGGGGGGGGGGGAACAAATGTGGGCGGTGGTGAATAAAACATTAATGCATTCTATTTTCTATATGTTAAAATTTCCAAGGTAAAAAGCAAGGTAAAGTACCTGTAGTAATTGACTGTTTTACCTTCAAAGGCATTTTTGAGAAAAGCGAAAGTCACCTTGAGCTCACTATTTGACCGAGACATCGGGACACATTTGGTATCAGATGGCGTTCAAATAAGAGGATCTGTGCCGCTCCCATTGGATGGGCATGGCATGGGACGTCAGTGTCAGGAGAGAAGGGAATATCATCTATACATGCTAACGGCTTTTTTGGGGGCGTCTACAGACAGATTCCACCCAAGGTTGTAGCACCTCATATTACTACTCACCCGAGACAGTCGCCGTATCCCTATCTATAGTTTTGGTTGAAGTTTATTGTTTTATTATAATTATTACTTGTTTGTGATGCGAGGAATTTATTTCTATTTCTGTACCTTTTTTCACTTAAGACTTCATTGGATTGACAGCAAGTGGTAAGATCACAAGAAAGAAAAAATGGGTACAGCCACAATGTGGAATTAGCCTATATCATTCCCATTTTTATCGCAGTTTCCTAAATGTCACGGAGATCTGACAAGTCGCAACGTTTGTCATATAAAAGTAGTTCATTATTAATGGACAGTACAGTGCAAAACGAATCACTGTTAAATAAATGAAAAGAGCTGTGCGGTCCCGGTATTGTACAATTTTATACAGTGGGATTCCTGTGGCTTTATTTGGTTAATCGTTTAGCGATCAGGCGGCTTAATACTTGTTTTGCAATGAATGCAGGCTATGTCTTTTTTTTAGTCAAGAAAAGATCTCTAAGGTAAGAAGGATTTATTAATCATTCAGTAGAATGGGGTTTACCTTGTAGTGGATGCCGTATATGTGTCGTAAACAGACTTTAAAATCGCAATTTCGTGGTAAATAAATCGGAACCGCCTACGCAAAGTCGAATTGAATTGCTAATTTTGCTGTTCAAATTATCTTTCATAGCTAGTACATAACTTCAAATTCAAATGTGTAGTTTTCCTTTACTCAAAATGTACCAGCAGAGTAAAAATAAGCGTCTTTCGGCGAAGGAAAGTCAAGGTTTATGAGCTCTCGTTTATATTTCCCCTCGCTATAAAAGGTCAAAGGTCGCTCTTAATTGCTGAAGTGACATGTTTTGAAAACGCTCTGAGAACTCGCTGTTTAATTTACCCCAATTTTTTATTCGATCAATGTTTAGTTGAAATGATTATGTTTTCCCGGAGTGTAGTTTCGTAGGGCAAAGCGATGTACCAAAATGCTTTTTTTGTCCTTGAATTTAGCCAAAATTAGGTTGTTATGATCACCGGTAAAAAGGCGCAACTTAAAAAAATTGGTCAAAAATTCATGTTTACGTTTTATTTAACTTTAACGCCACCAGTCATCTAAGAAAATAAAATTGTTCCTTCTGTTGGGTTAATCTTTTCTAGAAAAGGCTCCTTGTATAAAGGGGAGCTTCTACAAAAGTGCCTACTTCGGCATGATTTTAGCCCGCCTCCATGGGTAAATTAAAAAAAAATTCCCCCAAAATAAATAAAGCTCTAAACAAAACGAAACTTACATTTTTAGAAGTAGTTCACTAAGCCCTTTATTCTGGCAGAGTTTGGGGAAATCGGTTTTTTCTATTTTGTATACGCTTAGTCGGTCCTTACAGCAAACCGTTCTTAAGTCGTTCCCGTGGTTGCTCTCGTTTTGAACGGGTCCGGACAGGAGCCATCCGAATTCGCTTTCTATAGCAATCAAGGCTTCGTTTTCAGTTTTGATGATTTTTCCTGTAATCAGCTGACCGTAATAGTCGTTTCCAATGATAATATCAACGTCAAGATTTTCTGGTGATTGCAGTCGATCTGCAAGTTTGAGTCCTTTCAATGCAGGAGGTATCTTAAGTTTTTCCATGACTGATAGCGGTGGGCAAATAATTGGAGTTACTAGTGCTTTTATTGTGATATTCTCTGTTTCTGTCGATATCGAGAATGAGACAATATCATATGTTTTCCTGGTACTTTGAAATGAGCCGAAAGTAGCACGCCCATGCACTTATGCTTGCGATGTACTTCTAAGTTATAAAAATAAAACAACACAGCTGTCCGACCATCGCGTGATACTTCGTAGTTACAATAGTTGTAACATTGGTGCCGAGACCAGGATGACAGAGGATATAACCAAAATGATATCGATCCGAGGAGCCTACAAAGGACACTGTACGCAAGACTTTAAAAAAGCAGAACAACTCCTAGCTGCAAAGGATTCAGATCCTGCTGAATTAGACGCACTTGTGGACAGACTCACACGAAGAGCTGGGGAAATAGCGCACATGGATGCTAAAATTGTAATGGCTTTGGAGACAGAGCCAGAAATACTAAAAGACACAGAATCAGCCCTATTGTTTCAGGACAATATATCGGACTGGCAATTCCGAATCAAACGATTTCTCAAGAGTAAACAAGAAACGCCGGTGAGTCAGTTCCATAACAGTAGTTTCAAGCAAACACCAACGCCTCGAATGCACATTAATCTACCCAAGATAAACATCAAATCCTTTGGAGGAGATCCACTTGAATGGCTCACATTCTGGGATAGCTTTAGTGCAGCTATCGATAAAAACCTTGAACTAAGTGATGTTGAAAAAATGAATTATCTTAATGGAATGCTTAAAGGAGAAGCAGCGCGCGCTATCTCCGGGCTTCCATTGACTGAAGACAATTATAGAAAAGCAACTGAGCTATTAAAAGAGCGCTTTGGCAAAACCCAAAATTTAACCAACGCTTACATGGAATCATTATCCAAGATCCGAGCGCCATCAAGTGACATTGAAAATTTAAGGGAATTTCACGATACATGCGAAGCCAATATTCGTGGCTTAGAAACACTTGGCGTAATGACAAAATCATATGGTAGTTTGCTAATTCCCTGGAAATCCTGGAAAAACACGTGTACAGCACAACTTACGGTTGTATTTTTTTTAAGCATGTTTACAAATATTAATGCAACATGGCCTTGGAGCACCCACGACAGCTTTGTCTTCAGTAACTCTCACATTGGCCAGAAATTAGGCAGTCAGCCCTAATAGAGGAGAAGATGGTTTGCTGCTGGGAGATAGTGGGTATCCATGTAAACCGTATCTCATGAACCCCTATCCCAACCCAACCACTGCAAAAGAGGAAGCATACAACAAAGCCCACATAGGAACAAGAGTGGCCATCGAGCAAGCCTTTGGCTTGTGAAAGCGCAGTTCTCATTTGCTTCACTCTGAAGTCAGAATGGAACCCGAAAAGACCTGCCAATTGATTGGCGTATGTGCAGTGCTGCATAACATTGCAGCACTGAGAAACGAGCCAATCAATGGTCTTCTTCTGGATGAAGACCAACCAGACGTTGCCCCATATCATGGGCAAGAAAATAGAAAGGCTCTCAGAGAATATATTTGTAATACATTTTTCTATTTTTTTTTTTTTTTTCAACAGACTGATTTGCTATCAAACTTAGTGAAATGTGAACACCTGAAATATTTTGGGAATGTTTAGTGGCATCATGACCTGTGTTCATGGTTTACTGAATTTGACAGTAAGACTGTATATATTGTAAGGTTAATTTTGTGAATGCATGAAAAAGGGATCTATGAGAGTTAAAATTAAAGGGTCTAGGTTATGACAGACCTACAACCATTTTAGGATCATGTCCTTGATTTTCAACAAACA
The DNA here is from genome assembly GCF_977016875.1 of Pavona decussata. Lineage (NCBI taxonomy): Eukaryota > Metazoa > Cnidaria > Anthozoa > Scleractinia > Agariciidae > Pavona > Pavona decussata. The sequence goes on from NW_028145705.1 coordinate 1,100,294, forward strand.
GTAAAAAAAAATCCAGGGGAAAATGGAGCTACATTCTACAAAATGTTGGAAAATGGTTCACAAGATAGGGCTTCCCTTCCCCTCCCACCTTGCGATGTTGGTATGGAAAATCAAAATGAAATCTCATGTAGATTGTTCTTACCATATTTTGGTGGTGTTTCAACTACTGTGGTCAATTATTACTTTTTCAGTAGCTTTCTAACATGAATCTTATGGGCACAACTGAAGAAATAAGGTAAAAATTCATTAAGGTCTGATTTGCGGGGGGAGTGGTGGAATTGTCCTTATTCCTTACATTTGGCCTACAATTTATTTAACAAAGACAGTTACAGATGTCCTTCAAGTGAGCCAGCATTAAACTATTAATCTCAAGAATACAAAGATTGTCCACTTCCATTTTTAGAGGGATGGGGTTCCTTGCTTTCCCTTTGAAAAAGTTACCATTTACAACACCTATTGACATAGCAAGACTTGTAAAATTAACTTGAAAGTTTTAGTTTCAATTGAAGTTTATTATATGTTTCATTTGTTGTTTCATTGATAACTTTCAAGACTTAATAGTCATTAACTCTGTACAGTTGAAAACCAGTTAACTTAAAGGCAATCTCCACTCCGATAACAAATTGACTGTTAATTGTAAGAAATAGAGTCTGAATTCCAAATTTTAGTTTAAAGAGTAGAAGTGACATTCAAGTGTGTTAAAAATTAGATATGATTATCACCTATTTTCTATTATAAAATGGCTGGTCGCGGTCATTTTGAAATTCATGACGTCATATGGTTGCCACTATTGTCAGTGAACAGAAGGTTTTTTTTGTGAAACAATAATTGAGCAAGCGTATTACGTCATGGAATCCAATATGGCGGTGCCCAGAAAATTTAAAATAGAAAAAGGCGATAATCAAATTTTGTTTTGTCACAAAACAGAACTTGGTTATAAATTGTCTAGCATAGATATATTATTTCTATGTTATTCAACAAATTAACCAACAATTTGAAATTAAATTATTTGAAGAGTGGAGGTTTCCTATACAATGTGGCTGCGGCCAAATTTGCCCCACAAACATCAATAAAAACTTAAACAATGAAATTTTAAAACCACAATAATGTAATTAACATAATAGTTATTGCAAGATTAAACTAAAAGAAATTATATCCTCAATCAAGCATGCCTTGTGCTGCTTATAATAATTTGATTCCAAACAGCATTTCGAGCTAGCTGTTATGTTGCAAGTCTTTCAACTTCGATTTGTGACTTTCTAAAAACCATTCAACTCTATCAGTCTCTCCTCATTTATTGCAACTGCTGGTATCACTGTCCAATTTTACATTTCAGTTTAATATTGGTCTCTCCTTATTTCGTTTGAACCATTACTGATTCAGCTGGAAGGTGCTCATGGCCGAGGTCAAAACTTAAGGAAGGTGCCTACTTTTGTCGCTGCACATACGTTCTGTGCATCTCAAGATACTCAGGTTTCGTATGGGTGGGTATTCTTATGAAGTTTAAAACTAAGCGGAGGAGGCAGAACTTAGCAAGTGCTCTTGGTACCCAAAAAAGAAAATTTGGGTAACCATGCATTTTTAAGAGATAAAAAAAGCTTCAATTTGGAAAAAAAAAAGAGCCATACACTGCTTTGTATTTTACTTTTTGTTATTATCATTATTATTATTATTATTATTATTATTATTATTATTATTATTATTATTATTATTATTATTATTATTATTATTATTATTGCTTATTAACAACTCTGGAAAATGCGTGGTTGCCCCTAATTTTCTTTTTGGATTCTAATAGCCCTTGCTTAAATTTGCTTTTCCTGCATAGTCATAAACCGTGTATAATACTTTTGTATTAGTAGGCACCGTCCTTAAGTACATTAATATTTTTTGGGTAAAATTAATTTCAAAGGAATGGATCCATTCAAAAGGCACAATTGAATGCACTGTAAATCCTATAATTTTACAAAAAAATGCAATCTTACAGATGCAAAAGTAATCTTACAAACTGTCACATTTGAGCAATTTTACACTGATTCATCCTCTAATTTGCCTCTGGAATGTGGTTCTGCTTCCTATGTTCTGAACATTCAACAACATCATTTTTAAGAGCGGCAGCCTGTAAGGATCAAAAACTGCATTTCAGTGACCACTTTGTCAAATTACCTCAAATACCCTTGAATTAAAGTGCACCTAGCCCCATTTTTGTTTTCGTTTAAATAAAACTTTGCACCTGTTTGAGCCTTTTTGCACCTTTTTTCAACCAAATCTTGACTTTTTATGGGCTGCAAAAGTTACGAAATCTAGCCATCATCTGTCCTATGACCGAGCTATTAAGGGGCATCGGTCTATTCCTTACTTGACGTCACAAATTGATGAAAAATAAAGGAAAAATAAAAACTCAAAACGCTGTTGTATCTAAGAATAGTGCTAGCATACAACCAGTAGTAATTTCAGACTAGGTTTTATCAAAGTTGAAGCAGGGTTTTTTTTTTTTTTTCAGTTTTGTAAGTGTTTTCAAAGCTAGAGTATGTACCAATACCGAGTGCAGCCTCCAAGCATTTTAGTCCCACAGTCCCGCAGAATGTCCACGACATAGTACGACGAACAAGCAGAAGCCTGTAATAGAATATATTTTCCGTTTCATACAAATCTATTGTTTTAAAAGATGGAATGAACTAGCTAAAGGTTGTACTGATCTTCGTCAGTAAGCAGTACTTTTTTTTTCAAATCTGTCCTCTCCCCACCCCCCCCCCCCCCCTTCCACCACCTACCGCCAACGCTCCTAACAACCAAGCCCGCGCGCGCAATCGAATTTGCGAACAAATATAATTATTATCTGGATTTTGGGAAAAGAAAAAGAACTTAACTAATGTTGCCTGTTGAGTATGTACATGTGCTGCAATCTAGCTTTTTCGCCATTCTAACCCTCTAATGTCTTTGACATTGCATTGAATGGCGAAACAGCGGCTGCCTGTAATGCAAGATTGACTGTAAGTGCCTACAGTTTTTATAATTCTAGTAGCGATCAGATGTAATATTTTCGTACACTGTAAACCAAGCAATACTTCACAAATGACTTAGCCGTCAGTGTAGATCGATGCAGTATTGACGAAATGTGCCGAAAGTTGATCAAATATTAATATCTGACTACTGAATATGTTGAGAGTTTGCGCCGTTTACATCGGACGCTAGAAACAGATCTCCAACGTATGCGACGAGCGACCAGAGGAATCGTGCTATAATAGCCTTTGGACCTGTCTTTTACAGCATTTTATAAGGTTAGAACATTACAAAATGTTTTCTATGTGCTTATTTTAACCTAATATAGGTTTTAAAAGACATGTGCACAGCCTAAAATTTATATCTAACACACGTTTCCAAAGTTTATCGCAAATGGCCAAATATTTGTAGATTATTTACGGACTTTGTAAGGCTCTCGCGTCGGTCTTTAATCATTTGTCCAAAGAGATTTTTATAGGAATCTATAGACCATCCTTCTAACATTCCGCCACCAGAAGATTAATCGGACAAGTATAAACTGCAGTGAATTGTATGCTTTCGAGATTAAATTATTTGGTATACATAAAACAAAACAATTTTTCCCAAAATCATTTGGACAGATATTTAGAGATTGTGAAAAAAAATATTTGAGTGTTTTAAGGGCGGTACAACGATCATTTTTTGCACCAGAGGCTTTCAAAACCCGTATAATAATTTAGCGCCTCAAATTTCGATTTTAACGAATTTTCATGGATTTGCATTTTCTTCTAATTAAAACGATATTTTACCGAGAAAACTACACACTGATTTTAGCTATATACTAGCCTACGTAACATTAATATATGAAAGAAATCGAATTTTCCACCCTTGTTGCGATATGTTTCATTTTTACGGACAGCCGCTCTAAAGCGCCGGTTTGATCAAATTTTCAAATCGACTTGAATCTACTTTGCTTCTTGCTCGCCACATACAAGTAATGCAATTTTTACAAAGCTGGGTGTTTGAGTAAAAAGTGTTTGCATGTCAGGGTATTTTAGTAATTTTGATTTATAGCAACAGCGGATAGAGTCCCCTATAAAAACATTTTCACGGTAAAGTTCATGTAATGTATTTAGCACATAAATGTCCGTTGTAATGAATACATTTCAACAATATTAATAAAAAGAACTTTAACGTAAGAGTAAAAATATCGAACTCGTGAATGTCACCTTGAATGAGTTCTGAAGGAGCAATAATATAGCCTAAAATAGCGTGCATAAAGGTTGCATTTACTTTTTTTAAGATCTTGATGATAATGAATTAATACATATTTGGAATTTTCGTTATATTTTATGATGGCTAACGCCTGATATGACTTACATAAAAGCGACAACTTGATAAATCAAGTCGTGTATCTTTGGAGATATAATGCCACTAAGTAATAATGTTTGGACAAAGGATAAATATATATTTAAAAGTTTCAGTAAATCAATCAATCAATCAATCAATCCGTCAATCAACAAAAGTCTGTATTTAAACATAAGGTAAACATAATATATTATGTTACAGCCTGATTATACATGCATAAACAATTTATAAACAAGGATAAAATTTGAAATTGAAAGTTAAATTCAAATGTTATATAATAAAAGTACAAGCTATAACAAATTGTACCTAATAATCAACCGGTTCGTAAACACACTGATAAAATGAATTATGCGAATTCTAGATCTAATCGCATAGTTTAATATAAGATCATAAAAAGTCGTTTATTATTGCGCTTGGACTCTATACAAAGGATATGCGTTTGAAGAAAACACTTTTCTTGAAAATACAGTTTAATATCTTCATGGCAGCCAAAGCATTTTTTTTTTTTGTTATTTAGTTAGCTATTTTGCAGTAGATATCTTTCCCCTTGTTCTCTTAAATAATTCTGCGTGTGGCATAAAGCGCTGGTCTGATGAAAATCTTCAAAGCGACTGGAATTTATTTTGCTTCTTGTTCGCCAAATACAATTTGACTGATAAATGTTTCACAAATTAGCATGTTTGAGTAAAAAATAATGTTTCAAGTAAGTATTTAATTAAGTAAGTAGCACCTTTTCCTCGTTTTTTTTGAAACCCTGAGTGCTAGTCCGGTGGAGCGACTGAGCACTATTTGGCCTCTTACTTGCTAGGATAAAATCGAGTAAAGATAAAGATTTTCTAAAACTTTAGAGGCACATTTAAAATAACACATATTAGTAGGTGTTTCATGATCAAGCCTTTTATATCCCGTAAAAGAAGATCGTAAAAAAAAAAGTCCTTAAACGACGCTCAGCTTTTGATAACTTTCCGATGAACAGATTGGTAGAGGTTTGCATTTCCCTGAACTTCAGTTTTTCAAACATTTCAAGAAAGAGGTTGAAAATTAGAGTAAATAATTAGTGCTCGTGAATGTCATATTGAGCGAGTTCTGAACTGGGAATAATATAACCTAAAGTAGCTTGCATAAACATTGCACATGCTAAATGAAAAGAAATCGGTTCTCAGTTATTTTGTTTTAAGAGGTTGACTTTAAGGAACAAATCCTTAGCCGGTTACAGTTTCGTTCGACTTAGTTCTTTGTTCGCCTGATATGACTTTCATTAAAGCAACAAATTGAATATAGTGATTACATGAACGAAAGTTGAGAAGCCAAAACAATCTCTTTTTTCCAGGTATCTATTCTGAATTAGATATCTTTTTTAATAGATTTTTATTTCAAACACAAACAATACTTAAAATAGTCCAAAAACGTACAATACCGACAACAGCTTTACAATCCCATATGTTACTATAATCATCCTCTTTGATAAACATTACAATCTAAGAAGAAGAGGGGCGTTCATTATATATATTAAATAATCTTTTTAATTTTATACTTACATTTTATTTTTGTGCATAATTCTAGCGGCTTCAACATGCAAACGCTCGATATTTGCGAACACGGAAAATTAACAGTTGCCCCAGACGGCAATGCAATGAGAAATGATGATTTTATGATAACTTTCCTCCAGAATGTTCGGTCAGGTAACTAGCTACATCTTCTTTAAAACACGAATCTGGCTGCTGAATGACTTATGTTCCTTGTCCACATTCTCTCTCCACACAAGTACTATAATTGTTTTTCTTGGTCTGAGTGCAACCGTACCCTCTATTTTGGCACAAACAATACATTTAAATGTCTTAATTCCAATTACAAGAACTGTAGTTTGTTTACAAAGGACAAAGAGCATCAATATTGGCCTTGATAGTACCGCCGAAAACAATTTTTATATTTGGCCAGTTTACTCTAGTAAAACTACGTTTTGGAGGAATGGGACAGCATTGAGTGATAAAATGCCACAATTTGTGTTGAAAATGTTTGTACCAGCGAAGGGAGTTGGAAAAGATCGTCGATTTATTGTTTTGCTTGTGCAAAGCAAGATAAATATCATTAAATCAAGAAAAGGGTGTAGATGGATTTTATGGACACTTTTATCCAGAAAGAAAATTATAATCTATTGTGAACAAAGGCAAGATATTGTAGAAAATCCACAAATTTCTGGAAGAGTAATGTTCAGTTGATTTAAACAGCATTTATGAATTACTAAGGTATTTGAAAAACATTTCTAATGTCTCCTTAGCAGTTCTGTGGCTTCATGAATTATTTATTTAATGAAGATCAATGTAAAGTTTTAACTTGATGTCCTTCTACAAACGCAATTTCAGCTGACCTACAGATGAATTTTAATTTTATTTTATTAAATAAAACCTGTTATCTAATTATTCAAAGAAGTGGCGTCGAAGAGGATTGCCTCTCAAATAGACTGGGCCCGAGACGTTCTTAGCCAGCAGGGAGTGATTCCTTTGGAAACTTTGATTACCAAAACTTTCAACGGCAAATGTTTGCTTCGTCGATCACTAACCATTCATTTGAGAAGGCAGCAGATACATTTGACAGATTTTCCCAGCCAGTTAATTAAAGCTTGTTCCCTTCTATCATTGTGACTGCCATGGAAGAGACTTTTGTTTTTGTTTTCTTTTAATTCCAGAATAATTAAAATAATGCTACGTGTCAGTGTTACCTTGAACTCATACTGGGCGGCACCTTGAAGACATTTGTCAATCTTCGAAATGGCTAACCGTATTATATTTACTCTGTTGATAACCAATCGTGGACTTATGTCAATAGCAGGGTTACATGTCAGTTTGTTCCTTTCAAGCAATTGCAAAATAGTATGAGGCAATCAGTAGCCAATGGAAAAGTTACATGCAGGCAATTTCTCCACTCTTGTTTCTTTATACCTTTGTCATCACTGAAGAAAGACACACAGTATACAGTGACAAGCTCGGATAATCAGCTTTGTACCAGGTAGGTTGTGAAGTCAAACTTATGAACTGAAGCAATGGCAACGACGATTGACCGTATTTTATCTTTCGCAGGTTTGATCTGTTTACAGATAAACGGCTTTATCGTTACTTTTCAGTTGGGTAAGTAAAAACCAATCTTCTTGCTTATTGCTTATTTAATCTTCTTGCTTATTTTGGTGTTTCATCTTGTAATCCCCTATATTATGTAGGTAATCGTTTTGATTCTATTAACCACTCTCGCTTTAGATGTGACAATAGTACGCTAAATCACGACTTCTTTATTAGAAATGGCGTTGTTTCCCCGGCTTGTCCTTACTGCAACGCACCTTTGGAAGATGTTAAGCAATAGAAGAATGATGTATTATTCTAGAAAGTGACACAAGTATACTCGGAAAAAAGAAATCCGGGAGCTCCTATCAGGAGTCGAACCTAAGACCTTCCGATTGCTAGTTCGGATTCTCTACCACTGAGCTATAGGAGACACGTGGGAGCTAAGGCCATTAAACTATCTTCATGGGACAAATATCCTGCATACTGCTAGGATTTGAATGTCGAACGTGTGGTATATGAAATAAATGTGATGGAATATTTTCAGCGTGGTGAATACCATCACACATATGTTAAATATTTAGTTTAGGGTACTTTTGAGCAAAAAAACGCTGGACGAAGAATTAAACAAGTCGCAAATCTCTGAGTGAACGAGATCACGCTGCTTTTTGCTTCAATATATAACTGCTGCGATTTTATAGTAATTTTATTTCTTAAATTAGTTTAACCCAGGCAATTGAAAGAGATTAAATATATAAAGATAGTAGCTGAAGTAACGCTTCTAACAAACATGGTATGAACAAAGTTTGTGATGATTTTCTTAATTTAATTAAAAAATAATGACCAATCTCGTTCTCTTAATTTTGTTAGAAAACCATGACTATCCAGAAAGCGGTGTTATTTCTTCTGGCGTTTCCACTGGTGATGGAGGCAGCAACAACACCAGCAGGAAGTACACGTAGGTGGCCCTTTTTCATTTAAATGTAATTATGATCTTAAGTATCTTAACATAAATATACCAATTGATTTCTATAAAGATACACTGTTAACCAAGCAGACATTGAATCAACGTACCCCTCAAACTAAAGAACAAATATTAGAGGAAATCATCTGGAATAACAGGTTTATTTAAATAGAAGGCCTGTCTATATATTACAGAGAATGGCACAACGCTGCGATTACTAGAATTTAAGATATCTTGAACAAAAACAAATTCCTTGCTCCTGACATGTTTAGGAACAAGTTTGTTTTTTTTTTTTTTGTAAATCTTTCAACCTTTTGAAATATCTCGCATTGTGCAATCCGCGATTCCCCGAGATTAGATTCGATTGTTGAAAGACACCCGTGAAACCCCGGCTCCGGTCCCAGACACTGACAACACGATATCAATAAACAAACGTTCTTGCAAAATAGCGACCCAGAGTTTTATCACCAAAAAGTTTCAACCTCCGACTGCTGAAAGAAGAATGAGGCTAGCAAACTTAGATGACATAGAAATTCAAATAAGCTTCAATATTCTATTTAATGTCACTAAAGATATTAAACTTGCCATCCTTCAATACAAAGTCTTGCACCATATTCTGCCAACTAACGCAACCTTATTTAGATATAAAATTAAAGAGAAAGACAAATGCTATCCTTGTGAACAAAAACAAACACTAGCCCACTTATTTGTATCTTGTCCATTTGTGGAAATGTTTGGACAGAATTTGCAAATTGAGGAATACAAAAAATGATGATTCCATCGAGCTCAACGAAGAAAATATTATCTATGGATTCACTACCAATATCGAGCTACAAGTTGGTCCGAACCTCAGCTTAATAATTGAAAAATATTACATTTACCTTGCCTCAAGAGAAAAAGACCCTTGTTTCTTTGATACCTTCCTTGGTGTTCTAATAAATTATGCTCACCTCTGAGTTGTTTCTTGGTAGCAGAAGCTTTGTACTCCTTAACGCGTTGTTGGAGGATATGAATCATGATCAACGTCATCATCATCATCATCATCATCATCATCATCAATATCATCATCATCATCATCATCATCATCATCATCATCATCATTATCATCATCACCATCATCATCACCATTATAATAATCAGCAACATAACCATCATAACCTTCGACATTTTCATTATGATAGTGACCCCTTCTGACCTATCTAATGCCTAAAAGAAATAGCGATTTTGGCTTAAGGGAAATGATTTAGTTTTTATCGATCGCATTTTCTTATCTATTATTTCTTATTGTTCTTTGTCAGGTCTCTGTCCAAATGGCTGGGAAGACTTTGGACGGTCTTGCTATTACATTGATATCGGTGGTGATAGAACAAAGATTTGGGATGAATCTCGAGAGAGATGCCAGCAGGAATTGGAATCTGACCTTGCTGTAATCGAAACCGAGGAGGAAAATAATTTTATTTGGCACTTGATTGAATATAGCTTTGTACTTCCGACGAGGGCCGCGTGGATTGGACTCCAGCGAAACAATATCACTGGTGTGTTCGAATGGATTGATGGCACTCCATTTCTATATGACAACTGGAAAAGCGGGGAACCAAATAACGTCAAAGGCAACGAGAATTGCGTCTTCATGAAAAGAGGAGGAGAGTGGAATGATGATCCATGCGACCTCAATGGTTATTCATTTTGGGAGGACAAAAATCTCCTTACTCTTTGCGAGAAGCCTCTTTGAGGTGGCAAGCTCGCTCGTTAGCAAGACTCGCATATAAGTTTTAAATTAAAGTTAGATTAAAATTGACTATCTTAAAGTAAACTGGCTGCTTTTTCTTATGTATCAACTGATCAATTTCAGATACATGTAATTGTAAGAGCGTGCCATTGAGTGACACAATACACAGTCAAAAAAAAATTGTCAGTTAAGGGTGAATGCTGAGTCAAAAATAAAAGTGATGTTAAAAACATATGTTTCTAGAAAATGATGTTCTTTTCAAGTGATAACTCCACGCCGGTCTTGGTAGTGTTCAACCAAAAGGATCATAAGATGTGCTTGTCTCTGCTCTCTGTTTGCTACTTAAGAATTATCCCCGTAGTTCCTTGTGTGTATAAGGCATTTTTTTTTTTTACTTGAATATATTGTTAGAACTTCAATGTGATTGACGACATTTTCCAATAAAAAAATGATTCAAAGCTTTAGTTTCATGAAAAGGCGCAGGTAACAGAAAATTGCCCAGTGCAGTTTGAATAATTTTTGACTAAAATTTCGGAGAAACTTCAAGCCTAAAACACTTTCTGTGTTATCTCGGAGTCCAATAAAGGCCAGGTGGTGGCCTAAAAACCATCTCGACAAGCGAAACAGAAATTTCGTAAAGTTAGAGATTTGATTCGGACAAGACTTGAGCACTATCTCTTTCGATTGTGGTAAACATAAAGGTTTAAGCAACAAGCGATTAAGGTACTTATAGCGAAGCTCCACTGCGCACCGCGCGCTAGCGGAGCCCCATAGCTAAGAGATTTTGGTAGACCCATCAGTGCGAGAAATTTTGGGTTGGTTATGACGTCACTCCCGTCCGACCGACCGCCCTACCGCCCGTACGTACGCAGCGGTTATTTCGCCCGATAGTCGATTCGCCCGATGGTAAATCGCCCGAACCGCACGTCGATTAGCGCGATGTTTAAAATAATAAAATGGAAAACGTACATTAGAAAAAATAGCTATAAGACCTACACGATAAAACGAGCAGAGATACAATCAGTAAAAATTGTACAAACAAACTAAAATAGGTCCTTACGTTGAGGTGCCGAGTTTCTCTGAGATGTTAGGGATTTACCTACAAGATGATTGATTATGATTGCCAGACAAATAGCTAGCATGTCGATTTGTAACAAATATTATTTAATTGATTTACCTTTGTTTGCGGGAAATTTTACCCCGAAGTGAAAACTTAGAACTAATTAGAGACCTTTAGATTCTAGTACGAGAACGACTACGACTACGAGATTTGACCTCGAGTTTTTAGCGAAGTACTAAGAACAGATCTATCACAGAAAGTTTCATTTCACTGTTTACGAACGACGAACTTGACGCAGTTGGTTTGAATGATGATAGTTAAGCCCTTTCGTGTTTCCAAAAAGACGAGATCACCTACGTTTCGAGGACTCGTTTTCGCCACTACGAGATTCTTACAAAAACTCGTAGTAAAATGACGACAGCTATCTCGTTTTCCCGCCCAAATGACGCTGGTTCACGCGCGCGCACTCTTTGTCTATTGGAAAAACTAAAGGTCTCTATTATGAAATCCATATGGAATTTGTGAATACGGTGTATTTAATAGTGCGAATCGACGCAAGTTCGCTTTCGGGCGAGTCGACTTTCGGACGAAACAATCGCAATTAGTAGCACAGGAAAACTCAGATTGTGTGAAGCTGCGCCGCGATCGTGCTGCAACCCTTGTTTGTCTAGCGGGAAATAACGGGAAGTTGCTTTTAAGAAATACACAAAGACATTTCAAACACAGCAAAATACAAAATCAACTTATGTAACCGACAGCGGGAGAAAAAGCAAGACGACTAGCGGCGGGAGAAACAAATCGACTTGCACATAATTTTGAAGTGAAACCATCTTACTCCGATCCCGCGCGACGAATCGTTGAATTTTTCCTCTTGAAGTGAAACGTTTCGCTAACTTGATGTTGTAAAGAGAAAGGAAAATCAGGAACTGGAATAAAAGGACTGGTTATTCTCAGAAGAGGCGAGTATACTCATGTGATTTTGTTGACAAAACTTTGCTTGTTAATGTTTGCTGTCTTGCAAGAAGTTGTTGTTTTGCAGCTGTGTAGACAGGCCGTTTAACTGCGTTTTATAATCTAAATACTGCTTACTGCACAGGATTCTTTTGAGCTCCCTTTTTTGGTCCATGTTCATTATTTCCCTTGGAGTTTTATTTTCTAATCTACTCCAAATTTGCTTTCCAACAGCGGGAGAAAGAGTATAAATACGACTCGTGGCCGGCGGGAGAGGTGGCATAAACAGCAACCGAATCTTGAAGTGAACTCATCCGCTCCGGCTTGACGAAACGTTGGATTTTTCCTCTTGAAGTGGAACGTTTCGCTCACTTAACGTTGTAAAACAAACGAAAAAATTAGCAGTGGAATAAAAGGACTGGTTATTCTCAGAAGAGGCGAGTATATCTTATCCATGTGATTTTGTTGACAAATCTTTGCTGGTTTGCAAGATATTAATTTCTTACACTGTTGACAAAATACTTCTAATCTACAGAGAACAAACACAAATACTTAAAAGAATAGGATATAACGGCAAATATTTAGATGTGTGAGTATTCTTGACTAAAAGTCTTTTCAAAGAACGTTAAAAACGAAGTGTGATTTCCTTTTCATCAATACAATAGGCCATTTTATAGTTGTGTGTTTAGTGGCTTGGCCTTGGATTGGAAGTGAGGCTGGGGGTGGCCTTGTTTTGATACAAACCTCACTACTTTTCATATGTAGATCATGCTGTTCTCATGTTAACTAGTTTGCATTTACATATGAAAAACAGTGTGGTTTGTATCAAAACAAGGTCACCCCCAGCCTCGCTTTCAATCCAAGGCCAGGTCACAAAACACATAACTGTAAAATGGCCTATTATATAGCTTACCTAAAATATTTATTGGCTTCTTTATGAAAATTGATCGTTGTTTAGTTTATTTCTAAACTAATTACTATTTAGTATAAATCTACTAGTGTTCTATTACGAATGCCGTTCTATGATTGGCTACGCTACTCGCTATCTATTCTGTGATAGATGGTGAGTAGCGATTTTCAACAAAATGGCGCCCGCTTCTTCGCGTTTTCGAAGTGTCTGCGATGAGGAAATAGATAATTTACTTGTTTAGTTTTGAACGACTAGTAGATTTATACTAAAACAATTAGATTATTCGCTCTCGATTTCTATGCGTGATAGTTGATTCGGGCTTCGCCCTCATCAACTATCACGCGATAGAAATCTCGAGCTCATAATCTAATTGTTAAATATACACAAGTTCGCCTCGAAAAAGAATAATAACGACAGAAAAAATAAATTCCAATGGGAAGTTATGTAATGGGAGGAGACTGGGGAGCAATGGCGGAGTAAGACGCGTGCTTGAGCCGTCCACCACTTTTTTCCTTTTTTTCGTGGGTGGTTAATGGAAAATTTATTGAAAAAGATCCAAGAAAAAAAAAAAAAAAAAAGCAAGCGCTCCTCTTCAGGTGAGTCGAGCACTTCACCAGATGCAAAAAAAAAAGCAAAGAGCGGAGACGTTAACTTCCCTGAAGAAGTCGAAGAACACGAGGCCGTCGACGAAATCTTTACAGCTTTGAATATGGCTGAAAGCCTTCACAAAACACTGGAAGAGATAAATCGGAAGTTGGAAAAGCTAGATGCCATCCAAATAACAGTGAACGATGTCTAAGCGTCCCTGCAAAGAGTAACTGGAAGAATACAGAAGTTGGAATGCTCTCAAACAACAGCCAACCGCGACATTGAGAACCTGACAGAAAGATTCAAAGCGGCCGAAAAGCAACAACAAAAGTCGGCAGCGAGCCTGAATGATCATCAGGAGCAAACTAGCCATGCTTTAACCGATTTGCAGGAGGCAAATGATGATCTACAAGCCAAGCTTAAAGAGATAGAAGACAAAAATCTCTATTTAGAAGCATACTCGAGACGGGAAAACATAATATTTGAACATGTTCTACAAGCCACAGACAAAGAGGACACTGAATCAGTTCTTCGCACCTTCCTCGAAATGGAACTAGGCTACAAAGATGCAAATACCGTTGAAATTCAGAGAGGTCATCCCCTAGGAAAGAAGAGCGACGAACAGAAACCCAGACCAATTATTGCGAGGTTCCTTCGATATAAGGATTGTGAAGAAATATTATCTATGGGCTCTCGTCTGCGTGGAAGCACCTTTAAGATGTATCAAGATTTACCCTACGAAATAGTTGCAAGAAGAAGAAAGCAAATGAACACATTTAAAGAAGCTAGAAAAAACAACATCCCAGCATCATTTAGTAGATCACAACCTGATAAGCTCTTTATAAAAGGTAAATTTTGGCCAGTTGGTAAGCCTCTCGTGATACCAAAATAGGTGAGATTGTTTTTCTTCATAATATTGCTCATTAATTAACCACGGCCGTGGTATTTTTTCATGAGACCGCTTTTGCCACCCACTTAAATGACAGATAATTTTTTTTGGCGATCGGAAAAGGAACTCGTAGTTATCCTTTAACCTTTTTCACGATTCTAGGCTTAAGTGCTAGCTCCCCTTACATGTCCCTTGCTGGAGAGGTTTCTTATCTATTTGCGTATATTTGTTTTTGTGAATGTCTTGTTTTGTTTCTATGTTTTTGTAGCTTAATTGTTTGTTGTAATAGAAAACGTCAAGCACAAATAAAAATAATAATTCTTATCATGCTGTCCAGTGATTGTGGAGCTTTTTCACCAGGTCACACAGGTATTTGTCTACAAAGCTTCCCAGGAGAATACCTATGGCTTTGACCATAGCGTCACTAAATGTCAGGGGATTAAGAGACAACACAAAACGTAGAGAGATGTTTAACTGGCTCCGCATAAAACATTTTTCAATGCATATGCTACAAGAAGTCCATTGCACTGAATACGCTAATCACGTATGGTCTGCAGAATGGGGCTATCAAGCTATTTTTAGCAACTAAAAGAGCAATAAAGCAGAGGTATGCATACTTTTCAATAACAACTTTGATTTTCAAATTGAAAAGGTTTTCATTGATCCCCAAGGACGCCTCATTATTTGCGACATTAAAACCAATGAAAAATTTTTAACCTTGGCTAATATATACGCTCCTAATGAAGACAACCCAGCTTCTTCCTTGACTTCTTTGATCATCTTACCGACTTTAAAGGCGATGACATTATCATAGGAGGAGATTACAATCTTGTCCTTGATCTGGATGAGGACAAGAGAGGCGGCCTTGCCAAAACTCACCAAACTAGTGTTAAAATCCTTCACGCATTTTCTGATAAATTAGATTTGGTTGACGTCTAGAGGATTTTACATCCCGATACTTGTAGTTTCACCTGGAGACAGGGTGGTCCAAGAATACAATGTAGACTTGATTTCTTTTTAGTAAGTCAAAGCACGGTTAATATTACGAGTTCCACAGATATCGTCGCAGGTTATAAAACAGACCATTCGATGATTATGTTACGCTTATCACTTTATTCAAATCCACGCAGACCGGGTTTTTGGAAATTAAATACATCTTTTTTTTTTTCACTGAATTGGACTATGTAAACCAAATCAAAGCAACGATTCAGGAAACGCATAACGAGTACAAAAACGATGAATCAGTCAACCCCTCCCTCCTTTGGGAAATGATAAAGCAAAAAGTGCGCAAAAAATCGCTCCGCTACTCTAAGAATAAAACGAATCAGGCTAAACAACGCGAAATATATGTGGAACAAACAATTACCAGATTACAAGAGGAACTCGACAACAGAACTACTGGAGGCGCGCTCTCTTCACACCTGGAGGAGCAATTGAACGATAGTAGACTTGAGCTTGAGAAGATTATTGAATTTCGCATTAAAGGCGCAATTTTGAGATCTAAAACCAGATGGTACAATGAAGGTGAGAAAAACACCAGATATTTTTTTTAAATCTGGAAAAACGACACTTTAAGCAAGGGACAATTAGCCAAATTAAAATAAATGACCGTGAGTTTATTACCTCGGATAAAAAAAAAAATATATTAACAGAATGCGTATCATTCTACAAAAACCTCTATTCAACCAAAAGCATGACATACGACCAAAACAATGCAGCCTTTTTTCCTGAGCGTGAAGATGAAAGCGCTATCCACGAACAAGCTGAGCTAACTATGTGCGAAGGAGCGCTTACCGAAAAAGAATGCCTAGAGGCACTCAAAGGTATGGGAACAGAAAAGACTCCTGGGACTGACGGTTTGCCAGCTAAATTTTACAAAGTATTTTGGAATTATATATCTGCCATCCTTACTAGAGCACTGAACTATGCTTATGAAACTGGACAACTCTCAGTAACTCAGAGAAGAGGAATCATCAAACTCATTCCTAAGAAAGACGCAGAATCATTCTTTATCAAAAACTAGAGGTCTCTAACCCTCCTGAACTGCGACTACAAAATTGCGGCAAAGGCAATTGCTAATCGATTGAAACCTTTGCTTCCTAATCTCATCAATTATGACCAGATGGGTTTTATAAAAGGTAGATTTATTGGAGAAAACATTCGCCTTATCGATAGTGTCATTTGCTATGCCAAAGAGAAAAATATTCCAGGACTACTCTTGTTTTTGGATTTTGAAAAAGCTTTTGATACGATAGAATGGTCCTTCATAAGAAAAACTTTTCAATACTTTGGTTTTGGCAGCAGCATCCTAAAGTGGCTTAATCTTTTTTACTGCCGCCCAGAAAGCTGTGTTTTGAACAACGGTTGGGCGAGTGATTTCTTTGAAATTCAAAGAGGTGTAAGGCAAGGTTGTCCTCTCTCACCTTACTTGTTTGTTTTGTCAGTTGAAGTGCTAGCCAAGGCAATTCGGGAAAACAAAAGTATTAAAGGTATCTTCGTGAACGGAAAAGAAATTAAATTAAGTCAGTATGCAGACGATACAACACTCATACTTGATGGTACAAAGGAATCTTTAAGAGCCTCTCTTAAAATGCTGGATAATCTTATGAAGTGTCTGGTTTAAAACTTAATGATAAAAAAAAAACAGAAGCCCTTTGGATTGGAGTAAATAGCGGGAACGATGGGATATCAATTTCTAGAAGAAATTTTAAATGGCCTAATTACAAAGTTAAGGCTTTAGGCGTTTGGTTTTCAATTGACCCGGAAGCAACAACAACCTTAAATTACAACGAAAAACTGGATAAGGTTCGAAACGTTTTAAGCTGCTGGAAATACCGCAGACTTACCCTAATTGGAAAAGTTACAGTCTTAAAGAGCCTAGTAGCTTCTCAACTCGTATACGTGCTTTCTCCTTTAGATACAAATAAGAAAGCTATCAAAGAAGTAAATAAGCTATTCTACTCATTCCTCTGGAATGGAAAAGGCGATAAAATTAAGCGAGATATAATTATAAATGATTACCTAAATGGGGGTCTCAAAATGATAGATATACAGGCTTTTAGCAAGTCCCTGAAAGCGACATGGATTAACAAATATCTAGATGAAGAAAATCAGGGGAAATGGAAATATTTTGTTGATTTTGAGCTGGAGAGGCATGGAGGTTCAGTAGTACTCACAAGTAACCTAAACAAGAAAGACACCATAGAGAATCTCAAGATTAAAAACGGCTTTATAAAAGAGACTCTGCTAATTTGGGCAGAAGTCAATATTGATGAACACACAATGTCCGAGAAACAATTTCTTGAACAAATTTTATGGCACAACTCGCAAGTAAGAATCGATAACTACCCTGTCTTCTACCGAGAATGGTTTGACAGGGGCGTCACGAAAGTGAAACATTTGAAAGATGCCTCCAACAATTTTTTGTCATTAGCTGAAATGCAGCGCAAATACAACCTTAATATTTCCCTTCTAAAATATTATGGCCTTTTGTCTACTCTGAAATCTCTTCGGAATACATATAAGAACAACTATATCAACAATTGTTATTATGAAAGCTTCGTGGCCAAATTAACAAAGTGCCAAAGTGCAAACAGACTGGTTTACACTAAATTAATTTCCACAAAATGCACGCACCCATCCCATAATCAACAGAAATGGCTAAAAAACTGCCAACAGGATGATGTTGATCCAATTAACTGGCGAGATGCCGTCTTTGTGTGTCAGATCAGAGGAGAGAGATGAAGTCTCTCTCTATTGCATTGCAGCCTTAATATTAAAACACGAAGGGAAAACTTCTGATGTTTTGATATAACTTTTAAACTTTTTAGGATTAAGCCCATATAAAAAGTTAATTTGTTTGTAGAAAACCGTGTCACTAGTAGCACTAGTAAAGATAACTGAACCATACGGATTTATATGGGAAGGGACAGACAGACGGAAAGAGGAGTGAACATAAGCCGGCCGAAACCAATAGGGCCATTGAGAGACTAACCGAATAATCAGACAAAAAACCCCGTGTATATCAGCTGAAATGAACAAACCACATGACCGAAAGTCAACCCAGCCCCATAACCGAAAGATCAGCATAAGAAGCCAATTGCACGGTTATAATTGGTTTGAAAAGGGCTATTAGTGTGTATCTCTTATTAGAGTTTTAATTTTCAGTTCTCTGTCCACATGGATATTAGATATGACCGCACGACCGAAAGAACAGCACCAAATGCCGATTATACGGTTGTTTTTGAATTGAGGGCTTCTTCGTAATGTTTTCATACAGCTTTTAAATGGTTTAGTTTTATTCTTTATAACGTGTTTATGCCCATGGATAACAAAAAGAACTGGGCAAGCGGAGGAACACCTGAGCAAACCAGAAACGCAAACGAACGAACAAACGGAAGCCCGAACGAACGAACATCCAAACGTGCGAACGGATGGCCGAATGATTGAGTTAACGAACAACCGGTCCACTGAGCGCTCTCCGGTAAAAACGAACGAACGAACGAAACACCGAGTGAACGAACCCGCGAAACGAGATGAACAGCTGAACGACCGACTGGACAGCTCTTTTGTTTATAGTCATAGGTGTTTATATGGATCGATTTTCTGATATTTTAATGCAAACTTAAAACGCTTATCTTTTCGGAACGAGTGAGAAGCAACGAGCATTCGTCCTTATTACTTAATGTTAAGTAATTATTAAAACCTTATGCACGTATTTCAGTGAGCTCACCAAAAAAAAATAATTAAGAAACAGCAAAGAGTGACTAAAGCAAAATAAAGCTACGGTCTGCTCAGAAGGTCTGTCAATCTCGTCAGGGGCACAGTGAACAGACCCGGTAGAGAGTTCAAAAAACGCCAAACAACGAAAACCACGAAGGAAATGTGTAAACATCTTAGCGAGGGAGAAAATTATGGATAAATTCAGGGTGAATCTCTCTACCACACGTTTCAAACTGCGGCACCACAGCTGGCCCTACGTGCCTGAGCTGACATGTATCATTCTATGCAGTTTCAGCAAATTATAAACTTGTATTTCTTTGTACCTGAGTGTCCGGCGTCTGCCGAAGAAGAGTTCTTATTTTGCATTATTAAAGCTGGCTGGACTAAGTCTTCTCGTAAATGAAACAATTTGAAAATGTAAAGTGTTCAACCACGGAGCTGAAGAAAGGCAAATTAACAGCTCACCTTTAAAACTTTAACAGCTAAAACTGAGTCTTTTTACCTTGCTCCTTTGATAAAACAGTTAAGTTTGTTTATCTAACCGAGCTCGCGACATTATTTAAACACGACGTTTTATTCAAACCCAGCTCGCCTTGATTATTGATTGATTCAGTTCTAACAATTTACATGACTGGGTCAAAGCCACAAATATAATCCCCGCCATCAGAACTGACCATTCTGCTATCTATTTAGAATTTGGGAACGTGGACAAAGAGGCTAAAGGTCCTGGGTTCTGGAAGATGAACACCTCCATATTGGAGGATGATGAGTACATTGATGACCTTACAAAAATGGTACCAATTTGGATCACGGAAGGCCGAAAAGAACTTTCCGACCACCGTAACATTTGGGACTGGATAAAATATAACATAAGAGCTCATGCTATAAAATATTCCAAAAAGAAGGCAAACGAGAAAAACGATAGAGGATCAAAACTTGAAAAAGAATATACCGAAGCGAAACAGGTTTTCGAAGCAAACCCCAATGATTCGAATGGCAACAATCTAAATGCGGCTAAGGGTAAGCTCGAATCATTTTATGATAAAAAAGTCAACGGAATAATAATCCGTGCCCAAACACGTTGGCATGAACACGGCGAGAAAAGTACCAAATATTTCCTAAACTTAGCAAAAAGAAATCATGTAAAAAAGCATATAAGGAAACTGGTAATCAGTGGCGTCGTAAGGACAGATCTCTATTACATTCTTCAAGAACTAAAACGTTTTTATCGAAAGCTATACAAAAGTTCAAATAGTGATACGGAAAACCGTCAGAACATTGTAAAGTTTCTAGAGAATTTGAATATACCTCAATTAACTGAAGAACAAAAGTTGACCTGCGAACGCAAAATTTCAGCTGTGGAATGTTACAATATCCTCGAAAGCTTTAAAACCAACAAAACTCCCGGGAATGACGGAATTCCTATAGAATTCTACAAAGTGTTCTGGCCTTTAATAAGCGATCCTTTTC
Organism: Pavona decussata; assembly: GCF_977016875.1. Classification (NCBI taxonomy): domain Eukaryota; kingdom Metazoa; phylum Cnidaria; class Anthozoa; order Scleractinia; family Agariciidae; genus Pavona; species Pavona decussata. The sequence continues at coordinate 1,120,980 of NW_028145705.1, forward strand.
TTAAATGCGTGAACAAAAGCTTTGAAAAAGGTGAAATGTCTTGTTCTCAAAAACAAGCGGTAATAACGAACACACATCTGACGATGATGATCATGAAAGTGATGGAGACGACACTGTTGTTGTGGGCGAAACGTGGTGCAGTGAAAGTGAGGAGATGTTTAGTGAGAGTAAGAGTGATGATAGCGAGTGTGAACTTGACCATTGCCGGCGAAGAAAAGGTGCAGCACTAGAAGTGGACGGAGTGCCACACGCTTTGCGTTAAATTGGTGAATTGCTTAACCCTAGATAGTATAGAAAAGTGATAAGACCTTAATAATATTTTTTGTTGCTTAACCGGCAGGGGTATTTTGCTGAACGCCGAATGTTGCATTTTATGCTACCTATGACAGTTTAGCATTAAAGGGGAAGTATCACGAAAATTTGATGTAATTTCAAAACCCCAAAATGTTTGTCTGACAACAGAAACAAAAAAAAAATAGTTGTCTAAGTTTGTTATAAATTATCGCCCCAGTGCAAAAAGACTGTCTATTAGTGCCTCTGGCCAGGGACAGAGTAGGTCGCAATGGATGAAAACTTGAAAAACTTTTTCAAGTTTTCAAGTTATTAGGCTAATGTTTTTTTTGTTCTCGTATTTTTGTTTCGAAAATGTGCTAGAACAAATCATGAGTCGTTCCTGTCAAGAATTGAGTTGATTTTTCTCCTCTCATTGTTCTAGAATTATTTTGTAGCAAAGTGAAGGTCCTATTTCACCATTTTTAACAAAAGAGGTCAATTTAACCCCATGATACTTCCCCTTAAAGCAACGAATGAAGTTGTTTAGGTCTAAGCACTTCTCTTTACTGTTCAGGGTTACTTAAGCACTGGTTATACAGCTTTACGTTGTTGTTGTGGCAGCCCCCGGAGGAGGGGGGTACTCCCTTATATGGGCTATATAGGTATTGCGGCGCCAAAGGGTATGGTTTTTCAGCCGCTTTGGTCATAAATAGGGTATCGATTTTAGCCATTTTGCCGCCATTTCGGTAATAAATAGGGTATCAATTTTTGCACTCTAGTCTTGAATTCGTTTTTTTTTTTTTTGAAGACGCTACTTCTTCATCATGATGTTTACAGCAACTGTGTACGTGCCGCAACGGCTTGTCATGCGCTGCGGTCACGCGCTGGACTCCAGGGGTTTTTGAACTGAAGTTGAACAGACACTATCAGGTCATAAATAGGGTATCAAATTTTTGGTCAGGTCATCAATAGGGTAGGAAAAATCGCAGATTTTGGTCATAAACAGGGTAAGGGTTTTGGGAAGCGGTCCGCACACTCCTATCCATTTTTTTTGGGGAGTACCCCTCCCCCCCGGGTGGCAGCCATTCCATAAAAGGACTTCTATTAATTCGGCATTCAGCATTCTGCAAAATACCCCTGCCGCTTCAAAATTAAACTTTAAATTACACTTAGCTTCATGTGAATAAATATACTACCTGTTATACAAGGTAGTAAGGTATCCTTTTGAACCCAAAAACCTATTTCAGT